>NW_027103430.1:310640-880440 GCF_902728285.1 Clytia hemisphaerica | reverse complement strand
GGAGATTGCGCAATGAAAAACATGTCTTCCAGTACGCAAGAAGACTATTGATCGCAAGTTGCTTCCGAAAGTCATCAACCCCTCTTCGTGTTCATGCATTCAGCGACGCCGATTGGGCTAAATCTGTGGAAGACCGCCGAAGCGTACCGGATACTCTATTAGTCTCAACCCAGAAGGTCCTGCTGTCAGTTGGAAGTCTAAGAAGCAGTCGTCTGTCGCTTTATCCACGTGAAGCTGAGTACATGGCTATATCTTACTTGTCAAGGACAATTTATCTCAATCGTTTGATCAACGAATTACTCCAATCGAAAACGCAACCAATTATTGTCAAAAATGACAATCAGGGTGCCTTAGCACTCGTAAAGAATCCTGTGAAGCATACGAAAGCGAAGCATATAGATATCCGCTACCACTTCATTAGGGAATGTTATGATGAAGGAAGTATTTTGTTAGATTATGTCCCGTCCGGGGACAATGTTGCTGATATCTTTACGAAACCACCAAAAAAAGTATCTACTCAAATTCGAACAATTTCTCTTTGGACAAAAGTAAAAAGGAGAAAGTTGCCCTCAAGGGGGATGTTAATATTTACAAGGATACTCAGTATCTACTTTGTTTATTTTATCTATTTTGCTTTGGTTCCGTATTTTATTCCATAATGGCAGATTAGCTGCGCGGAACATTCTAGTTTTTATAAAAGCACAATTTCTAGCATAGATGCTAATGTCTCAAGTTTCTGTCTAAATCCACCTCCATCGACTATGAATTCAACATGCTCTTATCATTAATCCACAGATAAGGTCTTTTTTTGTGAACGGTCTATTTTTCATCTTTTTACGCCTAAAGAGGTATCTATCTGATCTCTAAATTACAAAAACAGAAATTTTACCTCTAGACCACCAGAATTTTGAAAGAGAAGAGTGACTGTGCCATAGTCAGTATGCTCAGCACATCTGCTTTGTTCCTCTAAGATATCTGATCGCTCCACAGCTGGATAATAAAGTGATCGTAGAAGAGTTGTGTTTCCTAACCGTCCCAACTTATCATGAGCCTTGTGAAAGAACTCTAAGTCTTCAAGATCCAACGATATTGCCAACAACCGAAAAATCAAGAACGTCAAATCATGACATTGCGTAAAAAAGTTCCTAAAAAGCTCGAAAAATTCAGGTGATAATTTTGATTTCATCTCTGGTCGCATGTGGTGCATATAGTCGAAGGCTTCCTTCAAATCGAACGGTTTGGATGCATCAAAGGTCTCCTTTTTGAATGGTACATATCCAATGATGTAATCTGTATCCCTGCTATTCATCAAAACTTCATTCTTCTTTTCCACAGGTTGCTTGAAGAATGCTTCTGAATCTTGAAACATTTTCTCGATTGATTCTTCAGTTATTGGATGTCCTTTCAAATAAATGAAACCCCATTTTGAGAAACCATCCATGAGTTCATTGGCAGTTTCCTTGAGAATGGTTTCATCTTTACCTTGGCTTGCAACTAATTTTGAAATATCAATAATAGGAAACTGATCCTCCATGTTTTCGTATCTTTAGAATTTTCTATGGTAGTTTAAAGTAGTAAGGAAAATAAGTTAACATAGTGTCTGAGTAAACGATTCGAAACACCTACAGTAAGCTGGAAATCATCTCCATTACCAACACAAAATTATTTAAGATATAGTTGGGTATAAATAGTCACAGGTAGGTTCTTTTTAATCTATAGCCTTAATTTTAAACTTGAATCCAATCATTCTTTTTTCATATTCTTTGCCATGTTTCAATCAATGCTTCAATTCTAATCAACTACAGCACTGCATCATTTCAAAAATGAATTTCAAAAATATAGATGAGAGATGAAGAAGGAACTTCATAATGTAGAGTGTAGAGGTAGTACTATGACTCCTATTTCCAACTTTATATTTATTTTTGGTATTACGTTTTGTATAAAAGGCTAGACCCCCTCGAAGGTTGTCTGTTGAGGTGTATATCTATAGAAAAAAGAGGATTTTTTACGAAAACGAGCTACACTATTTCAGTTTTAAGTCCAGATTTTCTTCTTCTTTACTTTTCATCTTTTCATTTTTTTCATTTATTCTTTTTTGGTAATATTCCGGGGGAGGGGGGTACTTAGGCAAATGGAGGGTACGGTATGTGCCGCCACCCTTAAGGGTACCTTTTTTGGACTTCTAAAGTCCCGCTAAGGGTCGGAAAAATCAGAAAATCAAATTTCAGTCCCACTAAGGGTCGGAAAAATAGGAAAATTTCAACTTTTTACCCCCTGAAAGATCGAAATTTGGTCAAAATTTGTCAAATTTGTCCCGTTAAGGGTCGTAAAATTCCCAAAATTTTCCTTTGTTTTCTCCTTTTTAGTCCCGGTAAGGGTCCAAAGTTCGAAAGTCGGGTGGCACCCCCCCCGTCAGCTCGTAATATTCCACTCCAGAATATCTTTTTAACGAGTATAATTCGAATTTTATCAAAAGTTACAGCCTTTTTTGTCTTTCTGCAGATTATATTCCCAGCTGGCACACAACGTTGTTTCAACGTCCATATAATGTTCCCAACGTCCATATAACGTTAGATGGACGTTGAAACAACGTTGTGTGCCAGCTGGGTTGAGACAGACTTTAATAGACTAATACCAAGGAAATAAATTTACTTGAAATTCTAATGGTAGCTTTGGTAATGGTATATTCATGCTAGCTTTAGAAATTAACCCAATCATAATACCCTAGCAGACAAAATTCTGATCGAGACAGACGGTTGGCATACCGTGGCCAATCTAAAGATAGATATTCATTTTTTTGTTTTAAATTCTATCCCATCACCCTTTGTGTTAAATTACGCGTGCACGCAAATTACACTCAATTACAAAGAAAAAGTAACAACTTTCATGACTTTTGAATTTTGAAAAAATCTCTGACTAAAAGTGGACGATAAATTTTTCCACCATGAAAAAGCTTGAAAATAACCGCAATTCGACTTTGTCACATACAGATAAAATTAGCAAAAGGAACCCTATCCAGTGGCACGTTCCTGGACCCAATCTTGCCAAATTTCATTTAATTTCCCCGGTCGGGACACTCGAGGTAAACGACCTACCATACGTACGGCCCTTAAGAGTCCCTTTTTCAAGCTTCTCAAAATAAAATTGAAAGCAAAAAATACCTCCTCAAATCTTTTTTTTCTAAACATCCACAGATCGTTAAAAAATACTTTGTTGTAATTTGTGTCTGATCTGATGAAAAATTGTCGACTTTTTGATGAAAGTTATGTTTAAAAACATTACACATTACACATATCAAATTATGCACATAAGTACGGTACATATTAATATTGCAGTTTCTAGTTGCTAGGAAACAAATTACTTTTATAACAGGATTTTACTGAAACTAGCTTAATGAAGGGACAAACACGGAGATAGAATGACAATTTCTATAATAAAAGGCTTCAATTAATACCATTTCATAACATGGTAAAGTAGTGCTAAGGGGGGGGGGGTTGTAGGGGTTCGAAATACCGTTTTCCCGTCAAAATTTTTGCTGAGTCCCGGAATCCCGAACATTGGAAAAATAATAACACCGTCACACCGTCTTGTACAGGGCAAAAATTTACCTAAATACCGTCACCGTCTGATTTTAAAATACCGTTTTCCCGTCTCTTTTTTCGTCGAATCCCGTAATACCGTACTAAAAAAGCGCCAATCCCGTCACACCGTAAAAGTACAAGCCCCCCTTGCTAACTTTTGATATTTAATAATTCGTTCACTCCAGTGTATCAGACCAGGTGGCACCCCACCTCACTGAAAAAATAGACCAAAAAAATTACCTAAAGAAACTACGAAGCCACTGGGAACATATGAGCACATGGAGGTATAAAGAAAAACAGGAGGATTATGTTATTATAACCAAGCTTGCCCTACGATGTATGCATACTCATAATCTCATGTATTGTGCATTTTTAATGAGTTCTTTTGTATATATTGGTGAAATCTTATTGGCTCATTTCAGTTTTAGAAATTAGATGAGACGAGATCCATTGTTTCTGACATCGGTGTAAGAAAATATTTGGACTATAAAAAAGGCCTGTAAACTTGGCAATCCTTCATCAAATGACAATATTTTCCGATTAATGTTTTCTCTTCAATGTGAAATCTATTGCTTGATATTCTCCTCCAAAATTCTCCAGCGACTTTTTGTGTCTAAAATATGACTCTGAAATCACACACTTATAAATAACTTTCCATTTTCTAGCTTTAAGAAAATATATTTTCGAGACAAAAATTTAACGGATAACGAAATGGAATATAAACTTGTTTTGTGGGGCTAGTTTTATTTAATTCTCGTATATTAGTAGGCTAACATCTTCAATACTGATAATTAGAATGTTCAGAGCAAACTTGAGTTCTACTAAAGAGTCTTATTTCATCGGCCGAGCTTAGAATTTCTTTTGATACATTTTATAAAAGGAATCAAAAGACTTTAACGACCAATTACCGACAGATTAAACTCCTGTTTTTCTTTGTACCTCCATGCTGGGAAAGAGACCCTTGATTATCCCAAATGAGTACTGATTCGAAAAAAATTGCACTTCAAAACCACCCCACGGACAGGGACAAGGACATATTGGTTATCTCATCTCATCTCATTGTACAAAATGAACATTTATCTTTATCAACTTTGTAAGAGTAGTCCGTTGGCTGAGGAAGTTACACCAGAGTTATCGTTTGACGCCACAAAATGGCTTGTTCTTAAAGTAGTTTCCATTGGTGACCAGTGGATCATAGAGACGAGGGTGCGTGACCAACTGTTTTGTAAATTTGTAATAAAGACTTTCGACTAATTATTTTGTTGTTCTTTTTACCAAAGAAGGAGAGCGTTATAGCATAAATAATCTATTCATATCATAATTATTAATTCTATGACAATATTTTTTCCCCAAAAAGAGTTGTCTGTCCATCGAGTTGTCAACAAAAACTCTTATAAAAAGCTCCATTCATCAGTACAGTGACGGGGCAACATGCTAAGACTCCCTTATCATCAGGGCATTGGTCTCATTTTATCTCCACTTAATATTTGGTAATCAGTTGATAAAAAAAATTCAAATGATGCATCAATGATTTGAAGGATTATGGGGTGTCACCTCTTGGTGAATGTCGGGTTATCGAAAGTCAAATCATTGTGATGGTGTGGATAAAAGAAATGTTCTTTATTATTGAGAGTGTTGATGACTTCCATTTGATATGCTTCTTCATCGTCTATCCTTTTCGCTTTCATTCGACCTCTAAAAGAAGAAGAATTGGGTTCTCATTACATGGGAAAGGAGTTGCGCTCTCCCCTAACTTCGAGTAGACAGCTAAAGAAGATGGGATATTCGATGAAAAGAACCATAAACCAATAAGGAGTAAGTCCCAGATGGTTGATGTTAGTTACAATTTCCTACTAAAAATCACCCAAAATATTAGAGAATATCTCTTTGAAATTTGAATCCAAACAGATTTTGAGATCTATACAAAGGAATTTAAAAGGGATTTTTGTAATATTAATTAAAATAGAAGGTTTTGCTCCAAATTGCGAATAACACTACGTCCGCTTGCCATGGTTCCCTTTCCCTCCAGAACAAAGTTAGGCTAGGCCATTCAATTGGTTAAATTCACTTTTTACGTCACTTCTAACCAAAGAATGGCTTTATTTCATTGCATCAGATCGAAACGGAACCGTTAACTGCGAGCATGGTCTGTATCTGAAGTTTAAGAAAAGGAATCTTGAAGTTTGCTTTTTGGATTGGCAGTTAACATTCCCTTGTCTCGCAGCACCGAATTTTAGTGCTAATTTTTACATTGAACTTCGAAGGAGTTCAAGTGGGGCTTAAGATTTCCAGTGGGGCAGGGTTGTGTTAAGGTGTTAACAGGTTAAAACGGTAAATTGAACAGAAGATTGATTTATCTGGGAATAAGTGTACCTGTTTTTTCTTTTGAAGCATAGAACCATCAAAAGTAAAGCAAAGCAAATGAAGGAGCCACTTAAAAAAATGATCAATATCCACATTTCTATCGATAAAGCTTCATCGATACCTCCATCCAATGGAACTATAATGGTACTTGAAACGTTATAACTGTCACTTGGTAAAATCTCTGAAACGTTTACATATGAATGATAAGATATACCATCTGTTACGAACGTAAAAGAATGAAGCCACTTGTCCAAGCTGCTGCTCGACATCAAAAATGTTTCAATAGTAAAGCTCTCACTCAATGTTTCATGTGAAATATGTGATGATTTTTCACTGCACGTATTGCAAAAGAGACTTGATGAACTTTCGAGGTATATCGAGGAAGCATTGGATAATCCCATATTCATCCAGAGATTTATCGAATCGTAAAAAACCTTTATTACATCAAAACAACAACAACATTTCTCTACACTCTGCCTTCTATATCTTTACTTTCAAATTATTATCTGACAACTTGTATTTACGACTGAAACTTGACACTTTGTGTACAAACATGCAATAAACGACCGACTCTTATATCAGCAAAATGAGGCTTCATTCTCTTCATGGCTATCCGTTGATACCACCAGTTGATCTTTATTGAGCATTTTTCAGATATCTAATGATGTATCATCTCTGTACCAAAGACCTGGTGGGTATTTCTAGCCAGTGGGGAAAACAGACTCAAATTTGTACCAAAAAAAGATGCCAAACTAAATATGCCAATGTAAATAGACCGTAAATTTTTTAGTAACCATTACCACTTTGCTCTTAAAAATTATCTCGTCATGATATGAAAATTTAAAGATGTATTCCAATTCCTACTTACTCGCTTCACTTCACCACCTTGCTTCAATCGACGAAATTACCTTTGGATAGCAACAAAATTTTCTCCATCTCCACAGGAAAAATAAAGAGACTCTGTTAGGTGAAAAAATCTTGTTGCCCACACATTTTCACACATCAAAAACTATATTTTTGCCGACATGCGCATAACTTGATATGCCCGGAGAAATATTGGAGAGATCAGAGAGATTCTAGCGTGGTTTTCGAACAAACACTGGATCCTAAATGAAATCTATCCTCGGGTTTCGAGAAATTTACTGCGTGAAAAAAGCCCTTTTTGGGCCTTAATGGAAATCACGTTCATTGCGTGAGATTATTCATCCATGAAATATGAAAGAAATTGGCGTAATTGTGAGCTTTTGTTTTATGCAAGATAACAATTAATCTCAGACAATTATCGGAAATTTACTAAAATGGATGATAGAAAATACCATTGGGAATTAACATAATTACATCAACCCCAATTACAAAAAAATATGAAATGAAAAAAACTTAATGAGTGGATGTCTTTTGAGCTTGCTTAATTAATGTTGAAAAAATATCTTGGAAATTATTTTAGAATAACCATTGGGAATTAGGTTTTTATTTTGTCAAGATACAAATTGAATTACGTAGATAGTAAACAGTGGAGAGTTGTGTGTTGAAGAGGGATAATGGATACACAGCAGCTACTGGTGGTTATTTTGAGTTTATTTTCAACAGTGTTGCATTCTGTTGGGTTTGTATTGCTATGGAGGGCAAAGAAAGTAACAAATCAATACAACAAATCACAAACACTCTATCTCTTACATTTGAGCTTCACTGAAACCTTATATTCAATCAGTGGGTCACTTCGCATTCTAGCAAATGTCATAAATCGCCCTGATGCTGAATTATGGGTTTTCATTGGAAGTAGTGGTGTATTCATTCAGTTAACCATGATCTTAATTGCATTAACTTTCGACAGGTACCTTGCAGTGCGGTATAATCTGAGATATCTCTTGATCTGGACCACAAAGAAAACAACCATCGTCATTGCGTCCATTTACTTCATTAATATACTGTTCACCATCCTTTCAATCAACTTTCTTCATAGCATCCAACAAGCATATGATGTTTTCTCACAATTTGCATGGCTTCCTTTAGACGGAGTTTTTGTCACCGTCGCACTCTTGGCGTACGGATATATTCTACACAAGATCGCACAACGTAAACTGTCTCTTAATGAAACTGAATCATCGCGAACTTCATCTAGCAATCACAAACGAAGGAGAAAACCTTTTTTAATGGTCCTGGCTTTGATTTTATCCTTCACCATATTCGTTGTGGTTCCTGACATCGTCGCCTTGGTGTTCAACCGTCAAAACAAAGAAATGTCACAGTCTGTGGAACTCTATCTCAGCTTTTCATTTCGTGCTGGTATCATTGTTGATTTCTTTATTTACGTTTTTGGCTGTCGAGAAGTTCGTTTGATGTTGAAGAAATGTTTACGACGGGACAGAAATAATAATCGAGACACGGTTTTCGTAAATGGTTACACCACCAGGACTACAACTCATAAATGAGAAAATAAGATCGATGTTTTTTTGTTTGTAAATAATATTTAATATTAATTACCTTCTGGTATTCTTAACTTTTTTAAATATATATGGATAAAATTTATCTTTTTTATTGCAGAATGTCATTACTATTTGGATCAAATAGCACTTGCGGGAGTCAAATTTGGAGCATAATTTTCCGGTTGAAAATGGTATTTTGGCCAACTTTTTCAGTGGGAAGGGGACGGGTCGTCACTGGTCTGTGAGAAGAGGGGGTAAGAGTTTTGTTGTTTACTGACAGTCTTAGTTGTTGAACTGAACGTTGACTGGTCTTCCAATTAATTTCAAAGAACAAAATCCAACTACCCTGTCTCAGTGACCCGATGGAGTCAATAAAATTTAACCTAACGTTTATTGGGCAAATACTCAGGTAGAAACAAATATTCAGATTCAGGCATTTGCATAATAATTCTGGTTTGATTTGCCTTTAATACCTGTGCCTTTTTAATATCATCTTTAGTATGTTTTAGGAAAAGAATGAAGGAAGGCTATGCATCGAAACAGGAGAAGAAGCGATCAGTGATCGAGGGGATGCAGCCGTGTAATCTTTCTTCCATTTTTCAAATGAATGACTTTTCACCATGGTCGACAAAAAAAAATGTAAATGATCTACTCTTTGAGACATGTTGAAATAAACAACGTTTTCCTGAATTTTGAAGCTTACCGCCCTCGATACTTAAAAATAAAAAGTGAAACTAAAAAAGGCTGAAGGTGAGTAAATCCGGCCTAAGTTTACCGGAAAACATACCCTTCATATCCTTCTGAAATTAGAAAAAGTCAAATTCTAAAGCAAGTATACACATTTTTTCATGAGAACAAAACGAAAGTAGGAAAATTTTTAGGCTGAAACCAAAAAGTTAAGAACATCCGAAGGCTTCAAAACTTTTGAATGTTCTTATAAAAAACAAGTATATCAAACGCACTAGATTGTCAGAGTTATACTGTAATACATTACCTCGCTGTTGATGGCCGAAAAAGTTTTTTCTGAGAGAATTTAATTTGACAAATGACTGAAATTAATAAATTTGGCGGGAATTTAATTTGGTGGTTGTAAAAAGGTATTTTTGGAAAAAATCTTCATTAAATAAGGGTAATTAATTAAGCAAATTCCTCGCAATATCCATACTTCTATCCATATATACTTCTTTCTTCAAAATTTCTACCTGCCCGGTGGAATTGTAATTTTTATGGTTTATACCAATCTGCACCTTTAGGGAGTGGTTAGAAAGTATATACTAGCAGAGGTGTGTCGAAGTTTTTCTAGACACTTAGGCGAGGAGTCTCAAAACAATTTCATGTCTTTAGGGGAGCTTCCAATTTTGTTTTCTTTAATATAGATTTCAAATGTACCAGTAGCCAGTGGCGTATCCACCAGGGGGGGGGGGCAGGTAGGGCAGGTAGGGCGGTCACCCCCCTAGAAATAAAGAAATTGACCAAAAAGGTCAAAGTTTTCCCAATAGAATGTGAAAGTGCCTCTCCGAAGGTCAACTTTCTTTTAATCTCGCCTCCCAAACCAAAAAGCAGTGGCTACGCCTCTGGCAGTTGCTATTATTGTAGCTTCAAATCTTTTTTTTAAATAGTTTTGAGAGACCAAAGAAACAAAAAGAACATCTTAACCCTATTCGTACTAGGGGGGGGGGGGCTCTTTTTCTGTTCGGAGGTCAAATCAATGGTAATAGCTCCTGAAATAATAAAGCTTTTGCCATGAAATTTTCTACAAACTCCTAACCTTTATTTAGCTTCAAAATAAAATTTGACACCTACAAAGTTTCACACCTTGAGCATGATGACATTTCTGACAGTAAGGTGTCACAAAAATTGACACTGTTCCAATACAAATTTATTTTTTATGTCAAATATATTGTTTAAACCGTAATTTATTAGATATTTAGGATAAGATAAGCATTTTAGATTCAGGCAACTTTCTTCCAAAGCCTTTGTTAGAATACAATAGCTATTTATAAGAACAAAGGAAATTTTCGGTTTTTGCTCACTTTGGGCATGATGAGTGACGTCATCAAAAAACTTCTTTGTCAAAAGTTACTTTATGTGACAAGGACCTTGTGTGCCAAAATCCATCCTAAAAGATCAACTATATCAAAAGTTAAGGGGTGATACAGCAAAAGCCCCCCCCCCTAGTTTTGAACCGCCCCTAAAAAAAAGTATGAATAGGGTTAAGTGGCCTATATTAGGAGGGTTAGGGCTACCAAAAATATCAATGTATTTTTGGCAACCTGCCTCCTTGAAATATTTAGAGGGTATCAAGCCACCACCCCACCCTTTAGTAGATACTTTTTGACCAGTCCCAAGCCAAATTTGCCAAGCTTTTGGCTATCGCGCGAAACATTTGCCGGACTTTTACGCATACCATTGTATCAAGTAAAGGAAATTGTTTGAATGCAATGCTTTGTTGAAATAAAACGAAATGAACCCTATGGCCACCAGTGTAACAAGTTCTAGGGAATAAGGGTACAAACTAGTATAAAAGTCTTATCGTTATTGTTTTGAATGTGGATGTTTTTCTTTAAATCACATTTCATCCAAACTTCAAAAGGATGACATCCAAAAAAGTTGCTCTCCGATTTCGATTAGCTATTGGAATTTATGTATCGTATTACCCGAAATTTCTTTCATATTTTACGCAATGTTTTGAAAAGGATACAAAAAAAGTAATTTGTCTTTAGGGGGTGTTTTGAAATTGATATTACCAATTTAACTGTATGCGGTTATTAACACTTTGCTAAGACAAACAATCTCATTGAGGTGATTTCTCATTTTTACTTTCGTGTATAGAAATACCATGAAGTGTTTTTCAACAAGTTATCATTTATACCACTGGCACTTGATTATTAAAGTGGTCCTGGCTATGCATATGTTGCAAGTAGTCTGTCGCTTGTTACTATTTCTTAAAAACATGTTAAGGTGAAGTTAGACGATAGAAGTGAAGTAATGATTTCAGAATAGAGATTTCTGATTACTGAAAAGTTCGCGGAAAGTTAGATTTTTATGTCTCGCTGTTTGTGCATACAAGTAATGATCAAGCATGCTTTAACCACGTGTATGTTTAAATTATTTTTACAGCTTTTTCATCCTTCATCAAGAGTATCAGCTTATCTTGTTTACCTGGTTTCGTTTATTTGAAATACAAGAAAAATATTGCGAGGGTTTCATCAGCCATCTTTAAAATATATATAATCTCTGAATTTTAGAATTCTTTAATAGCGATTGAAAAGCAAGGTGATTTCTGGGAAACAGTTAGTGTAATAAAGGGATTTCTTAAGCTTTTACATTCCTAATTTGATAGTTTGAGTTCACCACAGTTTAAAGTTTCAACGGTGGACCAGTGTAAAAGGTTTTTTGGACATTTCATACACAAGTTAGCGATGGCTAAGGTAGGCTTGCAGTAGAGGTGGTTCATGGATGGCAACCTCTTTTTATTGACATTCGATTTATGCACATGAATAAAGATTTGGGACAATCAGGATTAGGATTAAGACAAAATTCGTCTTTTGTATTTAAATAGGCTTCTTCGCCTTTTCAAGTCCAAGACGGCTGTAAAATCTATTTTTTCAAATATGAACAGACGAGATTTTTCTTTATTTGAGTTGTATATACTATCCGTTACCAATATTAGAAGACCTCTCTGTCCCCTCTCATGCAATGGTATTGGTTTTCGCAGAAGACATTAGTCAACCTCAGAATAATGTGGTTTGTTCTCTCAACTGTATCATCTATGTATTATGAATTGCATTTTCTTTCCTTGAGGTGTTCTTTCCGTGAGGTCTTGCAATTTTTGTTGGTTTTTCACGCACATGTGCTAATCCTTGTGTCGTAAGAAAAGAACTTTGCACTTTGTACTTAACCATTCAAGACTTTGACACCCTTATGGAAGACTGTACCGTAAATAAATATCTGCCACAACTTTTCGATGATTATTTAACATTTGTAAGGACCTTTAAAAGTTTGTTTCACCTCAAATTTCATTCATAACGTCTCCTCTTGTTTCAACAATCATGTCCATTCATTGAAATTATTTTTATTGTCAATCACTCATCTTGTAAATAAACTGCAGCTTACAAATAAGGGTTACTGAAGCGGGTAGTTTGTCTTGCATTGTAGACATTTTAAACATAGCAGAAGAGGTTTGATTTGATTTGGATGAAAGTACGGAATTAGTTTGGACGGAGACTGACTTCCTGCATTAGAACATGCAGCATGAATATTTTTCACCAAGAATTGCTTAACTACGGGAACTTTCACTTCATCGTCCCTTCAATCAGAGTCGAGTCGATCTCCTGCTGGGTGCCATGAGTTTTGAACGGGCTTATGGACTTACTCAGATCACTAAAGCTCAAACAATATAAAGTACATTTTTTATGAGTACCAGTAAAGGGCAGTAAATTTATGCACTCCGTTTATAAAAATTGTCCTTATAAAGAAAGGAGTGCGAAACATTTATGAATCAAGTTTTAAAGTTTCTTAGTAAATTTTTGTCATTTAAACCTAGCCGTAGTCACCGTTTAACTTGTGTTTGCATTTTTACACATAAATAAAAGTGTCAAAAGGTGTGTTTATTTTGGTTTGTGTTGTACGTTAAATTACTATTTTCGTTTAACTATGTAAACAACATGGATGAGTTTGTTCTTAATTCTATATAACGTAGCGTAAGGTTCTATTTTTGAAAGTGATTAACTCTAACAATAGTTTAACAGTTTTAGTAAGACTTCACCTTTCGAGTATCTTCCTATTTTTTTACTAGTGGAAGCATCTTAAGGGGAGCCCCTTGAAATTTCAAGATTGATAAGGGCTATTTTCACTATAATCATGTATTGACTGTTCGACCTATTCAATTTGACTGAAATTTGTTTCTGAAGGCTGATTTGTCAAATGAAATAGAAAAAAATCTTTCACATGAGTATTTGGTACTTCGCAAACCGGTTTATCAACAACACGTTGACCACCTGAGGAACCAACTCAGGAACTACTGTAGCTTTTGACTTTGAATTTTCACCAGTGATAGATATTGACTATCGAAACAACTCCTTCTCACAGACCCGGTAGGATTCTTTCAGCCAGTGGAGATAAAAATAACATGACGAGGATTGATATTTCCGTATTTTTTATGGCTGGGGATTTCAAATCTTTTGTTTTCAAGTCAGAAATATCAGTGGGGATGGGAAAAATAGCATAATATTTTGCAGCAAGGATTGGTTTATTTGACTATTTTTAGTGGGGACAAAAATTGACAGATAATTTTCCAACGGGGACGATAATTTGGCTAATGTTTCCAGAATCCTAGAGCTGATTTAGACAAAAAAGCCAATTTTAGGCAGGTCTGTAAAATGCACGATACCAACAGGTGGTAAAAAATGATCCTATACCCCCAAAAGCATGTCATGTGGAGTTGCCTTACAAAATTTGAGCAAAAAAATCAAAGTGAAAAAAGGTTATAGAGGGTGGTTCTATTTTCGGTGTTTTCAAAGAATGATGACGTCTTCAGGTGGTGAAGAATTAGTTTTGAGGGGAGGAGGTTCAACTGACACTTCTATTGGCTCCTCTGAAGGATATTTCAGTACTAAGATGATCATTGCGCGGTACGGGTACATAGCGGGATAAACTTGATGCAATGATGGAAAGTTGAAATTTACATTCTTTATTAGGTGCTTCAGAAAATTTCAAAATACTTTAAAATAACTAAGAACACCTTCCCCTCACGCAGCCTTTTACTATAACGCATAATGGCACTTTCAAGATACACATTTATACCTTTCTATATTTTTATTTAAAAACTGACTTCACCATAGCTAATAAAAGGACATTATAAAAATCATGGTCAAAAAGAACGGCTCGATAACTTTGACCAACGAACCGGTTGATGGAGCTGGTGGGAATGAAATGGTTGTGGGTTTCACCAACAAATCGTACGATAAACAAGGTGATGGGATGTCGCCCGATGTATCCATCAAAGGATTCAAAAAAGTGGTCAACGAAAAAGAAGGTAGTTTGATCCCCGTTTCTCCGAGGTCTTATTTAGGGTCGATTTCAATGGGTGCATATCACTTCAATCGGTTAAATGTTCAACACAATGCTCTGTATGATTGATGATATTTAAGGTTGTTGTTGTCGATCGGCAGATCATGTTTATAATATTATATCTGAGGACAAATGATTCACTTCTTCATTTCGTAGACTTAGAACAAGCGAATGAAGGGATCACTGTAAAAAGGACAGTCGGATTGTTCGGCGGTATTTCACTCATCATCGGTACAATGATCGGTTCCGGCATTTTTGCATCAGCTGCTACTGTAAGCACGTGGTTACTTTGCTTTACGCTTCTCGAGCTTTTGCACGATGTCCAAATAACTTTTAAACGACTGTGCTTCAGCCGGGTCAATTTAACTTTTTGTCACAGTTCCTTTTGAAATAACGTTTTTCACCTTAATCGAATTTTGCACTGTCAGCTTTTTGCTACTACCGTTAATCACTTGAATACGATGTTTTGGATTGCAATTGATAATCTTCTTTTCAGGTGTCGAAATTTTCTGGTTCAGTTGGAATGTCATTTGTGGTTTGGGCAGGATCTGGAATGTTAGCAATCTTCGGTGGTTTGTGCTATGTGGAGCTTGGCTTGATGCTGCCAGAATCCGGTATTTTTTCTTTGCCCTCCTGCTTCTATAATATTTGAAAAAAGTTAAATAAAAAATCTTCGTCGAACATGTGATTTGGGTTATTGAGGGTAGTTAGGGACCTATAATGTCATATTTTTTCCTTTATCCCCTCATCTAATTCTTGTGACATTTAGCTAACTAAGTCTTCTTTTGATTAGTCCTCAATATCGAATACTTACCGATCGTTCACATGAAAGATGAAAAAACTACCTGTAACTTTTCTTGCTTCGAGTTTTGAAGTTTCGAGTTTCCACCCCACCGGTTGTTACTCCCTCCGGATTGCTTTTCTCTGCAACTTACCGTTAAATCTGGAACCTTCTTTCATTACCTATACACTTACCCAGAAAGCCAGGGCGAATTTAAATATTCCTAATCTTAAACGTAAGGTGGAGAGTACATTTACATCAAAGAAGCGTTAGGAGATCTGTGCGCTTTTCTATTCGTCTACGTCTCAAACATCGTGCTTAAGCCAGCCTCGCTTTCGGCCATCTGTGTTGCAGCAGGAGATTACATCGTGGAACCTTTCCTTGTCTATGAACACGTAGCAGAGAATCAAACACTCATCGTCAAATTGGTCGCCTTCTTCTTTTTAAGTAAGTAATCTCACACACCCCTGACTAAGTTAAGTGATCCAGGTGGTTTTTCTCACCAAAGAAAATAATTTAGCTGAATTTCCAAGTCTTTTTTAGAGTCCCAACGGGTTTTATATAACCATAAGAAGTTTCATTTGGTTTTTCATAAGATGATGCAGTTACTTTTCTTTTTTTACTTTCTTTTACTTTTTTTACAAGTAGAGCTAAGTCTTGAAATACAGGGAGAAAATGAAGTCATTTCAAGAAAACTTAACATTTTGTAAATGCAATACTTTCTCCCTTTGCAGCTGTGCTGATCATAATAAACTGTTCCAGTGCTAGCCTTGCTAACCAAGTACAAGTCATTTTCACCATCTGCAAATTGGCTGCTCTTGCAATGATCATTCTGACGGGCATTGTTAGGCTTGGACAAGGTAAGACAGTTGGTTTATTGTTTTGGAAAGTTCTACTTACTAGGTTTTCCAACCTTCGAGTGAACTCTTGAACGTTTATTTGCCGTGCCTTTTGTAAGCACGGGAGGTTTTTGTGCTTTACAATATTTTCAAGCTAACAAAGCCATTATTTTAGCTTATGGATCATAGATAGATTCGACCAATAGTGGCTTAGTTTGGAAATATGTCAACTAATCAGCTGATCCTGCTTTGATGACATTTTAAGTAAGGTTTTCTAAACCATGAAAATAATATCCTCTTCTTTAACTTCTCTTTACAAAGAATCAGTTTTGATTTCGACTTTTCTTGACATTTACCACAATTCAGCTAAAAATAACACGTGTTGATAATTGAAAATGACCTGACAGGAAAGATGAGAGCAGGATGCGCGGTTTCGTTAGTTTTCAATGTTTCAACTGTGTACTTTCTAATTGTTTTTCCTTTAGTGTTTTCTTTCTGATTTCACAGTTTAGCTTCTTTATGACATCTTCCAGCTTCCGTGTTGGAATAGGCGAGCTATTCGTCTTTCGAATAAGCATAATTATAGTTCCACTGTTAAATGTCTTCTTTTAAGCTTAAAAGCGTTCAGGATGTCTTTTCCCACAGAAAGCCAAGGAAAGTTAACAACTAATGACCGGGCTAATTCTTTGACTTTAGAATGACTTGTTGAATGTAACTTGTTCCATTTGTTCCGTCATACCTAACTGAGAGTCTATAATAAACTGCATAGTAACCCTCTCATCGTCTATCTTAGGATATACCACCAACTTCTCTGAACCCTTCAAAGGGACTTCAACGCACATTTCTGATATTGGTTACGCCTTTTATGGTGGTTTATGGGCGTACGATGGGTGGAATAATTTGAATTACGCGGTCGAAGAGTTGAACAATCCTTTGCGAAATCTCCCGAGATCCATTGTATTTGGGCTGCCGCTTGTGATTGGTTTATACATGTTCGTCATCATTGCTTACTTGACCGTCATGCCTTTCGAAACGCTCGCTAATTCGTCTGCTGTAGGCGTGGTACGTATGGTCTCCATTACTTCAACTTCTTCAAAAGGGCCCATTTTAAGGAGATAATTTTACATTTCAAGGGGATGATTTTACATTTCGAAATATATAGTTTTATAGATTTAGAGTCCAAAGTACACAGAAAAAAAAGATGTGTAAATTTGAGCTATTTATACTCTACACACAAAAGTTACTTCTTGCACTGCCAAAATCAATGAGCTGTCATAAAAAAGGAATTATCTTTTCTCAATCTCAGGTATTTGGAAACGAGGTTTATGGAGTAATGCATTGGATCATGCCTGTCCTTGTGGCTGCTTCTTCTTTTGGTGCCGCCAATGGCTGCGCTTTTACTGGTGGACGGTAGGTGGAATGAATACGGGGGTTTGGTTAGGCTTTAGGTTAATGAGGGGAATCAGTTTTAAAAGGATTTAGATGGTCAAAAGATTTTAATTCAGATTTCAAAGTTTGACGCATCATTCAGTTAAGGAGATCAAATAGTTGGCTTAAAGCCCTGAAAAACTTTTTTTGTGGCTCTATATTAAACTTTTACCATCACCAAACCACATTAAAATTTAGCCCAGTTTGAATAAATTTTGACGAAAAATTAACCCTTATAGTGAGTGCATTTTCTTGAAATCTTTTTCCCATTCTTTGTTCACTTCGACCCTTAGAGTGCAATTTGGGAGGCTTGGAAAACGAAGCCTTAGGGTCGCACATACGGTCTTTCGTTTACTCTGAGTACCTCTCCACCTCACCCCCCCCCCCCGTGAAGGCCTATGTCAGAACCTGTTGAACATACCTTAAGCTCGTTTAGTTTGGCATCAATGTTGCCAATTACTTGATCTCCTTAATTAAATTATACGTCAAACTTCAAAATCTAATTAGCAAATCCTTATCAACATCTAGAGGTTAGAAAAAGCGTTGCCAATTGTTACACTGATTTAAAGCCGTATCCGGTAAGCATGTGTGAGCTCAGTATTTCTCAAATCCTAAGCTTTCTGATCTTATGCAATGTGGTTATTTTTAGATTGATCTTTGCTTCAGCTCGTAACAAACACATGCCGGAAATTTTAGCCATGTTACACAAAGAACGAAATTCACCGATACCGGCTCTTATTTTCTCGGTAAGTCTTAAAACCCTGACAGACAGACAGATAGACAGACATCTTTGACCTTTTCAACACATAGATTCTTTTATTCAACGGGAGTGAAGCAATAAAAAAGCAGTCGCAAGTTCGTTCCATTTCACTAGCTTATCAAAGTAAATACCATATTCTAAATAATTGCATTTCTCAAAAGTTTGTGTTTCGTACTAAACCCCAAACTTTGCCGATTGATAGCCTAGTTTTATAGATATAAAATTATCAACATATACTGCCTTCGAGGATGAAAGACATGAGAATTTGGCTGACATAGGGGAATCGACTGCTTTATGGGTCTGGATTTCTCATGATTATGTCTCAAAAAGCGTATCGTTATGAACCCTCCAACTCTGCCATTATTCATTGCATTTTCGTTATCATGTGACGTATGGTCTGGAAAATCCATTTCTGACTGATTGTAAAATTCTGGTTGGCTGTTGGTGGTCAATCAAGGAGAACCTACCCCGCAACCAATATGGAATTCGTTGTCTTCCTGGTGCTTTTCAATGTTCGTTAATCTTCTTCACCACAATGTGAAGATCGAATATTTAAATAGATATTTATTATGGTATATCCTGCCATATTTTCTTTGACATTTCATATTCTATCATTTATACAAGACACCCTCATAGTTTCCCGCCACTCCAACGCACAAACGAATCGTGTTACTTTTCACATCAAGCTTGGTATGAAGCACTACCTATCAAAGTTCATGTTAGATAGCTTTCATATGTCTAACTCAATAGTGTGGCAGGTGGATCGAAAGAAACACGATAAAAAGGGTTACAGTTTTTAGTAATCTTAATTTGACCCCCCCCTCCCCTTCTCTCTCTAAAGTACTTATTTCTTACATGAATCCAGTCCAGTCGAAAAGCCAAAATTTCCCTGCTGAATGAGAAACGTTTAATTTTCTATCAGTGCGCTATGAACATTGCTCAGTATCTTATGCTACAGAAGTAAGACAATCCAGTTCCATTTGGCCAATCGTAAAAAAAATGAAAATAAAGTGTTTAAAAATAAAAATTATCCAGATGAAACTAAACAAACTGACGCTCACAGGCGAGTGAAAAGTAAATTGCTTGAATGCTCTGGCTTTTAGCTAGCTTGGATTAGATACCAATTGCTCATCCAGTGAAAAAAAAACTCATTTAAGGGGGGTTGACGATTCGATGGTATAAGCCTATTTTATCGGTCGGTATTTCCATGTTAGAAAAAACAAGTGACGGTATTTTTTCTGACGCTGTTGACGATAATCCACAAAAAATGCGTCATTAATTCGGTATTTTAGATACTCGTACCTCCCCCTTTATTTAAGAATATTTGAGGAATTAGCGATGTGTGGTGTCTAAAAGAGACCAAACATTTATGATTTATTGACTTATTTACGGAAAATAAATCTTTTCTACCCTCCACTTAGTACGCACAAGTTGAAATTCTTATTCCAAATAAGAACAATCGTCCGCTATATAACGACGTCCTTCCACGATCGCGTTCGACAACGTCTGAACTGAAAAACATCCGTCAAATGCCCACGCGGCTGCAATCAAGTTTTCTCTCTCCCCTTAACATCGTTGAAAACCAAAAAAAAACTAATTCAACTGGAAGTGTACAATATATCAGCAATAGTAAGTTGTTTGAATACAACCTCCGCTAATTAACTCAAAATGCGAGAATAAGAAGAAGAGACATTCTTCAATTTTCGCGCTATTTTTTCTAATACAACTTATTCCATTTTCCCAAAGAGAGTATCCCAACAAAGTTAATTCTAAAATTCCTTTTTCAGTGAAATCTTTGGCATTGTTGATATAACAAATGTCAAAGTTATGATCGTTTCTGAGCCTTTTAAAACACGGATCATTAGCTGAGAAAATCTAGTTATCAAAATTGCTGTACCGTGAATTCTCGTTTATTTGAACTTCTGTATATTCGAATCTATTCTATATTTGGAAGTAATTTTTATTTCCCCGTCAAAGAGAAACCTTTGTAAAATGCTTCCTATAATTCGAATCCCTCTCTAATTCGAACAAATTAGACCATTCGAGGTCGAATTAGTGACAGTCAACTGTATTTCTTTTTCAGTACATCATAGCATTAATAATGATCCTACCAGAATCCTCAAACTTCGGAACATTGATCACTTATTTCAATTTTGTGGCTTGGGTAACTTACGGAGCTACATTTGGCTCGTTGCTATGGTTACGATACAAACGACCCGATTTGAAGAGACCATATAAGGTGTGTTCTTATTGAAATGTTCTCGTCCGTTGTTATCCTACTTAGTTTTTTAAACAACTCAATCCAAAGTAGTTTAACTCATATATGAATTCGCAAGTACTATTATATAACAACGCAGATAGCTCTTTCTTTCTGATCTTTGCCAGAGTATGATTCATAAGTTAATCACAAGTGTTTATGGAGAAGGATCCCTATTAGGGTACTATTTTCAAAGAACAGAATATATCTACAATTTATCTCTGTAATAATTTTGACAGGTGTTCATTGGCATACCAGTCGTGATGGTGTTCTGTTCATTGTACCTTGTCATCGCGCCCTTCGCCTCCGCCCCACTGGAATCATTCTTTTGTCTTCTATTCATACTCTCTGGTATTCCTTTCTACTTCGCTTTTGTCAAATATCAAATCATCCCTGTCAAATGGCTGAAAAAATACGGTAAGTCTTTTAATTGGTTTCAAACTCGTCACTTATTACACCTCTTCTCGCAGACCCAGTATGATTTATTCAGCTAGTGGGGGTAAAAATAATGTTCTGAAACTCGATGGTGTTTAATTTTCCTCTATTTTACTATCCCTGGGCATTTAAATTCCATTGTTTTCAAGTCAGAAAATTCAGTGAGGATGAAAAAAAGCACAGTATATTGCAGTGAGGATTTTCTTATTTTATTATTTTCAGTGGTGACAAAAGTTTAGGTATAATTTTCCATTGGGGAGGGGTCTTAGTGGGTCTTTGAGAAGGGGGTGTCTTATTTTCCTTATTTTTGGTATTTTTCATAATTTCAATTTTTCAAACATATATATTCATATTCATATATACATACATATTCAAACAAAAGTACAAACATATAGCTATGATTCAGATGAGCTGAAGTTGAAAGTGTTGTGTATTTCCTGTCTCTCCCACTTAACTTTCATTAAGGTCTAAAAATACTCTTTATTTGCATCACAATATTCCATTGTAATTATAATCAAAAATTAATTAGCTGAAAGTTTACACACTACAAATCATTTGACCCAATTAGCAAGCTGTCCTCCAAACATTGCGATTGTTGACGGGAATAGCATAAATGCAAGATAATTCTTTTGTTTTCAAAATTGATTTGTAAGGACAATTTAGTACAAAATAAGACACAAAATTGAAATGATTTAACGTTTTCGTTGAATTTGAATTTGATGAAAACTCTCACGCCTTTGATTTTACTGATGCCCTGTAACAGCCCTCATAAAAAAATGGGAAAAGATGGAAAAATGAGAACAATTCGGCAACTTCCACTAAGCTCTCAATGATCACTGGAAAGTTTGAAAAATCTTGAGAGTCCTTTTTGAACTTTTTGAGGTGAAAAGAATTACTGAGTTAACAATCTCTGTCTATTAACAAAAGCTGATTTCCTGCCCCTGCCCAGCTGGCACACAACGTTGTCTTAACGTTCAAATAACGTTATTTGGACGTTATGAATGTCAAATGGACGTTGTTTTGACTTTGTGTGCCGGCTGGGTGTTAACATTTAGCTTACACGTTTCATTCACATTCGCTGAAAGATCTTCACTTAAAATGATGAGACAGGAGTGTAATACTAGAATTCGCACAGGTTTTTGAATAGTCAATATTTATTAAATGACTGGAAAAAAGTAATCAGTCAATAAAAAGTCATCCTAGAAATGTCATGTCATGAAAAACTAGATATATCAATTCCTGTTAGGATTTAAAGCGGTTCAAAAAGATTCACTATTTTTGTCTTTCACAGTTTCTCGACTTCCGTCTTGTCTTTTTAATCTTGCTTGAAATTTTTTTTTGTCAACGCCACCAATGTTCTGAGCAGCTGAAGAAATTCTGAGACTTCCTTTGATCACCATCTTTGACGTCTTTCCTGAAATTTAGGAAGATTGTACAGCTTAATTTTAAACGGCGTGAACCTTTCATCAGTTTATTCTTTCTCCATCCTTTGCTGAGTCCGTTTAAAAAAATGTAGGTTCCACTGCTCCCACAACCGGGGAACTTTTCGGTGCGAACAATAAATACCTTATAGACTTAAACTGGAACTTAAGGATTATGAGCTTTTTTGACGTTTTTTCTCAGTATTCCAAGGTTTGCTATTTTTAACATTTCACAAGTCTGGCTTTCTTTTGATTCGAGCTCAGAATTAGCTTTGTAGCAAGCGAAGAAAGAATCCTATTTTGAGCTGGCGGCTTTCTAAATAATTTTTATGTTTTTTTGTGTTTGCAGTCTCTACGTCATTTTCTTCCTGTCCTTAGTAAGGTTTCAGTTTTTGATTGATACCGCGTTTAGAGGGTGTGGCTATTTACCACTGGCTAACCAACCTTAAAAGATCAATATTATGATTTAGTTTCTGTGCACATTTGTAACAACTCGATCGAGAGTCCTTTTTCAACCTTTTTTTCTCGTTTTTCATAGATCAACTGACGCAGAAGATTCAAAAATATTTGAACGTCGCCATGCCTGCATCTGCTGAAGATATTTGTTCTTGAGTATCTGAAATGGCGATACAGCAAAGTATTTGACAATTTGTCGCTTTCAATGGTACGTTACATGAGTATTCATATACCATTTTAAGATATGCTTGCCAAGATGTTTCTCAGGTCTATTGGGTTGTTGTTGGATATTTTGTTGCATCTTAGTAAGTATGAAATGTCTATGAATAAATTTGAAGCCTTAAACTCATTGAAGATCTATGTCAGATTGATATAGAACATGTAATTAATTGGTGTAAAAGGGGCTGACCAACTTATTGAATGTTGGTAACGACAATTTGTATTGTGCAAATATATTGTACATGAAATGCTCAATTTGCATGCTAAACTAAAATAAACTAATTAAAACTAATTTTAGAAATAATTAGGGTGCGCATCAAAATTGTCGAAGATACAGAGAAATGGAACGCTAAATTGAGACAACAGTTTTTTCGCGAAACTCTTCTTCAATTAGTTCTTCTACAATTACATGTAACTAAATGACTCTTAGTGATAATTATTGTAAAAACAACTTTGATTGAGTTTAGGTCTTTTAAATTTAGCAAAGGTATTTAAGAAATGCAGTTGAGGTCATTTTTGCGTACTAATGCGCATTTTTTGCAATTAGCGTAAAAGAGATATGATTTTTAATCGTATTGTTTTGGATACATCAAGATTTAATGAAAGTGTCATGCTATTCAACACCTTCAGCTTAAGATACCTAAATTGAACTGAAATGTTCACCAGAGTTTATATGTCCAAGAAATTAAATATCTCCCGACAAAAGAATATTTTGCGAAAAAAGTTAATATAAACTCCAACTATGTAATATATTTTATGTTTGAAATAATTTGATTGATTTTTGTCTGTAAATTTTGTTAACTAAAGTTTTTTTAATATATGTTACCTTTGTATAGATAGGAAAAATACTTTTTTACTAAATATCATATTTTTGGTATAGATATTCTTCGACTGCGTTAAATTTTGAAAAGGTGACCGAAGGGGTAAGGTAAGCGCAAGCACCCTTACGGGCACGACGCAACGGGTACGACAGGTACGGCCACCGTACCAGATTTTCACAAAAAAAACGAAATTTTCCTTCTCGTCGGTAAAATCACTATTTAAAATCGCTTAAATTTCCTCATTCGCCGTACCAGAAATTAAAAAGCTTCTGTCGTATTTGCCTTATCGTCACCAACACCCTCTCATCGTTATTTGTTCTCCTACTTTAGAAAACGCCCGCCGCCCTACATAACATGACTTAGATACCAGACTAATTTGCTAGTAAATATATACATTGATTATATTATACACAAATGATTTTGTGGATTATCAAAATCTTCAAAATCTTCAAAATAACAGGAAAAGGGAGGCGCACTCCAAAACAAAAAATTAACAAAATTTGATTTATGACAGCTCAACGTCAATTGACAAAAAAGCAAACATTCCACGATTGATGAGAAAATATAATGTTCTTTTTTTACGTTTTTTACGACTTTCCTGATTTCGTTTGTTTACGTTTTCATTACAATTAATGGGGTCGTTAATTTTTCTACAACTACCTATTTACAAAAACAAAGAATGCAAATCACAATCATGAAAAATGATCAAATTTTGCAAATAAAATTAGTAATGAACCATTGACAAGTCCATATACAAGAACATTGACGGGACACTGACAGGCCTATTTTATATTATTACAGTTCGAGTCTAACTGATGCATTTTTCTTGAATCATTTATTTCGCAAGAATCAATTAATGATATTCAACAGCCTAAACATTTTTGTCTGAAAAAGGTTTGCTTATAATTAGAAAAGTAATTATCTCAAAGTGTTGGACTGTGGAATACATCACCATGCTGTATGCTCGACAACCGGATTCGAGAGTAATTACAACTGCTTCTTATTTTGTTGACAATCGATATTGGAGCATAATGTTTTTTTCTAAAAATATCTTCATCGAACTTCGATCGCAAATATCATCCTCCGCAAATGACCTTCAAAAACTATTTAGCGTAATTGACTTCTTCTCATCATTTTTCTTCCAAATGAATTTGCAGCTGTCATGATGGTTGCATTCCGTTTCTCTGGCTAGCTAGCCTGGATATCCAGGCTGTAAACTATTTCACAGTCTAGTTTTTGATATTTTATGTTCTGGTTTACAGCCTGGTCTCCCTAGAGCGATTTGCATTCTCTTTAAGAGAATGCAATCCGCTTGCTTGCACTCACTTCGCTAAAACCGTAAGGCGCCGTAAGGGCCAATCTACACGGCGTTGAGCAATCCTAAAGCAAAAATAGGATAGTCCTCCAGTTGCTAGTGAAGATAGGGCCTTCTGTTACATGAAAACATGAAAAAGAAGAAAACAGAGGCAAGTTCATTTTCCAAGAAAACATGGTTGGCCATGATAATGCATGCTAACTTTTTTATGGACTTTGGTGTAATCTTTGGATGTTTTAAATAGTTTTAGATCTTGTAAGACTTCTTTTTATTAATTTCTGTTTTGCTGCCCTGGGTTGGCTAGGAAACATGGGTTTTCACTTTCATTCTCTAGGGAGACCAAGCTCTATAATTTTAGAACTTTGTATGTTGAGGTAAATCTTGTTTTTTCTAAAATTTTGAGCTTGGATATCCAGGCTACTGGTTAGCCAAACCATGGATTATTTTATGCCCTGTATTTTTCGCAAACACAGTAGATCGAACGTAAAATCAATCACCCGATTTCGATTAATATGCCAAAGTGAAAAACAAAGAAAGCGTCTAGTTTCAATCTGCCATTTTAAAAGTGGCGAAAATCTTAAGGCTTCGATTTTCTTTGCTCGGACAGTCCCCTCTAGCCATTCAGGCTTAAGCTCAATGTTTATACTTTTTATTGCTTTTCATAATCATCATCATTGAGAAAGACAGCAATAAGATTGTTTGAAAGAATGCCTCAACCTGTATTTTTTCAAAAAATAATGTAACAATCTTATCAAACTTTTAAGTAGTAAGTCCATCTCATACATAATCTTATTTGACCATGTAAACAATAGTTTTGATCACGTAGCGCAACCTCTATTCTTACTTCTGTTCAGAGAGCAAGATAATCTCTCGTCTCCAAATATTTCTTGCGTCTCCTTTGAACTTTGAATCTCCTTTTCATCTCAATTTCTCAATTGTTTCCATGTATCACTTCATTTATCTCCTAGTCATCATTTCCACAGTACATTACTGTTGTCAATTTTCCCAAAACCCTTGCACTCACCAATTGGTGAAATCAGTCACTTGCGAAGTTCCTCGAAAAATGAATCAATTTTTCAACCTTATTTAAGGCCATATCTTAGACTTTTTCTCAAATGGCCTTCGAACTGTAACACTCTTTGAAAGATTGCTTAAACTACACGGAAACCATCTTTATTTATAGCATATTGTTTCTCACAACCTGAGCTTTCGAGTCGGTCTGCAGGAGTTACTCTTGCTGATTGCTGTCTCAAGATATTGAGCTCTTTTAGTGACGAGGTTTTTAAAAATCGTCTTTTCGTATTAATGCTTTTAGAATACTATATTATGAAGCCTGATTATATGAAGTCTCCAGGGTACAAATGGAAGGATGACCACAAAGCCGTAGACACCCCTATATCACTTGATTGACCCGTCATGATGGAAGTTTTACAAGACGTTTTGCATCTATTTGAAATAAGTATGATATAATTGATCACCATCAGTTCAAAACCACCATAAAACTCATCTTGCTCCTCTGGGTGGTCACAACCAAACCTCCTGGAAAAGGATAAATGAGTTGGTCTGTAGATTCTTAACTCATAAAGCTACATTTAGTCTGAGCGAATAAAACTCTTTTCCTAACCAATCACGTTTTATTGTTGTAAAAACTCCATCCCTCTGATCACCGAATAAACCACTCAATTAGACCACAATCACCTGAACTAATACTTCTCCTCACAAATCAAAAGGGAAAGACCGCTTCACTCACTATCCACTCATAACAAACACACTTAGAGCAACGGATTAGAATAGGTGGATTAAGAACTCATAGAAAACACTCCTCGTTAGGTTATCAAACTTTTTTACGAGTTTGCTAGCAATTAAAACTTGATAAGTTGTAAAAAAGTTGTAAAAAATCATTACTTTCAACATTTTCATTGGTCATTACGTATCACGTGGTACATTTTAAATAAGAAAATGCACTTTTTTAGCCCTTTCTATCCAATGCAGAAATTAGCCAAATAATTTGAAATTTATTTTCCTAATTCTAAATACAGTCTTCTTTCACCAGTATGCAACCCATTCGTGACCCATCGATAGTTTCTTAGTTTATAGACCATACGTTAATTTTCACTTATCTGAAGATTGCCATTGACAAAAGATTAAAAATTTACATTAAAACTGGTCTAGCGTTTGTTGATGCTAAAACTTAAGTGCAGGATTTAAAATATTTGCAAAATCATCAAAATTGATCGAATCATAGGACAAATTCGTTTTCGAAACTGTATAAATTGGAAAATTGTTCTTATAAAAACAATGAAAAAACTAAACGAGGAGTGCGCAGAGTCATTTACAGATTTTTCTTGTAACAATGAGAAGACAATGGATCTCTCTTGGGAGCAACGAGAGAAGTTAATCCACCTATTCTAATCCGTTGCTTAGAGGCTAAGCGAACATAATTCCATAAGAATTATAATGACCAGAAATAGTAACAGAACAATATTGAAGATTTCCAATGTTGATACAGTATCGAGATCACCCTAAAGACGATTAGCTTTGGTTCTTTGAGATTCTGTGTACAGACTTATTTGTATTGGTTGAATATGAGGAATGTTTTTCTTGAAGACGATTCTCAATAGGAAGCGCGTGTCTCGTACTTTAAGAAAAGTTAATGACAGATAAAAATAGAACAACTTCGATATTGCTCTTGCATTCTCTTTTCCCAAGGGTTGACATCAGAAAGAACGTCAAAAGGCCGATGTATGACGTCCATCCAATATTCTCTCAACCGTGTATGGTTGAAGCCGCGCGACGTACAAAAAACGTCCACTCACAAACCACAGACGTGCTTCAAACTTCTTGTCACAGAAAAACAACAGCAATATAATTTGATGTTTGGGTCTCATTAGAAAATTTTCAGGGTAATAAAAATTATAAAAATGTATTCCTATTTTTGAACTTCGCTAAAGCTGGTCAAATATATGATAGTGAAAATAAACACTCTTAAGTTGGCCGGAGTTTGTACAAAAATAGGCCCATGGTAGAATTAATACAGACAAAATCAATTAATATCTTTTGTTCGGATACCAATCCAGTATCAGCTTGTAAAAGCTCCATTGGGGCGATCGGTGCAACGAGGCGCGCTATCCATGTAACAAAATATCTTTTCTTTTTTCATCATCATCAACTGCATAAAAGACAAATGAGCGGAAACAATTAGTTGATTGCGGTAATCAAACATTCTAATCACCAACGCAGTATAAATATCAAATGACGATGAAAATGTTTGATTATGGGTTCAGTCAGTCATCGGTCATATGGTGCTCTGAATGAGCGTTATTTGTTTATTAAATCTGAAAACTTATAACTTTCAACTTTGTATGAAAGAGGTATTTGGGAAAGTTGTCTATTATCAAGAAGAATAACTTTCTTTGTACTGGCTTCTTCAATTCTTCATCAAAATTTGCATTAAAATTTCCTCTTTGTACAACTAATTAATCTGTTTTCATTCTTTCATCTTCAGAAAAAAAACAAAATCAACAAACAAAGATGAACAACTTTATCGCAATCGTTTTCTTCATAACCTGCTTGTTGGCATTATCCGAAAGTAGATCGTTCAGCGGTGGAGCAAGCATCATCAACAAACAATTTCACTTTAGAGATAACAACACCAACCAACCGTGCAGATGCGCATGTAGATGCAGCCACATGTATCAAACGTGCATCAAAGAAACCATTCAAAGCATGAATGCAGTCGACAATGAATCTGGCAAAGCTGGTAAACAAAGAAATGTCTTGATTAGACGCATGCAAGGATGTAGCGCGCAAAAGAAGTTATGCAAAAGAATCTGTTTTTTCGTTTTCAGAGAATGAACTTAAAAATCAAAATGGCTGCCTGTTTGACAAATACTCACCTGAAAACGTATCACTACAGAAAAATTGTTGGGAGCGAAAAGTACATCGATGGTATTGGATATTACAGTTAATGTTTCCCAGAGTTGCTGTTGACACATTTGAAGTGCTTGTTGTGAAAATCAATTAATCATTCATGGTCGATATAGTAGACTGAATCAAATTATCAATTCAACAAATTATGACATTAAAGCAAAGACTTTTTTCTTGATTCAGACACTGTCGAACAAAGGACCTCGTGCAGACGCACGAAATGTTTTCCGCCGAAATGTTACAGCTACCCACACATCTATTTATAAGAGTTTGTCGTTCATGAAAGAGGTGTTCTGGAAGTCGACACTTCCCATTATTCAATCGTCTACACTCAAGCCCTTTGATAAATCAGTACCCGGACACATAAAGTTAAAGGGTGAAGATATCCGAAGATAACGGACTTCAATGAGCCACATTTCCTACACCCCCACGCAATGCTTTTGTACCTAATATGAATTAGTTATTGTTGATGTTATTTAAAAAAGAGAATATTGTTGTTAAATATTTTGTACATAAGAAAATTTAGAAAAGTATTTCATCTTTGTAATTTTGTAACTGAAAATGAAAAACGTTGGCAGACTGGATCTGCTTATCTTTAAAACACGCGCATGCGCAAAACTATTCTGACCCTAACGTGCCGAATTTTGATGCGCTCAAAAACTCTCCTGATAGAAGAATAGGATCCCGTTTTTGAATTTCTATTGGAACGCATTGGATGCTAACATACTATTAACATGATAATGTAGAACTTTTGCAAATCTTATCCCAGTATAGCAGATACATTCAAAGGTTGCTATCAAACGAATGTCATTACCAAGGGATAAAAATTACCTTCACAGAGTTGAAATAACGACTGCAACGGCCGGAGGTGTTTTAGGATCCAAAGTTTTAGAGATAAAATTTTCATAATTTTAGCTTCACCCTTCGATTTTTATTTGTACCCTGTAAGTCTGTTTTACAGTTTCTATTGATGTCCATTAGGTATTGACGCTAGCTAGTAAAATTCAGTGACATTGTCTTTCTTATATTTCGTTCGAAACAGAGGCTTAACATTGATATTAGGTGACGCTTCATTTTCATTTTGCTAACTAGATTCTCGCATTGGAAAAATTCCAAATTTCTGATTACCACGAAATCATTACAAATCGGATTTTAACGCGAAAATAAATATGTCGCATGCTGCATCAATATCCAGAACATCGTTAAAGTCACATTAAGGTCTGACATCAATGAAAGTGGTTGCAAACTTGCTGAACATTTTTGGCTGATATCCAAATTTTTGTTCATAAGCACTAGCTCACATTACCAACACGCCAGTATTCTATTGGATGAGCTGTTTGTTTTAAGAGTTTAAGCTTAAGAGTGATTGCAATAGATGACAATAAATTTTGGTTTAGAGGGGGTGTTGTTCAGTTTGAAATGCAGACCTCCACATAACTGTAGGTAGTATACTATAATGCTCTGTAAAATAGCACAAATCCGTTGGTGGATGCCAGCAGCCCAGGTGTTTCTAAGGTCTACCGTATTTGTTAAAATCTTGTATCAAGTTTTATAAAGTTTTGATAGCCAGTCACATCTTCCTAATCCTGAAATAATTTTCTTTGATGATGGATTGGATGTAATCCACCGGTAACTTCAGTAATTACAATATCAGAAAGTTATATCTTAATCTCATTAAAACTCGTTGTCAAGCCCAAAGGCACATGGTTAAGCCGCAAGCACTAACATCGAGTATAGTTTAATACTGATGTATATTGATGTACATTTGCTAGGTAACAAAGTTGCTTCACCTATGTGGGTGGTTTTACTTTTGATGTCAGAAATTTTGTCAACCTTTTGACATTAAGATAAACACAATCGTTATGTGTTTTCTTTTGAAGAATCGAAAGGATCAGGGTCATTAAAAATGAGCATTCACCGAAATATCCAACAAGCTAACTTGCTACCGTAAAATCTTTTGTATAAATAAGTACCATCAGTACTGTTGAGTAATTAGAAAAATTAAAATGCGTTGATAAGGATAGGTTGTTTAGACGGGAATTTTATTTGGTGCATATCCGAAAAGTACTTTTTTTCAAAGGGAATATAATTTAACAGTTGACAATATAAGAATTGTTGGTGGTTAGTTTCTTCATTACGCAGGAGGGTGTTGGGAATGAAGTCAAGAGATCCTCCTATTTGTCCCTACTCCTCCTCTGTTCTGTTTGAAAGATGCCTGAAACCAGAGATGTGAAGGTTTAATTTTTTTGTTCCCTCGTTTCAAAAAATCCCCCAAAGTTAGAGAAGAATATGCAAAGTTGATGCACTTAGGCACATATAGCCCAATATTTCCCGCAGAACCCTGCAGATTAACTTCAAATACTCTAAGCAACTTTTCGAGCATTTAGTTATCGAAACCTGAAGTATTTTATATGCGGAATCTGGCACTCTTCCAGTTCAGAAACGCATTTATTCACTTACATAATTCGCATAATATTTTTGGAATTTTGATCATTAAAAACCCTGCGGTAACTTAAAGAGATTTTACATCCTGCATAATTAGAATTTCATGCATTAATTGCTCATCAACATGTCATTAAAACATTCAGAAAGTAAAACCGTCCCCTTTTGACGGAATTTTGATCAAAATTGATCTGTTCATCATTTCTTGAGCAAGAATTAATTTTTTGAGGGCACCCCTTATTTTTTTCCAACTTTTGTATTTCAAATCGATTGCTCATTGTTATCAGTAATAGTGTAAACTGACATCAGATCGCCATTGTTTTCTGTACACCACGCTCAAGCTCTAAAGGAAAATGGGAAAACAAACGAGCTGAGGAATAGGGTACTTAGCTATAACAATCCAAACCCTCCCTTAACAATCCAAAGCACTAAAATCGCAAAAATTCTACGGTAAAAGTCCTTTTTTGCCATTTTGGCGCTTTTGGATTGTTAAGGGAGCTATTAGATTGTTTTGGTAAGTACGGTAAGCTATCTCGAATGTGTAAGGGCACTTGTTAGGACTAGGGATGACAACAAAATTTAAAAATAGGGCACCGTATTAGAAAAAAGGTAAGTTTATGACATCACGGAGTACGTAACAAGATTCTTTTCATCGAAATAGCTATTTTCAGCAGTTGGCTATTTTCCAAGCGCCTTCAGAGTTTTACGTTGCGCGTAAGAAAACCATCTTATTCTGTTATCAGGTTATAAAAGTGTTGATCTCTTCAAAAAGACCCCCGGGACGGTACTAGGGCAAAATGGGTTACGGGGATGCGCTTCTGGTCAGGGTACTTTTTTTAACCTCCTCGAGTAGAACAATCAATCCCGCGTAGGGAAAATTAGAGGAAAAAGTAGAAAATTTGAAAAAAATTGAAATTTTAGTCCCATTCAGGGTCACTTTTTTCGCAAATTTAGAGTCGCGCGTAAGGTCCATTTTTCGAACTTCAGCGGAGCACCCCCGTCGGTCGAAAAGGGTAGTACCCCCCCCCCCCCGGGGAAGACCATTAAGTTCTTGTACAGGTTGTCTCACATTTGTCAGATCAGTAATATTAACCTTCACTGGTCATTGCTATAAGTGTGATTATACATTTTTAGAAAGAGAGTGGCGCACAAGGAATATAGTTGTTATTTTAAGTAGCTTTTCACAAATTCATGAGGACTTAAATTAAACCGCAATCTTAAAATAAAATTTGAAAATCTTTAACTAAGTTCCTTTTTATCAAGCACTTAGTACCGACATACAACTCTTCGCATTGAAAAAGATCTACTGATCATCCAAGGTTCCTGGACGAGAACTATTTTAAGAAATATCATCTGATCTTACAGACGCCAGAAGGGATCAAATATTCCAACACTCAAAGTTTTTTGAATCGATGTAAAGAATCACTTTTTTATCCGAGGAAGTTGTTGGGAAAACAGGATTTTCTAAATGTAGAACACCAGAAATTTACCAATTGTCTGACTGACTTAAACGGTTTACGTGTGGTACAACGAAAAACTTTTGTATCAGTCTTTGGAGTTTTTACATCTGTTACTTCCAACAACCCTTTTGTATTTTCAACCTTTGAAAATGTAACGAACTAACAAAAACAACCAGCAACCAACAACCAACAACCCTTTTGTATTTTCAACCTTTGAAAATGTAACGAACTAACAAAAAATCGTCGACTTTTGGGAACAAAACCCGGGGGGGATGGTTTCAAAATCGGACCCTTGCAGTGCATTTACCGAAGGTTTCTGACCCTTACCGTGTAGTCTGATTATTCCTATCTTATTTTGCTGAAGCCACTTTAAGATGAGCCTGAGATGTCAACACGATAGCAAAACAGATCAAAATGGGTGCGAGTCAATACTATAAAGATGCATTAGATTTTACTGTCAGAAATGCAATTCACAAACACACGCTTACCGTGTATCCAGCTAAAAGAAGACCTAGTGCATTTCTAGGGTCTCGAAAAACCTACCCTTAAGGGCGGCACATGCCATGGGCCGGATCATATGAGTGCCCCCTCTCCCGGAAAAAAAAACAGATTAAATTGTGTAAGTTTTTCATGTAACAATTTTTCGAAAGAAAAACATCTGAGGAAAATGTTATCTATGTAGTTATGAGATAGAAATATACAGTAGTTATTAGACAAGTGCTGCTCAATGATGGCTGCTGAAACTGATGGAAGAAATAGTATAGAGTTTACGTAAAGGGAAAGCAAACATTATTAAAGTTATTCTGAAAAATTAAGATATTTAAAACGTTCAGTAAACTATTGAAATGCTACAATTTAAAAAGACCAAGAGAAAGAGATGTCCTTCTACAGTGAGGACGGAATCATTGACAAAAAGATAGGTAACATCTACCAAAGCGAAACAAAAAAGAGTTTAAATGAAAAGTAACCAAAGATAGAATAGTTTCCCCAAAGTTGATGGCGTCATCAATATTTAGAATTTGCAGACGAATTGATATTTATTCATGCATTTGATATCATTCCATTTGGTGGACTTCCATTTCACGTGCATGCAATCCTCATTTCGTAGGTTGTTTGGTTCACGGTGTGACCACGCCAAATAATCAACCTCACTTCCGTCTGACCACACCCATTTCCCTTCTTGTTTTTGATCGTTCAGTCCAGCGAATGGATGCTTGATTTTTCTAAAAGATTTAAAACGAAAATATTGCAACGCTTAGGAGCCTTAGATAAATTGAAACCTTTTTGAGTTCGGCCGTTTTGTGCGAAGGGGAAATCTTTAAAACGTTGAAAGTCTTGCTTGGTTTTCTCAGGCCAAACTTTTGCCATTTATTCATACTAAGTATACTTTTCAGTTGTAAGTAGAATTAAGCGTTGGTACTTTGCGATGGTTTGTCTGGAAGGGAGATAGTTCTAGCGGTTAGCGTTAACAGATGACGTGCTTTAAACACCGTACCGTTTGACGAGTTGGTTGTAAATGTAATCATTTTCTTCTTTGCTGTGAATGCTGGTCAAATGTCCATCAAAAGTTGCACAGAATTTCTCAGCGTCATACCAATTCTTCTTGGCAGATGAAATGAAATAACGGTTTCCTGGCGGAGAACAATGCAGAAAATATTTATTGATGGATCACATTTCATCGTCCCCTCAGATATTTTCTCCCACCCTAACATGACCCATTTTCAACTGACATTCAACCTCCTAACTGACTCCAATTCAAGGTTTAGTCCTCTTCCTATCCAGGTACCAGGTTCCTAAATGGTACCACTCCTCTTATCGAGGTACGGTCCCCACCCCTCCTTACACATATTTGTCTCGCCATAGACGAATCATTTTCAATAAACGATATCTTCCTATTGAAGCAACACCCCCGTCAAAATACCTCCCCCCCCTCCCTCTGAAGAAGTTTTCTCCTGTTGTACATCTTATGGGGACACACACCTTTCGAAGGTATACATACCTTTAAAGTACAAGATTTTGCAGACGAAAGCTTTCTTTTGGTCACAATAATGATCGTTCCAATGTCCTGTACCATACATTTCTGGGCAATCTTCACCTTTGCCAGCATTGTTAGGTTCATTCTTGGCCCAGTTCTTGTAAGAGAAAGGAGTCAAGTCATTCCAAACCCAACTACCCTCTCGTGATTTGTCGTTACCACCGATCCAAACGTTACCAAGTTTTCTATGGAAAGAAAAGATGAATGATTTTTTGGAGCACCGTTGTTCACATGTCCAATATTTAACAATGTTCAACTCAAAATGACTAAATATACAGAGTTTAGTATATACATTATACAATTTGAGCTTTACTAAGCTCATTTGCCGTCAGTCAATACTTTCTTGGTTATCTGCCGCCTTGAAAGGGAGCGATTGGTATTGATTGGAGACTGTTCTAGCTTTGATGCTAACGTTGGAAAATACACTTGAAACTGTGTCAGTGTTTCAGAAACTGAAAGGTAGTACAATCGAGCCACTCATAACTATAACACGCACTGGAAACACAAATTTCCTCGAGCTATAGAAATTTCGAGTTATGGAGATTATCTTATAAGGCATTGTTAACTTAAAGGACGAGAAAACTTGTACGAGTTAAGGAGACAATATAGTTATATAGGTTCGAATTGTGACTCCCCTGCAAAAATGATCGTGTGTGGTACTAACGAGACGACTCCTGAACCAATGACGAGCCACCCATGTAAGGAGAAGCCAATCATTATCATGCACTAAACCTAAGACTCTGTTCACATGATGAGTTTTAATGAATGGTAACAAATGTAATTCTTACCTTCGTTTTGCTTCATCAGATATGAATTTGTTTTCAGCAGCAGAGTGCACACTAGCCAAGAAACCACCGATGTGGTGACAAGCAGCATCGGCGTCATTATAATTCACTTTGTTGTCCGAGAAATAATAACTGGCTTCACCGTGTGGAACGAATTTGTCACCTGCAAAAATATTTGAATGATAAAATTGATAATAAGGGCGTAACTTTATTGAAATTGAATTCTAAGTTACAGCAATTCGGGTCAGAATCTGATCTCTTTTTTAAGCTTTTTCATATTAACCTTGGGCGCATTTGGAGAAAACCCAGCAGTAATGTCTATCCACGTTATTCCCTCTGGCGATAGATTGTGTGTGGATATAACATCCTCGATTGTGTTGGTTCCAAATCACTTCACATCCAGTAGCTCCTTTGTGCGCATGACATTTCTTCAAACAATCTTTTTGATGTTGGTCTGTATTTCCATCTAGGGCGTTCACCTTGATTACTCCACTTTTTTGATCGGCACCGTCAGACCGGACACAAAATCCACGTTCTTTTGGGCAAAGTGATTCTGCAAGAACACGGGAAGGTCACTCCATGAATTAGTTATTTCCGAACTATTAGGGATTTCACGGTCCCACATGTGTAGACCTCATTACTGCTACAGTTTTCTACAAAATATTGTCCTTAATTCTTCCTATGATCTTAAAACTCTGACAATCATATCTGGCGCCTATTTAGACCTCTCTAGGTGCGGTTATATCTTTTGAATAATATTTCAGCGAAAGTTTTTGTTCCAGTATAAAAAATATTTTTTTCCTCTTCTTTTTTCATCTTCCTTTTAAACTTTGAGGAAATTCTTGGTTTGCAGCAAGCTGTTCAGCATTAATTATCCTTCCAACAAGTTTCTCTTTTTACTATACCGTATCTTTTTCTCTAAAGAGCAATGTTTAAAAAATAACGGACTGCCAGTCTTGTTGAAAAGCACCATAGTTTTTATAACTTTCACAAGCATTTGGCCTTGCTTATCCGAAGAGTTTTACGGTTACAGCGCAGGATATGAGAAAGCATTATTAGAACCTACCTGAGGTGTAAACCAAGATATCGGGTTGGTATTTACAGATGTATTGTTTAACACCACTGCAGTAAATATTATTCCATCCATGTTTGGCTAAGTTGATGTGTTGATAGACGGCACAGTTCTCTTTCCCTTTGAAATTCGGTTCTCCATTTTGCCAATCAGTAAACACGACTTTGCTGCCATCAACCCAAGAGAATTGACCATTCTTATTGACGTCACGAAGTCCGATGAAAACGTCAAGGTATCCTCTAAGGAAGGAAAAAATAACGAATGTGATTATATTTTATTTAACTGGCAGTGGTGGTTCAAAATTTATAACGAATGAATAAATTTCCTTCTATAAAACACTTTCCGGCATAAATTTTGAGCACTCATCTTCTCAGATCCACTACACAGTATTTTTTATAGAGTACATCGTGAAAACTGGTGGACTGTTAATTTTTAAAAATGTTTGGATGATCAGCCTGATTATCCTTTGAACTTAAATAAACACACTATGGCAAAAATGAAATGTATATCAGTCTATATCGTTGTGCTTCTTAAGGGAGCGGTCATAAAGTATCTACCAGGGGGGGGGGTGGAGGATTCTAGGGGGGGGGTTCGAAATTTTTTCGAGGGTTTAGGGGGGGTTCCAAAATTTTTTTGAGGGTTTAGGGGGGGTTCCAATTTTTTTTGGGAAACTGAAGAGAAAATGTAGGAAGTCTAATTTCATAGTTTTACGTTTGAAGATTTCAAAAATTATTCGGCCTTAAGGCCGACAACTCATAATTTATCTTATTGGATATATGTACATTTCATATTGGCATTAGTTGGGCATCATCGCCTTGCCCTTTTGGTTTGTAACATTGAGCTAGGTGAGGGAAGTAAATTAGTGGCTCTCGCAGCTCATCAGAGTGGTTTGAAAAAGTACTTCTTAAAAGAAATTTGTCAAAACAAAGTGTCTTTTAGCTAAAATGGTGGTGAAAAAGATTGAAATTTTCGCCCGTTGGCGCAAACCATTGTTGCGCCTCCTTAGTATCTGCTAATGTCAAAACACCTTAACATTTCAAATTACAAAAAACTAATTCCAAAGTTTTTTGACTCAAAGATTCCGGGCGTTACTTTCAACCATACTGCTCCTTACAGTTTAATATTTTCACTTAATAATGGAGGGCGCAAGTAAGGACAAAAAATACCAGGGGCGCCAATTTCACAGTTTGCACCTCCAGAAAATTAAGTCAGGTCGCTACTGGGGAAAATAAGCCGTATTTTTTTCCAAATTTTACAGAAGCTCAGAGAAAACCACTTGATGATTCTTGTCTTAACCCTGTTATACTCTAACTTAACAGGGCTAAACTCTCCCTTACCTTATTTTGACATAAAAAACTGTCATACAAACAAATAATACTCTTTGTACCGCATCTGGATGAATTCTTTTTCGCGTAAAAATTTTCTTAGTAGGGGGGGGGGAGGTGCGAAAAAATATTGGGCCTTATGAGGGGGGGTTCGAAAATTTTTTCCAGGTTAGGGGAGGGGGTGCGAAATTTTTTTTGGATTTTTCAAAATATCCTCCACCCCCCTCTAGTAGATACTTTATGCATGACCGCTCCCTAACATACACATACACATCATCCAAGGCTAAAGGGCGGAGGGCGTATAGTGCCGAAATAAATTTAAACTCTGATTTAAAACTATACTTTAAATCCCCATTTAACTTGTACTTTCGGAGTATGGGAATTAGTAAGTAATACGAAACAAGTATGTATATAAATTCGTGACAGGGAAGAGTTGGGCAAGTTTTGAATATTTGGTTATACTTTATACTCCTGTCTACAAACCTCTCGACTTTTAAAGCGGAGGAGACTGAGCTTGAGTTTACTAGGAAGGAGTGACGTCATAATGTCAAAGTTGTTTCAAAGAATTTTGGACGTCATTTCCAAAGTAAATTCACTACCAGTCCCTTCGAAACTCGACTGTGCCTTTAAGAGTCGAATAACGGACTGTACGCTTATCGATTGATCCGTTCGACGTTATATAGTAGGTAAACCCTGTTCACACTCACCTCGATTTAGCCATTTTGTGAACGTAATCATTTTCAGCTTGACTATGGATAGTGACCAGATTACCTCCCATTGTTTTGCAATGACTTTCTGCTTGATCATGATTCTTTTTAACCGTGGAAACGTAATAAACCTTCCCATGGAATTGTGACATTTTGCAAACGAAGTTGTACTTATTACCACAAAAGATATCATTCCATCCAGTGTTCGATTTCCACAAATGCATGCAGTGCTCCTTTCCGCCAGCATTGTCCGGCTGATTAGGCAACCACTTCTTGTAAGCCATGGTTGTTCCGTCATTCCATCTCCATTTCCCTTCGGATCCAGCGTCTGTTCCACCGATGTAAGGGTGCACCAATCCTCTGAAAAATTATTGGAATGAATTTCAAGTTATATATTCTTTAAACTTTTATAGGACAGCAAAGTATAAAATATTAGAACTAAGAGTCGCTAATTTAGGTTTTCCATGGTATGTTTAAATTTAAAATCAAAGAAAAACAGTAGATTTGATTGACTTTATGGACACTGGAAAATAAGCAACTTTATAAAATATCTGAAGATGTAAACTACAGTAGCTGATTATCCCCTTCAAGAAGCGTTGCAAGCCTGAAGTTCGATATCTTTGAAAGTCTGTCGCAACTAATAACTCTAAAATGCAAAGGGCGCCGAATGGTGTATTTTTATTCGAGGAGCGGTAGTCTTCATAATTCAAATATCTCACCGGTTTTGTGCTTCTTTGAGGACGAAATCATTTTCTTCTTTGCTGTGAATACTGGCAAGATGTCCTCCGATGCTCTGGCAGTAGTCTTCAGCTTCAGCGAACGTTTTCTTCGCCGATGAGAAATGGTAAATCGATTCTCCTCTTTTCACCAAAGCGGGTTCTGAGAAAAAGAATATTAAATTATAGTTTAGGGTTTAAAAACATTATATTTTCATGAAATGTAAAGTAAATTGCTTCTAATCCTGGCAAAGTAAAATATTAACAAACAGATTTCTTATGTTGTTTTTGCTCGTACATACCGGACCGGAAGGTGGAGAAATTCGTCTAAAAATGACATGTTAGCAAATAGTACAACATACATTAAATGCTATGTTTGATAGAATAAAAACACGTTCGCGTTCGCGAACACTACAACATAAATGAGACACTTACTGCAGACAGCTAATTGACATTGACGAACTTCAGATGGCTCCCCTAAGACAGAGCAATCTTTTCCACCTCTTGAAGGTGGTGGGTTATTACAAACGCGTTCACGTTCTTGATATCCTTTACCGCACGTCTTGTCACAGGTGGTCCATTCTGACCATTGGTTGTAACCTCCGTTAATGGCTACAGAGTGAGAAAAAAATGGTTCATTCAATGTTGAGTAGAGGGAGTATTTTTGTTATTGACATTTTTTGTTTACGACATTATGTTGAGAATTGTAATGCATCTCTAAACCTCGTCCGTCGTCCAATCGCCAGAGAGGATGGGCAAACTAGCCGTTTCTGGCTCTCGAGTTAGGCAAAGGTTTGTTCTAGGGCTTCCTTTATCACGCCTAATGCTATACTTTCTTAAACGACTAAAAATTTGATCTTGGTTTAAGAACGATCTTTATCTGCTTTAAGAGTTCAAGAGAGTTAAATTTATTCGTCTGGGATCCGAAAAGAACTTTTGAATTTTCTTTGACAATAACAAGTTTTTCTTTGTGAAAAATATGGGCGGATATAAAGAAAGTCGCACTGTATCAGGACTGCCTTATTGTTTTTGCCTTAAATATTGATTCTTCAAGAAACAGGGAAATCAGCTACAAGCACTGACACAAACTGGTTATGGTCAATAGAATTTACTCGAAGTAAAGATTTTATAGACTGTACGAATCAGTGACCCTACCAACATATCAGCCTTTTTGTGGTAGCCCTTAAGGGCGTTATTTTTTTTGTTGCTGGCTTAAAATGGGCCAGCGTAAAAGGGGCTGGCGTTAAATTAGGGCGTGGCGTAAAAAGATCCGATAAGGTAAAGATTTAAGAGGGTAGCTTACGTGTAGGTTGAGTTGGCATGAAAGCTTTGAAAGAATAAACGAAAACGGAGTCGACACCACCACTGCATTCTTTGCTGTTATCTCCACTGCATTCTTCGTAGAAATTACCAGACAAACAATCATCAGTGACGTCACCACTCGCTTTCAACATTTGCTCATAAGCGGCTTGGTCTTTACCGCCGTAACAAGTGCCGTAATTTCCAATGGCGAAATATTTGTAGCCACCTTTGAAGGCTTTTTCTTTACACGAGCATGCCATGCTACGATGAGAATGAAAATTCTGATCGAATCAATTTAAAATGATTGGAGAAGCTCTTTGGAACTGTTGTAGTAAGAAACCATGTAGAGGGAGGATTCTGACTGGCTGGGAAAGGGAGTCTCACCGTAGAAGTGATTTAGCCTTACCTACTCACTGTATAGAAAAAAGCCTTATCTACTATATAGAGGATCTATCTACCTATTACCTTGACTAGGTAATTACCTAATAATTGCGAGAAAAGTTTTATCTACTCTAAGGAGGAGTCTTTTTCACTTTAGGAGGTTTTCAAACTTGCTGAAACTTGCAAGCCTTACCCACTAATGAAGGGAAGAGTACATATGAACTGTTCCAGGTTAAAGCAAACGAAAGACAGTTCTGATGATTGGAAAGATTCTAACTAACAACGCTATAAGCAAATTAGATTGAAAAGGTGTTGTCTTGAGTTAGATTGAAAAGGTGTTGTCTTGAGTTAGATTGAAAAGGTGTGGTCTTGTTTTAGATTGAAAAGGTGTGGTCTTGAGTTAGGTTGAAAAGGTTTGGTCTTGAGTTAGATTGAAAAGGTTTGGTCTTGAGTTAGATTGAAAAGGTTTGGTCTTGAGTTAGATTGAAAAGGTTTGGTCTTGAGTTAGATTGAAAAGGTTTGGTCTTGAGTTAGATTGAAAAGGTTTGGTCTTGAGTTAGATTGAAAAGGTGTGGTTGAGTTAGATTGAAAAGGTGTGGTCATTAAACACGTGGACAAACCTGTGTAAATGGGCAGCAAAGTTGTTCCAGTCAGTTGTGTAATCATCAGTCTGTTCCAAAACGTCTTTGAAGAAAGCTTGTTTTTTGAAACATCCTACTTTGGTGTAATCTCTCTCGCATGTTTTGTGGTGGAATGTGCCTTAAAAAGAACGAGATGGATTTATTATATAATGTCTTGTAAATTAAAGGTTTTGTTTTCAAATAAAAGTGATCGCTTGCTTACTCATCAATTTTAAGTCACAAGCTTTTTCACATTCAATTGACACGGATGTGGAGCAAGATTGGTCAGAAAGAGGGAAAAGAAAAACCTTTTTTCGATGTTATGAAACTGTAAAATGAGGCACATAATCTTCGAGTTATATGATCGAGTTATATGGCTTCGAGTTATGAAATCTTCGAGTTAAGGCCCGTAACTCGAAATAAAAATGAGACGAAAATGGTCAATAAAAAAACCGAGTTAAAAAATTAACTCGAAATAAAAATGCTTCATTTTTATTTCGAGTTACGGGCTTAACTCGAAGATTTCTTAACTCGAAGCCATATAACTCGATCATATAACTCGAAGATTATGTGCCTCCTGTAAAATGAAGAATAGAAATTACTAACTTTGTTCACCAGCGAGGATAGTTTGAACACAAACGAACGTGATCAAAGTTGAAACCTTCAACCACATTTTGAATGAATTTTCCTACAAAAAAATAAAAAAATAAACTGTTTTAGCGTTTTTTTCTTTCAACCAAACCCAACTTATGTGACTGTATTGCTTCATAAGATAGACTGCATGATGCGATTTTAGTGTGTATGAACTGTACTGTGTGTTACTACAACCATCAAAACTGATAATAGATTGCGAGAGAAAAAAAGGCATATGGAAAAAAATTCCAAATTTAAGGCCATGACCTTAGCTTAGCATTAGCTTACCTTCCTTCTTCTAAATATGAAATTGAAATGGACCAATCTTTATTTTTCATCTTTATTTGGCTCCAACCAACATATCAAGTCTTTGTGATGGAGTCAAACAAAGAAAGTATTTTGTCGAACAATAGTTTACGTATCATCCGTCTTAGCGTTCTGTTGCAAGAAATTTACAGGATTTAAACACAGATCCATTTTGACGCATGCGCATCATACCTCACCAGGTGTGAAGTTTAGGTTATTCAAATTCAATTTTTTTTTTTTTATAGAATTATCTCGGCTTTTATTCTTTTCATTATTTTCCATGCATCATAATTTGACACCAAGTTAACAAATCTTTAAAGAATCTGAAAATAAAAAAAAACAGGTGGAGGGAAAAAGACAATTTCGAATTTCACGAAAAAGCTCAAAAAAGGTCACAGCTGAAGAAATGATACGTAGCATTTATAGGCCACATTCGGGCAGGTGCAGGATGGGATTGTAAAAGAAATATGGTTGCCACAGATATCTGTGAAAATGAAATAAAAAAAAAGAATTGTACTTTTAATTTTTGATGTTTTCAGTCAAGTTTTTGAGATCAAAGAGAAAAACTTCGTTCTGTGAAAATAGAGGATTTCTGTTAAGATTGAGGAATGTCACGAACAATCAACCATCCTTACACTTTCAACGTTTTTCAAACCCACGCTCCAACAACTCAACTGTAAAGCTATTAACTTTCATGATTCGTAATGCACAAAACTTTACGAATTTATTTATTGTAGAAGAAGAAGAAGAAGAAGAAGAGCATAGAGCATTCCCTAAAGGGAATAGGCCTCCTGAAAATAGTCAAGAGAATCTCAGCGCAAACACATCCTAAAAAAATTATCAGAAAATTGTCATATATAAGAAAATACGAGAAGAAATAAAAGTCTAGCTATATATTCAAATTATTAATGAGATTTCTCCATTGAAATCTATCAGAAGCAAGAACATGCCAACATGACTTATCAACGTTACATTTTTTGAAAGTTTTGAACAAAGATCGACCAAACGTATAGCGAGGGGCCCCTTTAGGGCGCTTCGAGCGGACCCAGCAAGAAATCATTTTTCTTTGTAAACGAAACCAGGGCATTCGAATTACGTGGCCAGCCCATGCCATTTGACGTTGACAGAGATAGCTATCAATCGAATTCAAACAAACTTTATTCAAAAGCTCAACGTTACTAATTCTCTTTACCCATGACTGGTATCGATTGACGTGACACATGATTCGAACGCAACGATGATGAAAATTTCGTAAACTCGTTAACAAACTCTCGGTTAAGCTCAAATTAAGCTTAAATTTATTTATTGTAGAAATTGAAAAACACAGTATTTCCAGAAACACTATAATTTTTGCAATTCCTCACATACTTAATTAGCCCAGCAAAAAAGTAAAATCAGAAAGAAAATTCGAACCGTTCATAATTTTAACATTTGCAATGGTTTTTTAATTTGTCAAGATTTGCCGAAAGTGTGGGTGAGAGAAGAATTGAACTGAAAGTGTAGACAAAACTGATCAAAATGTTTAAAAGTTTACATTATATACTAAAAGTTTTCATTATCTAATCAACTACTAAATGCATAAAGAATTACCCTACTTAAAATTATGATTATTTTGTACAAAAACTTAAAAAAAGAAATCTAAAACTAAAATTGTTGTCAATATTTTCAAATCAATTTACGTTAGATATAACCCAACTGAATTCTTAATCAGTGTTAAATTACCGTGTAAAATGTTTCATTTGGTATTTAGTATTGAGTATTGAAAGAAGCCATATACTGGTCCTCGGTTTTGAGTGTTTCAATATCGATAACATTTGAGTCAATGTCGTGTAATTTGAAGGAAGTGCGTATTGTAAATAATCGTTTCCAGTGAATTTCACCATGCATGTTCATTCAATCCAAAGATAAAATCGATTAAAGTCAAATGTGTTCAATTTTTATAAAACGCATCAGAGATTTTCTGAATGAAGAATCTACAACATGAGAGCTTCAGCCCAACAATAAACACCGATAGCCAGTAGGTAATGGAACCAATCAACATTTTTAACACCAAAGATGCCACGTCCTTGAGTGGACACTAGAGTCGCCAAAATGAAGCTGACAGACCCAGCAACACTGTACCGGTTAGTAACACCACGGTAATCCATAAAAATACCGGAAAAGAGGATAAATAATACGGACATAGCGGCACAGAAATCACGGACAGCTAGATGTAAAGCTTCAACGCAATGAAGAAGAATGGAGATGAGAGAAACGAAGAGGAAGAGCCAGCACAGATTTTGCCATTCTGTTCGTTGAGTGAAAGCTGCTGCCAACATTGGTAAACCTGCAAAAAGAACAGTAAGAAGGATATTATAAAACATGAAAAATATAATATCATTTAGTTTCTCCGCGTTTACAAAGACAATGAAACTCGACGTGATGGTCAAAAGCCTAAAATTATGTGATATAATAAATGTGTCCAAATTTTGCAATTTATGCCTTTATGAAAAATACGAAATTTTGAATTACCCTCGTCAAAAAAAACTCCTAAACAAAAGAACTGAAATGGTTTCTAAATGCCGTCATCAAAATAAATTTTTATTAGCAAATTATAAGTCTAAAGATTGATCTTCAAGCATATAAAACGTCTATAGAGAATATCGTCATTTGTATTTATGACCCTAGGGATTCATTCCAATTATACATGTTTTTTTACGATCAATTTTTCAACATAAAATCATTAGCATTTGTCATTTTTTATTTGATAGCTGACCATTCGATAAAGATGAAACTTGAAGTACTATAATATAATTTTGTTTTTTCTTGTACACTATAATAAATGTATTCTTCAGACCATCGATGAGAAACAGAAAGAGATGTTGAGGTAAATTGGAGGGCAGAATCATGAATTTGAATAAATACCCGAGTTTTAAATTATTTTAACTTTTCAGTAAAGCCCTGTAACTTACCAAACATTGAACCAAGGTCAGAGAAATACCGATGCCAATCTTTCAAACTGTAATGCCTTCTTGGGAAAATGTAACCAAACCTCAACACACCAAGGAAAGCAGCAAAGCCAATGACAGAAAACCCAATCATACCAAACCAGGATATACCAAATTCTCGCCAAGAGAAATTCCTTAGTTTGCTGATACGCCCTGTGCCTGCTAAAAAGCATGTGGCACTCAGCACAAAGTCTGAAATCATGGTTGAGGTTTCACGAAATGACATGTTTATTTTCTAAATATTTTCCACTAAAACAAGAAAGAATTAGTATTAAAATTTCCCAAAGGATCTCAGAATTAAATCGATTAAAAACAACTACAGTATTTGACTGGTATTTTACAGTGTGGTAGTTTCAAAGAAATTGCCGTGGTGGATATTCCTGAGATGTGGGTATGATTAGCTGTCAAACTTGCTTGGTGTATCACCTTCTATCTATTCAGTGGTCGAAGAAAGGTTTTTCCTTCTTGCTTGGTGTTGACATTCTACCTACCTTTTACGGCAGATTGCATTAGCATAGTTTTAAAGAGTTCAAAAGAGTTCTGAAACAATGAAAAGATTTTCAGGGAAAGATAACAACAATTTATCCCACTTGTATCTCACTTGTATCCTCTTCTTTTTAGGGGTTGTCATTTTTTCAGTTGCTTAAAATATGTGCATACCTTTCTAGACACACTCTTAACGATTGGTCATTTCTTTTTAAAAATTGATTTTGATTGCCGTTACCCCCAAAACTTGATATTATGTGAACAGAGATTTTTCTAATGACTTTTCTATGTCCTATGCCGGCCAAAATACTCTATCCAAGATCGAGTTTCTGCAACTTTTTAACTTTATTAAATGATGACCTCAAAATAAGGATCATTGGGCTAAGAAGACATACTTTTCAAAAAAACATTCAAAAGTTACATTTAGATGTTTTATTTCTACATAAAGGTTCCTGTTTCATATCAGACACATGCTTCATATCAGGACAGTGTCTGTACATTGCTTTATTGTGCTGATATAAGCAAAAAACATTTTTCTTTTCCTCTTTCTGACCAATCTTGCTCCACATTCGTGTTAATTCAATATCAAAAAGCTTGTAAATCAAAATTGATGAGTAAGCAAATATCATTCTAATTTAAAAACGAAACCTTAAGAGCAATTTTGTGACTGTCAAATAAAGCTCAAAGAGACAGCATCAGGGGCTTTAAAAATCAACCAATTTGGTCGTAGAATCAAGCCTGGTGGACAATTTTTTTTTCTATTTGAATTACCTTGAATTTTCATATAACTTCGCATTTTTCAGTGGTCTACATTGAGATAAACAAGTAAAAATGTGGCTTACATCACTTACTTTTCACTGGAAACCAAATTATTTCTTTAGTCTTTATTTTGATTTCAGCCACTCACTTTGAGATATTTAAAGTTAAATGTAATGGGCTCCTTAGGATCTACTATGGGTGTCAATGAAAAATAGAAATTATTTCAGCTCAAGCAGTATTCAGCTCAGAAACTGCTAAGAAGTCCTGTTTCAAAGCTGTAATCATACTTTAGAAGGACTTTTTGAATTGCATACAGCTTCAGACAAAATAATTTTCCTAAATTACCCGTGAGATTGGATAATTTTGTAACAAATCAATTTTGAGATTCCAAAATTTGTGAAAGGGTGACAATTATTGTTTAGCAGAACTTAGAAGTGGTTTCAGAAAAAAATATGTGTTCAAAGGCCTGCTATTGGTAAAAATGTAACAATTGTAACTTTTTTATCATTAAAGAAATTCAATGTTGTTTGCATTGTTCACTTTTCTTCAAATGGTTAGTTTTATCCACTAGAAAATAAAAAATCAATAAAGGGCCATAATGTAACAGGGTCTACGGCTAAGAAAAAGATAAAATAGTAACAGTATTAGTAAATAGCAAAAACAATACCTAAAGTCACTTTAATCATGTCAATCTCACCAAAAAAGGCCCTCCTTTGGGGGAAATATTAATGAGGCTTATGACCTTTAAAAATATGTCTTTAATTTCCAAAAACGCTGCATTTGGGTAAAAATGTAACACCACAAACTTGTTAAGTACCGGACAAAGTGTGCACTTGTTATTGAAAGACCATTAAAGAAATTTATATAGTGACAAGAAGGCTACTGTATTTCTTTAATCTAAATTGACCATAAGACCAATATCATGTCTTTTTTGTATTGTCATGTTTTCTTTGTCTGTTTTAAAATGGTAAGTCTATAACAAACATGGTGTCTATACTATAAGTTTAGACTCATGTTTGTTTGTACTCTTGAATTCCTGTTACATATTTATCAAATTGAGACTCTTTTGAGGACATGAAGGGTCACTATTTCCATTCATTGACCCTATGGCTAGTTAAAACAATCCAATACCTATTTAAAAGTCGATAAAAACATGATAAATTTGTAACAAAACTGGGAAAAATTGCGAAAAAATAGCAATTTTGTTACTTTATTACCAATAAATGACCCAATACTGTTGACTTATTAACATGAAAACCAGCGCTTTAGTATGTTACTTACCTTCTGAAGAAAGTAAATTCATCTCTGAAACCACTTTTTAATGTCAATTATGTAAAAATGTACCATATATAAAAAAGATGCCAATATTATGAAAGAGTTGAATTTGATGTTACAAAATTACTCTTTTTATCTGAAAAAGCTAATTAAAATTCAGAAAACGCGTGTCAAACTAAAAATCAAAAACATTCAAACAGAGCGAGAAATCATTTTCACCAACTTAACGCAACAAGGACAAAAGTTGAAAACCAACAAAACAAAACAGCGACAAACCTTAAAACCAACAACAATAACAAAATAAAAACAAAGAACCAAAAAGTAACAACCCACAAAAAAAAAACAATCTTACAATAGACAAACAATCAATATAAATCTACAAATTTAGCGGAGAGAAAAAACCGGTAAGTGAATTTAAAGAAAGTTGAGAAATAAATGGAAAGCGGATAGATGAAGACCAAAGTCTGGCATCAGGTGTGGCCATGAGTAAGCTTGCCCTGCTACTCTAGAGTCACCCGTCATCTAACGAAAGGTTAGAAAGTGTTGCAATCACAATCTAGAAAAGAAAAGATTTAGAAAGAAAGACGCATAATCGAAAAGTTTGAAAAGTTGGCCCAGAGTCCGGTTCGGCGTGCCGTATCCGAGTGGCCGTACGAAAGGAAAAGAAGAAGGAAATGAGGACTTCAAACAAAAAACACACAAATTTATATCAATACGCGTGAACTTCTTTAACCAAATTTTTAACTAATGTGAGTTGCTAATTCACATATCCTGCAAACAAGTGGAGCGCTACCAACCACTAGACTTTCTAATAAGTTCAAACGAGACATTCACAATTTTCAAACTAAAAATGTTAAAATAAAACGACAAATCCGATAAATGTTTTAGATGATGATGATAATTAAATAAAACTAGAGAAGACTTTCTAAGAATAGCGTAATATTGCTAGCAAGGGGATGGAATACCTGCTGGCGTCCATATATTTTTTTCAATGTCTTTTGTAAACGAAAGACTTTTCCGCCTTGTTTCAAAGCACGGTCCATTAAAACTCTACCCGCCAAGCTAAAATTTTCCAAAGATGAACTAACCCGTGCTATCCGGATGATTTCAGCACCAAAACAAGAGTAAAACATGGTTGAAGGCAAATTACTAGTGCAAAAAGGAAGACGTACAATCTCAAAGGAAAAACTGTCCCTTTTATCAAAAAGTCTAACATCTAGACGACCGTTGATGTTTCTCAATTCAATGTCTAAAAAAGTAATTCGATCACCAGAACTTTCAAGATTTAATTTTAATTCTGGAGGATAAATTGACTCAAAATTTTCCAAGAAGAGATTGTTATCGTTGATGGTAAGAAGGTCATCTATAAAACGAAATGTGTTGCTAAATCGTCTGGCTTTTTGAAGATTTTCTTTTTTCAAGCTCTTGATCCACTTCGACTCAAAATGATAAAGGAAAAGATTAGCCATAAATGGGGCTGGGTCCGACCCCATCGGTATCCCAATGATCTGACGAAAAATATTAACCCCAAAAGTGAAATAACAATTCCCCATAAGATATGAGAGGGCCTCCTTGAAAAGATCTTTTGAAAATTTTACACTAGGCCTTCTACGATTTAAAAAAATATATAAAGCACAATTCCAACCTATTTTGTTCAATAAACCACAAAAGAAAAATAATTTTACTAGGATTTTGTTTGGTTCAAGGGCTCTTAAAAGTATCAATTTCAAAGATCTAAAATGTTACTTTTTTATCCGATGAGCAGCCATTGATGCATGAAACTCAAAATGAAGATCAGTGTATATATAACCTGTGATGTGTAACATTTTCACATTTTTACAATACATATTTCATGAGTTATGGCCATTTTTATCATCTTATTTATTTCTTGCTTGTTACTTTTTTATCATTTCACTGACCCTGAAACAAACCTTCATAGCTCCAATTTAATCAAGTCTCTTGTTGATACAAGATTATCTTAGGAAACCTTAGCTATATAGCTTAACCACTGCAGCAGCTAGGACCTCTGAAATTTTGTTACATTTTTATCATGAGTAAAATTGTAACAGTCATTTCAAATGTCTCCGAAGGGCCAATATTTACTCATCATTTATGAACATGTCCCTTTGTTAATGACATCCATAATGGAGCCTTTCGAACTGTACTACAATCAGTACCATAACATATTGTCATTTTTGGCTAATTTACCATTTTTCGAAGATTGAAGTTCGAGCGAGCAATTTCTGGCCTTCAACTTGATTTCATGGATTATTTCGATCTGGGAGGGATTTATTGGTTTCTAGGCTATATTTCAAGCCCTACTGGACCATTTTTGAACTTCTAGATCCTCAGATCCCAAGTCTTAAGTCTAGCGTTAAAACTCAGAGTTAAAACTCTACCCTTCGAACCTACTTTAGAGCACTTACAAATCGATTGTGGTTTCAAAACTTCCCCGCGGATTTCCCTTTTGTGCCAAGTATTTTGTCACCGATTGTAGATGAAGATATCTCAGTCCAGCACATTCTTGCAATTGCATGAGGTGTGCATTTTCAACGGTTTCCTATATCTAGTTTAAATGTGATAGGATGTCTTGGGCAAAACATAATAATTTGACCTTCAAATTGAAAATGGTAAATACTAAATTGTAACCACAACTTCATTTCTTCTTTAAAATAATCTTAAAATATGTAAGAAAAAAAATGATACATTGGAAAAAAATTTCATCTATCCAATGTTCTGGAAACACAATTTCATCCATTTACATAATGTAATTACACTGGGTATTACAGTAGCTTTCATCTTTACCCATTGTTAGCCACTACCAATGTACCATTTGTATTTGAAACTGGCCACAATTTGAATCCTGTCTAATTGCAAGGATATCTCTGACTGTATCTAGGAGCAGCCAGATCTTTTTGAAATCTCAAAAGAGCATTTTTTTGGCAATAACATAATCCTGTGAGGAAAGTATACAATCTGCCACATAATATATTAAATTTTCTTTGGTAAGCTTGAGTCCTTATCCCCTGTTGATTTTCTGAAAGGTGACATCACTTTTGTGATAAGGAGATATACATTTTACAATCAGTAAATTTTGTAAATCAGGTTTGTTTTGATTTTTGACTTTGTATTTTAATGACCAGCCAGGTCATTCATTTGAGGGCTGTATGCATGTCAGCCTCCACAAGAGTATGAGTGACAATGAGAATTAATAAAAACATCTATACCATCATATGCTCACACAGTATACCAAAATGTTAAAAAATCCGAATGGCTTCAATGTTTTAGAAAACTTCCATAAAGTTAGTCACTATCTAAGACAAGACAATTAATTAGCGAACTTGCATAAATAAATGAAAATGACTGATTTCTAAACATGCAGCAGAGTTAATCAACTAAATTTTGTAATTCAATTCTCAAGACAGCGCTTTGGATTTTTTGGGCCTTGATTATACATTAAAGTACAAATAATTCCGCACATGTAAATTAGTCAATGTTTGAGGTCCGGTAAAATTTCTGGGAAATAACCTATCCAGTGGTGGTCTAGGTGGTTGTCTTACTCCCCTTAAGTCTTCTTCTTGAAAAGTTTCTTCAAATCAGTTTTCAAGGTTGGCTTGGTTCAAATTTTTTCATCTATGGTCCAAATTTAGATGATTTCTCATCGCTTTCGAAAATGTTAATTTCATAGAAAAGCGCCAGTTTATTTCTCATTCGAATCGCTTTTGTGGCGCATTTTTTTGCTTGCAAATCAAGTTATCTTAAGCACTTTTGCAGCATTAATATTTGATACCCATTTCACCAGGACGCTAGTGTGACCAACTGTTAGTCGATCAGTCAGGTGTTTTTGCCTAATTAGGAAAGTATTTTATGAATTTGCCAACTTTTCTAATTAAATTGCTTAAAAAAGTTACCTCTTCTTCTAATCACTTCATAATCGCTTATATTCTAACCATGACCATTAGTTTTACTTTTAGTAAATCAAAATTGATCTATGTGCAAAAAATATGAAATCTAAAAAGGAATAACTTTCCTAGTTAGGAAATTTTACATTAAAGCCCCGTGGACACATTTTGAAATTTTGTTTCTGTATCATCATTTAGAAAGGGTTTTATTCGGTTAATGTTTTTCTAAAAGCAATATCCCAGGGCCCTGCTTGAAATACAACTTGAAACTTTTAATTTCTCTAGACTGCTAGAGGAGGTTGGAATCTATCTAATTACAGGAACATGCGACTTTTTGTATTTTTTGAAAAATTTATGAAAATAGTTTCACTTTCCTATTTTGGAAAGTTTTCTTTCTTTTCTTTCCTATCTATATCCATCTAATATTAATTAAGTAACATCAGGCCTGAAGGCCCATTGCTTTCCTAATTAGGAAATTTGGGAAAATTGTAAAATATATACTTTCTTAATTTAGTCAAAAACTCCTGACTGACTGCCATACAGTTTAGACTTAAACTTGCATATCAAGATTACGGGATTTCGAATACAGGCTGATTTTACTTTCGTTTTCAGTGGTTTCATTTTTATTTCAAGCTAACATCTTAAGAGCCACATTCTCTAAGAACCAGGTGGGTGGTGTTAGTATGAAATTTTGTTTGCCTTCATTTTTGGATATTTGGTAGACAATAGTGAAAAACTCAGAATCCCAAAATTTTGGGTCCCAAAAATCCATAATGGCGGCTTGAGGGCAAGTTGAAATTTTGGACTATTTTTGCCAAGTGTAAAAGTCTGGCTTTGAGAGGAGATATTTCAAGTTGCAACTAAGGTCACATGGGTTTCTTTTGATTTTCTGAAAGTATTCCAGTAAAGTGTCAAAAAGTCCAAAAAAACCCATGTGACCTTAATCGCATTTTTCATAATGGCGGCCTAGATATGGAAAAAAACTCACTTTTTAACAAATTTAAGCCTCGATTATTCAGCCTTGGAGCATTCTAGGAATTTTATTTTTGGCAAAAAGTGTTCACTAACTAACAAAGATCAAATGTTGAAAATTTTAAGTATTTCACTCAACCTGGCTGGGCTCTACAGGCTCTACAAGAAGGTGCAAATCTCAAAAAGTGCGATATTTGCCTTGATTATTCAAGAGTTGCGACTAATGTTGGGAAAAACTGTTAATTGTTCCTGGTAGAGAAAGTTGCCTAGTTTCAGGAACAAAAATAATACCCATGTGATCTATAAGCAGATTTGAGAAAAATAAGCCAAAAAAATTTTTAAGTGTGATTTTTCTAGGCTGGTGAGACATAATTAAGGCCCTGGTTACACCAGAAAACGTTTTAAGGTTTTGAAAATCATTGAAAAGTATTATTTTCCACCCCAGGAATGAAAAATATCCAAATTTCTAATCATTGTGTAAGCCTGGAATTGTCAGTAGCCCCTCTGTAAATCCCTTGTAAAGTGACTGGATCTTTGGGAATTATGGGGGTCTGTTGTTGATATAGCAAATTTTCAGGGACTTTATAATCAAATATTTGAACAAAAGGAATAGCTGAAAATGATTTTCTGAGGAACCTCACCAATATCTCTCAAGATTTCTCTTAAATGTAACAAGTCTTACAAACCAGTATCTGTTTCCTGGGTAACTGAAAGTTGTTTTAAACTTGAGATTTTGTAGATTTTTGGCTACATGAGGTTTTCTTAGTATTTGTAGATGACAAAATGGAAATTTTGGGGTTCAGTAAATATCTGATTTTCAATAATATGTCAGTATACCATGGAAACTTTAGAAAAAATCAACAACATGGGTCAGAATCACTTCTAATCAGCTCACAGGACTCATCCAAATTGAACTTAACTCTATGAAACAAAGAGCCCTATAAAAACTAAGTCCTAGCAATCTAAGCCAATATTCAGATCCTACTATGAGAAGATTGTTATAGGTTTTAGGTCTGGATCTTTGATATTTCAATACTATTCCAAGGGGGTGCTTGCCCATAGTTAAAGGAGTTTGGGCAAAAAAAAACATGAAAAATATTTGAAATCCCCCATTTTGATTAAGGCAATGAAAAATGAAACTTTTCTATGTTTCACTTTTTTGCACCAATTACACCTTTCCCGTAATTCGCAAAACAAATGCGCGCGCATTATTTTGATGCTCTCCTCGTGTTTTTGCCTATTGTCTTCTTAGGGGAAATTGGTTTTTTGAGCTTTTCTTAAGTTCTGGATTGATCAAAACCCCCTCAAATTTTAGTATGTTCTTTCTATACATGTTATTATACCAGCCCTTGAAAACTTTTTGCAAAAAAAAGATCGCTATCAAAAGTTAGTTAGAAGCTGAAAACCCACTTTCCCTAAACTCTTGCAGGCAAAAGCGTGTTCGTTTACCTCCCAAACAATTTTATACACAACGGTGGAGCGCACATTTTTTCCGGGAAGTTTGAATAACGGGAAAGGTGTATTCTTCAAAATGAAATTATTTAAGATTTTAAGTTCTTCTTTTATTCAATGATTTTTTACAGCACTTTGTTGACAATCTAACTCTCGCATCAAATTACCGCTTTCTTCAGTACACTAAAGATGAGAAAAAACCTAAGCCTTAGAATCACGGATTGAAACAAATATATGAAGGGTGGGAGGACTAAGAGGAAACGGGTGCCAAAAAGAAGGGCCGTTCAAAAAATTCTGCAACCTTAGTACTGGTGGAAATTTGATAAACAACTGCAAAGGAACACAGACAGTTAGTGGAAGTACTTCAATTCATTAAGCGTCTTTACGTCACACAGATTAAAAGAAAATAGCAAAAGGACAAAGGAATTACCCATAGCTATCATTTTGGAGAATCGAAATTTTACGAAAATTTGAATCCTCACATTGAATATATAAAGCATCTTCTGAAAATTTCATTCTTCCACATAAATGCGAAAATGAAAAACGAAGAAGGTCTTCTGATTGTCTTTTTAATCTGTCATGAAGTGTTATAAAAATTCCTTATAGAAAGACACATTCTCCTACAAAGAGGCTTCAAAAAAATGATGCAGAAAAAAGTTGTTAAAAATATTTTATCTTAACAATTTAGTAAACTACGTCACAACACGGAGCGCTGACTTTTAGTTTATGACTTGTTCTCACTTGTTTGGTTTCCGTAATAAAAAGAAAGTCGTTATTGTGAACTTTGAACATGCTTATAAACCAGACGAAGTAATCGATAATGGTCAAAGTAATCAAATGACCATTTACCGATTAACAATCGAATTTTGAGTACCAAAATTTCGAGTATACCAAAATTTTGAAAAATTGTGAGTCTTCAATCACTTTCTTAACAACCCTTCAATGGCTCAATAACCGTTTGAGTACTTTGATTGTCAATGATCACTTTCGATAACTTCAATAACTAATTGATTACTTCGATAACCAGTGATTTCTTCGATAACTTTTTTTTTTTATAACAACAATTTTATAAGAACAATGAGGCTCAAAAATGCCAAAAAATAAGAACAATTTAAGAACAATCCTGAGCCTGGAGTTGCTGAGTTTTAGGTAAAATAAGGGCCAAATTAATGAAATTAGGGTTCAAACCCAAAAATACCCCCAAATTTGCCCTAAAAATAAGAACAGGATAAGAACAATTTGAGGCTCGAAGTGCCAAAAAAATAAGAACAGCCGAGCCTCAACAAAAATTTACTGGTTCTTATAAAAAAAAAAAGTGTAGTAGATACCTTGTAAAAACCAAAAACATTGACCTAAAATCAAACCACAAAAAGAAGCCATAAGAATCACCTTCAGTACTTCCCCGCCATTTGAGTATGTTCACCCTGGGTTTTCTCAAATAACCCATATTGCGCATTCTGATTGGTCGAAGAAAGCGAAAGTGGTTTTCGCGCGTAAATTGCGTGTTTTTATTGAACAAAATAAACTCAGTCTCATATTTCATTGGGCGAGATAAACTCGGTTTCAGATTCCTCCGTCGCCAGTCAGGACCTCTTTGGTCTTTTTTAACATTAGTTCGGATAGAATAAAAACATACCTGATCAACACAACCAAACCTTCTGTCTTGCGTTTACTCTTTCCTTCCCAACAACTTTCGTTTTTGCTTATATAGGTTTTAAAATCCACAAGTAATGAACCTCTTATAGCTTTATCTGAATAAATCTGGTTGAAACCTTCTGTCAGGTTTCATTCCGTACGTTTTTTATCCACGTGGTGAACCGGTTTCTCCGATTTCCCGATAATTAAAAATTGGAACTTTCCCGTGGGCGCAATTGGGCGTACCGCCATCGCAAAATATTTTTCGTGAAAATTTACCGTATTCTCTAACGCTAATATAATCTAGATAGGAAACAAATATTAAATTTGATCTTTTTTTGTTCGTATTTCTAAATTTCAAGAGAAAAGGAACTATCTACAAATTATTTTCTTTAACGGGCGTTGAATCGACTTTGACATATTTAATGATGTCATAATCAATGCCGTGCATATTTTGTCAGCCCTGTGCATATTTTGTCAACATCCTTTTCATTGGATAAATAACACTAAAATATACAAGATAAGTAAACATAAATTTATCGCCCGCGAGCACGGCTTAGCTAAGCGCACCTCTCTTATTCATTATCTAAGAATAGAAAGGGGGTATTTTTTAGTGCTCTATACGATGATCGGTATTTTTTTTGAATTCTATGTTTAGATTTTTCTACCCAGCCCCGTTTCTATGTACGCGCGCCCTGTTGCTAAGACCTTTGCTTGAAATCGAAAGCGAAACCAAGATTATTTAGCGCACACTACCGTTTGCGTAATATCGATAAAGTGAAATGAGGTCCTGACTGACTGTTCGTCGCTTTGCTACAGGAAACATATCCGACACAATTGAAGGTATTCAACATGATCGAAAGTGATTGAAAGTAATCGAATCGAGCACGGCTTAGCTAAGCGCACCTCTTTTATTCATTATCTAAGAATAGAAAGGGGGTATTTTTAAGTGCTCTATACAATGATCGGTATTTTTTTTGAATTCTATGTTTAGATTTTTCTACCCAGCCCCGTTTCTATGTACGCGCGCCCTGTTGCTAAGACCTTTGCTTGAAATCGAAAGCGAAACCAAGATTATTTAGCGCACACTACCGTTTGCGTAATATCGATAAAGTGAAATGAGGTCCTGACTGACTGTTCGTCGCTTTGCTACAGGAAACATATCCGACACAATTGAAGGTATTCAACATGATCGAAAGTGATTGAAAGTAATCGAACAGTAATCGAAACGATCAAACCAATTGTGAATTGAAAATGGTCAAAGAAAATGCCATAATTTGGAGTTGAGTGAGTATTTGATCACCGATAGAATCGATAATAACCAGATAAGTGGTCCCTGATCACCTTCAATTATTATCGATTATTATTGATTACTTCGATCTCCATTGAACGTTCGATTAGTACAGTCTGGTATAAAATCGAGGCACTTCCTCCACTAAAACTGACTGACAGAGAGAGAGAACCCAATTAGTAGGAGAGTCAACTTTTGTTTTTGTGTTGCAGATTTCGATATACAGATATATAAACTTCTCTCAAGGATTACTTGTCAATGTGTTGTGTCAATTTGTCAGCATTGTATTGTATTGTTGTATTGTATTGTAAGACTAGCCTAGTTTCTAATCTGATACCTAGTTCAGGGAGTTTTCAAGCTTAGACTGCCATTCGTGCCATATAGAGTCATATCACCAGTGCACGAACGGCCCCAGTGCACGAACGAGCGTCTTTGAACTTGAAAAAAACAACCAAAAACAAACTTCTATAGAACTTCCTTTGTGTAGCAGAATCCTCAAACTATTCCTTGCAATCTCTCCAAAAATTAAAATAAACAGAGCACTAGAACAACACCAAACTGATTTTGAACGAGGCCAAGTAAAAAAATCACGAAATTCAGGATTTTTGTAAATATGGCTGATCGCGAGAGAAAATGTTCTTTATAAGAAAATTTGCGCAAGAAGAGTTCTGACTATGACTTTCCTCTTTTAAAAACCTGTTATCTTCCATCACACAAAATTTCATTGAAACATGTTAGCTCATTAATTCAAAATCAATAGAAACATATCACCAGTAGTTGATATAAAAAAGGTTCCAGTCCGCGAACGATCCGAACACCATATTCAAAATGAAGACATTGCAACGTCAAAACATTCGAAAGCGCTGGCGATCTCAATTAAAAAAGAAGACACAGCATTGCTGCGCTTTTCGATGAGCAAAACTTGAAAAAGAAAACAAAAAAATGGACGACAAGAAAATATTTACAAAAATAAACAGGTTAGTATAGTGAAACGCTAAAGTTCTTATAAAAAAGACACTATTTTGGTGAAAAAGCACGTGGTTTTGAAAAGTTAAAATACCCCTGTATCATCTCGGAAGAGAGTTAAAGTATTACCTGCGAGCGGAGCTCTAATTTTTTCTTTCAAAAGATCGTTCGCGCACTGGTTCCTCGTTCGCGGACTGGGTCCGAATAGTGCGCACTTTAACGACTTAATACTCCAAGAAGAAGCCTTCAAATAAAGTGAAAACAAACTGAAAGAAGGACTTCAAGCTTGTTTACGAGATGGTCAAAAAGGATTTATGTAAAAACCAAAAGTAAGTCAGAAAAGAGAAAAATAAGTTTGCCGTTCGTGCACTGGGTACCCCCCTCTATAAGGGATTATATCCCAAGAACATTCAGACAGTCAGAAACTGGGCCAAGCAAGATTATTCAAACATCACAGAAGAAGGTTGGTAGTAAATGCATTTCTGGCTAAAAATATTGAAGACTTACCAAAAGTTCCTAGCACTTGAACTGAACAAAAAATTAGAAGTCTCAGAACTGTAACAAGTGATTTTAAGCGCAGCTGGCTTCTTGAGTCTAGAGGCCTTTGAACTCTATATTTACAGACCGCGATTGAGTAAATTAACAAATTCGTCAAGCTGGCCAGGTATTCCAAATATTGTTTTCTCTCTAGATATCGGTTTTCGTGTGGTTTGCCAATTTGGTAAAGAAAGCAAACCATACCAATATCGGTGAAATAAACAAAGAAGCACTTTCGATTTTCCAGACGGACACAAACACAGCACAGCACTAACAGACTAACAACTAACCACTAAAACGCTATCAATTTAATCTCCAGGATGAATATTCTACCAAAGAAAAGGTATACTTTTTTAGCTTTTGCCTTTTTGTCTTTTATACACCTTTTGCTAGACAGGCAAGATGTCATGTTCAACTTTGAATAAAATTAAAAGGCTGGCAAACGCGATATCAGTGAGGCTGGAACCTCGATTTTTGAGGATTACGATTTTACCAGTTTTTTAGCGATTTTTGCCTCGCTAACCCAAATCTCGCAACCTCTTTACCTTAAGGAAGATCGAAATTAGAGTTTTTTAGCTTTCCGAAAAAAACGCATAGCAGAAATTTTTTCATTTTCACAGGATCGATTCTCAACAACAAAATACATCCATTGGTCTTTGGGTTTGTTTCTGACATTTTTCCTTCAAAGAATATTGATCACTTTCCTTTTCCCCTTGAGCGCGCGAGAAGAAAATGATTAGCTCGCATTTTCGCGCGGGCGAATAAAGATGAGGCCGCAATCTTGCACTGAGGGTGCTACTTAGTTTCCGCCCTATTTTGCGCCCACTATAGAATGGTCCAAAAGCGGGGGTATTCTAAGTGATAAACTATGTCTTTATGTAACTGTTTATTTTCTGAGAGATACGAAAATAGTATATTGAATATTACCAACTTATTTATCTAAGTATTTTTGAGAGCAAATTTAAATATATGGTTAAATAAAAAACAAATGATAACAGTTCTATTTATTTCTCAAACCCCCGGAAAAGTTTTTTTGCCGACTTAGCTATTTTACAAATCTCGGAAAAATCTGGGAAAACAGTCAGGAACTATTGCAAATTAGGCTATGTTCGCCGATTCTGGCCTAACTTGGATACGATGGCTTATAAGCCAGAAATTGTAGCCTAATTAGGCTGGAAGGGACAAAATTCCAATTTTTGACTTGGATTTCAAAATCCACGTCAATATTTAGCATAAAATGTCCAATTCTTATTTATTTGAATAACTTCCGAATGTTTTTTGGGTAAAATTTGAGCGGACTGAGAAAATATTCAGTTTTTAAATATTATGCTGTTTCAGCAAAATTATGTTTACATGTATACAGCAGTACAGTCGAAATTATTTCAAGATTAATGTAAACAAACGTAATCCGAACTTTGCTTTAGAAACATGTTTTAACCATCTATTTTTTATCTTCATAATAAACTTGTTTTGTACACTTTTAGATTTTATGAACAACCTTGTCAGCTATAATATATAAAAAATCGTAAAAAAGACCTTCCTCAATTTAAATATTTAATCAATCTATCAAGTGTAAATTTAATATCTTAATAACATATCGTTAAGATCAGCAAAACCAAAAAACTATACTTTTAAAGCCCACGATAACAACAATATATTATGATACTAAAGTTTTTTTTCATTTTTCAGACAAAAAATGGCGCGCTGCATGTAGAACTTAAATCGGCTTAATTTGGCTATCATGGCCAAATTAAGCTAAATTTTAATAATATAATCACATCTTTTCACTCCGCTCTAAAAAGAGAAAAGTTTTTCGCTTTAAATACTCTTCTTAGTACAAGTGACAAGTCCATGTAGTAAGATTGACGCGGATTTTACTTGTTCTCAAGATATTTAAGTTTGAATATTTCATATATCCAAATTAAGCCATTAATATCCTAACTAGGATATAAATTCTAGCCTAATTAGGCGAACATCCTAGTTTGGCCATCATAGCCTAATTTGCAATAGTTCCTGACTGGTAAAGAACTCCCATAGGAATTCCGATACCTAACCCGATTGGTTAATTTCGGAACCGCTTCAAGAAAGTCATAATGGCAGATAATTTCAAAGGTTTCTGAGAGGAAATGTGTGTAATTTATCGATGTTGATGGCTTGTTGATTCTTTAAAGAAAAAAGATAACAGGTATAGCTTTTTCTAATCCTGGAATATTGAGGTTCCAGCTACACTGGATATCATCCCTCAGTTCAGGAATGCAAGACAAATTTTATTTTCAATCTGCCCTTGACCTAGAAGGGGGTCAAAAGGTAATTTAAAGTGAATAAAGAGTATGGAAAAACTAGGCTACGCCATATCTTCCTTCGTTTTGAGAGTAAAACTCCTACTCTTCGGGATATGAGCACTGCTCTTGTTTTGAATATTGAAATTCTTCGGATATATATACCAGACCCGATCAATCGAACTTGTCGAACCAATCGAACAATCAAACTAATCGAACTTCATCGAACGATTAAAGTTCGATTAAAAAAATTAGTCGAACCTAATCGAACACTCACAATTTTTTGAATTGAAGCAATAGCAGTTCGATTAGTTCGGTCAGTAAAAAGTCCGATTAGTTCGATGATATTAAATCCTCATATCTTCCCTCGCACGCGATTGCCATTTCGACAGTTCCCGGACTTAACAGCTTGGCGTTTATTGTACCCGGATATTTGTCTATCCGGAATAAAGTCCGTAGCCCCTACAGTATGTTGCGATTCCGCGCGCAGCCGAGTGGCGCGGAATACTACGCCCCAACAAAACCGCCTCTGGCGCTAAAAGGATACAGGAAAAGTATGTAATCCGTTGTCGGAAGTAATTTCCCCGAATTTGGCTTTGAAAAGAAGCTAATATACGGTGGCGGAGCAGCACAAACTTGTCGAACAAAATTGGTTTATCGAACTGATCGAACCGAAACCCATTGATCGAACTTAATCGAACACTCACAATCTTTCAAAAAATCTTAGAGTTAGATTAATTTTTTTAATGGAACTTTAATTGATATTTGGCTGCTGCACGTTCGCAATCTGTCATTTTATCTCATTTTAAGTTTTCAAGTTTTAATTGATTGTCTCGGGATCTTGAACTTGATTCAGGTAACTCTCATCCTTGTTGTTGCTGCAAATATATACATCCTGTAGATGACTGATGTTGTTTTTTCTGAAAGCTTGATTTCCTAGTGTGACTAACTGATAGGTGCACCTTGTTCGGCCCAAAATTTATCAGGTGCGCTTTTCCAGTGCGGAACTTGGTATTTCTGAATTTTTCCTCCAGTACTGCCTTGCCATCATACTCTGCAACCTGGGATAAATCACATGCGCACTGTTTTAATGAAACAATAGAGAGTTTCGAAACCTAGGCCAATCAGAGCTGTGTTTTAAGCTTTTTTATTTGAAATCTCTATTGATAAACATCTTTCGTGAAAGTTGTCTATTATGTTTAAACCTATTAATAAGCAATTCTCAGTGAGGGTTACTTTAGGTATACAAATTTTTGCGAGCAGAAACTTTTGCAAGGACTAAAAATCGTGAAATTCACGACGTCTACTTTTGCAAATTTAACAGAAAATTTTTCGTGAGCATAAACTTTCGCGAATCAAGACGTATATAAAACTGAGAATTTTCACATGAAAAAATGGCTTACTGTAGAGGGACAAATATACTTCTTGGATTGGCTTGAAACATGTTGACTTATTAGTCTTTTAGCTGGCTAAAAGTTTGAAGTTTTACAGATTTTCTATTTCGTCAAGAATCTTTTGCGAGCATAAACTTTTGCGAATGGCCCTTTCTAACATTTTTAAAGACATTTACTTTCGCGAAAAGGGCCAAAATTCGCGAAAATCGCAAAAGTTTCTCCTCAGGAAAGTATATACTAAGTGGGCGTCTACAGCAGTGCCTATAGACCAAAAGTAAGGGCTAAAAGCCTGGATCTGTCTATTTTGTAGACTAGGATAAACATGTTTATTTCTTATTTGATTTAAATTTTTGCAGCAACCTTCTCAGGTTGTCTCACTGAAAAAGAGTCATTTTTCATCTGGAGTAATCAGAGAGGAGTAAAATGGGATAACTATATGAGCTAGGAGGAACCAAAGGTGTTGATTTTGATGTTTCTAATGTGACTGTGAAAGTTTTATCTCTCATTGAGTTTTAATGACACTGGCAATTAATAAAGCAAATGCCGTACTTAACAATAATAATAATACCTAACAATCTAAACCCTCCCTTAACAATCAAAAGAGCCAAAATAACAAAAATTCAGATATTGCTGTGGTAAAACCTCTTTGTTGCAATAGGTAATTGTATGGTATATATACAATACAAATAAAACAAAATTGCTCATAACTTTTAAAGTATATGATACTACTAGTTATTTTCACATATATTATTTATAAAACACTAGAAAGAGCTACTCTATTCAAAATTTCAGCCCATGCAAACAAAATTATAACCAGTAATAAGGTCTCTATATGGGATATTTTTGCTACAGGTAGAGACAGAGGCCCTATCTAGTGTTTCTAGACAGATATCAATTTTTGATGAATTACTAGTTATACTTTCAGCAGGTTTTACAGCTTAAAGTTACCTTTTTTTCAGTAATCGTGAAATTCCCAATAATTTGTCAGTTAATTATAATCATGTTTCCATTAATACAATAATGACCGGTTGGTGAGGGCTGTACTGAGAAATATTGCCCGAGGTCAAGTAACGACCGAGCTTGCGAGGTTGTTGCGTTGAGCGAGGGCAATATTTTCAGTACAGACCGAAAAAACCGGTCATTATTGTATTTGTTAACCGTTTCCTTCAGCTTCAATTGATTTTTAGCGCTTTATCCAGGAAAAATAGCGAAATAAAGCGACAAAAACAAGCGAAAAGAGATAAAAAATTGTTATAATTTCGGACGTCAGAAATAAAAAATGAGAGAAATGATGTCAACGCATTGTTCATTTTCCTTTGAAAAAGTGACGTCACAATGAATTTTCCTAACGAAGGGCAACTCTGGACATTGTTAACCGGTTACTTTTTCGAAGCGGGCTACATGGCTTTTTGCGCAATGCAATTGGTTCTTTTCGCATGACGACGGGCCTACATTGTCCAGAGTTGCCCGTCGTTAGGAAAATTCATTGTGACGTCACTTTTTCAAAGGAAAATTAACAATGCGTTGACATCATTTCTCTCATTTTTTATTTCTGACGTCAGAAATTATAGCAATTTTTTATCTCTTTTCGCTTGTTTTTTCTGCTTTATTTTGCTATTTTTCCTGGATAAAGCGCTAAGAATCAATCAAAGTTGAAGGAAACGGTTAACAAATACAATAATGACCGGTTTTTTTCGGTCTGTACTGAAAATATTGCCCTCGGTCAACGCAACAACCTCGCAAGCTCGGTCGTTACTTGACCTCGGGCAATATTTCTCAGTACAGCCCTCACTAACCGGTCATTATTGTATTAATGTAGGCCCGTCGTCATGCGAAAAGAACCAATTGCATTGCGCAAAAAGTCGTGTAGCCCGCTTCGAAAAAGTAACCGGTTAACAACTGAATAATAATGATAATAATTTTAGTGATCTCAATCGATGAATTTGTTGTTGGTGACCTATTTAAAGTCCAAGTAAAGTCCAGGATACATTTTACAATATTATGAATGACTATTTGGCCAGTTTCAATATATATCTGTGTAACGGTACAAAATTTTCTTTCTTCAGGTGGCATGTTCGTAATCGAGATAACAAAGAGCGGGTTCGAGAAGATGAAGAGAACGCACAACTTCAAGAAAAGAAAGAACAAGAAAGAATCGCTCTTGCAGTAAGTGTACCTTCTGGCGAACTGAAAATTCACCTGGAATAGTCACCTCGCCTTACCTTTTAAGTAAAAATAGGGCTTTCACTTAATAAGCACGTTTTCATTTATCCTGAGTTTTATAGAAAATAACACTATGCTGTCATATATCCCCCAACACTGATGAAACTATGGGTGGAAAGCTATTTTTGCAAAATGTAAAATATTATTAAATCTAGTGAAATGATTATCATTTTAACACGAGTAATTGATTCAGACTTTAGTCGATAGAATTTTAAACCTCCACCTAGCCAGGAGACAGATTTTCTTTAGCTCCTTTATGTTATTTGAATGAGCCCTTTATAAAATATTCCACAACAGCTTGCTTTAGTCATAAAACAGGTCTCACAAAATATTATTGATACAGTAGTATTCCTTGTTATTTTTGTATCTTCATATCTTCAGGAGCAAGAAGCCAGAATCTCACTCTTACGGAAGCGTCAAACAGAGGCGGCAAATTTGAAATGCCCTGATGAGCATAACAAGCATCTTAATTTATTTGACATCAAAGAAAGTACGGTAAGAATTCACGTTTATTATTTTCTTATTTTCATGTTGGTTAATGACTGTTACTTAAGTTAATCTTTTCTCTATAGTTTTAATGGGGGCGTTATTCTGCACTACTAAGGTTATTGAAGGTTTTTAAAAGTTGGATCACAGTTCATTTTTTAGGGTATTGTTTTATCTCTCTAAATAATTTAGAAACTCGCAGATTAATTCCAGCAAAAAAAAAGAAATTTCGCCAATTTGATCATTTCGAAAAGTTTTTTCCCCTTGAAGAGGATGGACATTGTCACATTTAATTTTAACACAAATTTCTTTTTCATTCATGTACGATGCAGGGCAGTGACGTTCAAGAGCACAAACAAACAAACGCAGACTACATGAAAGAGAAACAAGCCGAGAAAGAAAGTGAACACAAAAAAATTGGATTGTTGACATACCTTGGTCAAACTTCTTTGGATGAAAAAAGTATAATAACATAGATTTTACGAAATTTAGGGATAAGAGCTATGTCTAGGTAAGACTACTTAAATGGGATAAACTTTCGTGGGGATTAAATTTCGCGGTTGGGCCTATCCGCGAAATTCAAAAATTTCGCGGGGACTTAATTTCGCGGGTGGCACTATTGGGTGGCAATATTTCCACGATTTTGTGGCTTTTACTGCCAAATCATGCATGTTGGTTGTTGAAATACACATTATTAGCGCTCCTTTGATGCCAGTAACCATTCAAAAAGTATTTATCTGACATTTTTTGAGTTTTGTATAGAAATATTTCGCGGATGAGGCCCTTCCAAATTTCCATTGGGACTTAATTTCGCGGATTTTCGCGGATGACACCCAAATCCGCGAAATTTAATCCCCGCGAAAGTTTATCCCATTAAAGTATGAACTTTAAGAAAACTCCTATCAGCGTTACGCTAAATAATTGACAGCATACGCAGTTTTGAATTCTTCGAAGTCTTTCCTTTCTAAACAAGTTTTGGAACGATTTATTTGTTTAAAATGAGAGGATTTGGAGGTTATCATTGAGTTCTATCGGAGGAAAATAAAAATACACATGATACTTTCAAAAGTGGCATCCACATTTCTTTCTTTTTATAGGAGAGAATAGAACACCCTGGTATCTCCAAAAATCACAAAGAAGCTCGGCAGTCAAAGAAGAACCTACTAAGTATGTCTCTTGTCTACGATTCAGTCATGGGTGCACAGTTGTCAATGTTCCGTTCGGTTCTTAGATAACCGAGCCGACTGGCTGTGTGCCCTTTGAAATAATCGAAGATTATCTAAAACTCCTTGATTAGTGGGCTATTCTCGTAAAATATTGACTCCATCTATCTTTGTACCACTGCTTAATTTCAATTTTGGGTGTTTTTGACTGATTGGATATGATTTAATCGGAGAATTTGTGTTTTCTTCGAACATCTATTTAATCCAATGGCCATTAATGTTTAATTAATAGCCATTAATGGCCTAGATTGCAAGATAATCTTGACGAGGGACCTTAAGTTGTTTGATTCAACTTTTTTCTTTTTTGAGCTTTTTTGGAATTTAGTATTTTATTTTTCGACTTTAGAGCGAAAGAAGAAACGCACGCGGGTCAAAAGATTCGCATGGACCCGATGAGCGTTGTTGAACAACATTTCAAACAGAAAGAAAGCAAACACAAGAAAAAACATAAGAAACACAAAAAATCACACAAAAAAGAAGTAAGTTTCAATTTGTCTTTGTTCTGATATTAATCCAGAGAATAGTAAAAAAACCCTTAAAGGGATGGAGCTAGGACTCCTGAGACACCTTCTTTAAGCATAATCACACAATGAAAAAGAAGACTTGAACACTTTAAAAAACAGCTTTCGTGGTGCGTTCCACCGTGTAGATAGAACATCAATAAGAAGTGATGGCCGAGCTATCAAGGCGTTTAATACCGCAAACATGTACGTCTCGGAATGAAACCCTGGTCTTTTGAAAGTCTCATTCAGCTCATTTCGTTGATAGCCCAAAACTCTAGAACGTGGATCCTTTGAAAACAATACAATAAAGACCATCACTGGGCTATCTACGTCAGCAAAGAAAAATACTGAGAATTTTTTTATCCACCTTCTCATAGAAATCTTCATCGAGCAAAACAATGGAACAGTTAAGAGCTGAACGTTTACAGAGAGAATCCAGCGAACGGAGGCGAGCGGAACAACTGCTGGATGGCTCCACGGAGGAAACAAATGAGGATGAACGGTCTCAAGGTGACCAGAAAAGAAGGTATTTCTAAAATTCAAAACTCAAAAGATCTCCAAATCCTTAATTTTCTAATTCGCCCGAAATTTCTCTTTTATAAATATAGGTATTACCGAAAGAACGATTTGGTTTTTTTAGAGAGTCCATTTCTTTGTTTTCCCATCTGTGGATTTAAAGAAATGGTTCAATATACTTCATACCATATATGGAAATTTACGAGGCACTTTCGATTTGGCAGTTAAAAAATATATCGAAACGTTTTGAAACGTTATGAAAGATATATTCCGTGTTTTTATTTTTGAAGAAAATTCCATTCCAAAATTTCCTCATTAAGAATCTTCTGTAGGCTCTCTAAACACGCTTTGTGAAACTGGCTCTTTGTGAGAACGCCTCCGCGAATATTTTCTAAACAACAGGCATTTAATTACAAAACTTACACTTTTAATTGCTTTTTGACTGTCTATTATTTGATGATTATTTAATAATTAGTAGGAAAATATTGAAGAAAAAATTTCCCGGTCATAAAATTCGTTAACGGACGAATTTTATTTATGCATAAGTAATTATTTCTTTTACTTAAGGGCTCGCTCTGACCATAGTCATTAAAAATTTGTTAAGAGTGTTAAGGGATCTGAAGATAAAACTTTTGTTTTGTTTTGTTTTGACATTTTTAACAAAAAACTGGCTTTACTTTACAAAACGAATTACAAAAAAGGCGTTATGAACTTTAAAAGGACTTTAACCCTTTAACTGTCGGCATATGCCGACATGAGCATTTTCGATTTCTTTGCCGATGTCGGGATTTGCCGACATGCGCACTTTCCATTCCTTTGCCACCAAATTTAACACTTCTACAAAGATTTTGTATTAGATGGTTTGAAATGAAAAAAGATGTTAGTTAAAAGCTTTTCTATGTTGAAAAATAACTATTCAACAATGTTCAACTCAAAATTATAGTCCTTGGCTGATACTTCATATATTATTCAGAAAATGAAGTCAAAATCGCTACCTTTTGACCATGTCGGCAAATGCCGACATCTGGCAAATAGGTCGAACCTTCTTTTTTTCCCGTGGCAAATAGGTCGAACCTTTTTTTTTCCCGCGGCAAATAGGTCGAACCTTAAAAAAAACGACGGGCAGTTAAAGGGTTAATAAAATATTATTATTACCCTCTTTTACAAAAAATGCTAAGTTTCAATGGGTAATTAAAACCTTTTTCTTTCGAAATATTTTTAAATTGTCCGTAAAGAATTGAATTATTTTAGATTTTTCGGAAAGAATTTCTAAATTGATGTATCAAAAATTATGACTCATTTTTGACCAAAAATTGGGATGAAAAATTGGTCAAAAAGTTTGATTAGAAATACACCTTATAACGCAAAAATATTTTTGAAATGTTTTTCTTTCGCCGAAAATAAGCTCCTCAAAGTTGAAATACTCTTCTTTGCAAATGTCTTCATTTTCTTCTTCATCACATTTTTTCATCGCGATTTGGCCGAACAGAAAACATAGTTTTGCTGGTTATATCAGGCAGAAATCTATATTTTGTACATGGTAAATATGAAAGAAATTCACTATGGTTAGAGCCCTAGCAATTGTTCCCACTTTATCTCAACCTTTTTCAGATTTCATTACTTTAACTTTTTTAACTACAAATGTAATTTTACCGATAAGGTATGTTTTGGGGCAGAGAACTAAAACATTCGATATTGTGTGAAATCAGGTTAACTTTATTTTTAAAATTTCTACTCTCTCTTCTGTAGCCTGAAGTCTCTTCTGCATATCGTATTGAAAATTGTGTCACCCAGGCTAACTGTCTTTTTAGAATTTTCACCCTCTTCTCTGTATATCGTATTCAGTCAGTCAATTAAAAAGTTGGGCATTGTGTGACCCAGTCTTTTAAAAATCTCGATTGTCTTTTGTTTGCAGGTACAACAGCCAATACATGCCACACATTTCTTCATCTTCATCTAAATCGAGAACAGAGCGTTGGAAACCTTATTGATGACAGCGGTGACGAAATGCTCGGTGATTTTGTAGTTAGCTTTAATTGTCGGTGATGATAGGCTCTCCAAGCGGTCAAACTGGAGCGGATTTTTCAGGGATTTTCCCATTTTTTTCGAGTTTGGTGCATTATGGGACATCTGACAGGACACATTCATGACGGCTAAATTAAGCTTCTCCAAAAAAGTCCAAAAATAGGTATGTTTATGGGGCGGAAGTACATGCAGTTTTGAAAAAACCGAAAATGAGCCCCTTACGACCGTTGAGATGATCCGATGAAAAACTTGTAGAAGGATGGGTACAGTAAACAGAAATTTTTGAATGAATTTGATGATAAGCACCACAGTGTATAATCGTCGTCAAAAGTTCAGTTCATTATATGTGCATGTACGCCATATGCGTGTCCAGGATCTGCAATAGCTGTTGAAGAAAGCTATAACCAGAACCATTAATATTCCTTGCTGTCATCGAGGGCGCGTTAGATGAAGGTGGTAAGAGATGCACATAGTTATTCTTTATCCAGAGATTATTTATGGAATATCTCATATAAAACAAACCAATATAATTGAATTGTATGTATGTTGATTGACTTGACAGTTTAATATCCACATTCGATATCAAAAAGGGGTCCGCCAGAACCCCTTGTTATTGATAGCAGAGCAGAAGATCCATATCTTAAAGGAGAGATGATAAAGGACAAAGAATGATGATGCTTATGGCGTCTAAATCCATCCAACAGGAAGGAAGACAGGAGAAACATTAAACCATCCGTTGTTTGTTCTTTACGGAGTGTTGTACGTAACTACATGCATCCCCTTAATATTTATAATGGCTTCCTGTTGCTTGTGGTAGGGTTATAAATAACCATTTTGTTGTTGGAATATTTTTTCTATCTCTTTCTTATTTTCAGGATGAAATAAATTCTTTTGGCTCGATTATCAAACTTCTTTAACGTCACAGATTTATTTCGCAATTTTATTTGTCTTTCGCGAAGTGACCGTAGTGCAGTGGTAAAGCATCCGGCTACTGTTGTGGGTTCAACCCCAGCCGGGTCATACCAAAGATTTCCAAAATGGTACGTGATGCCTCTCTGCTTGATGCTCAGCAATTTATAGAAGGATCAAGGGTAAGTGGAGCAATCCAAGGAGAAAGACTGGCGCCCTTCCCCTACCTTGAGGTAGATAGCTATCGAAAGAGTCACTGTGGATTGAACTGGAGACTTCTTTTTAACGTTTCTTTTGACAAAATGAGGTAAAACCTCTAAACTTTTCCTGATTTAGTAAAAACCACCCTATGATTGGCAAACTCGTCATTTTGTGCTTCTATGATCCTACCTGGGACTCGCAAAAAGTACATCCCGTACCTCTGGCACAAATTTATGTCTTCATTTCCCAAAAATTGCGGTTTCTATAGTCCATCATTATTTTTGAAGGGTAAAAGAAAAAAACGTGAGAAATAAATTTTGCTTATGAACTATCTTGCTGAGGGGGGGGGTCAACATTTGTAATACCAACCCATAGCCCAAAAACCTGACTTTTGACCTTTTGAGCTAAGTTAACACCACCACCCCAAAATTGGTATCGATACCAACTTGAAAATCATAATTTTCAGAAAAAGGGGGGACCCACTCCCTTGTTTTGGTATCGATACCAGCTTGAAAATCATAATTTTCAGAAAAAGTGGGGACTCACCCCCTTAACTTGCTATCGATACCAACATGACTTTTTGAATTTGACAAAATATCATGGGACCCACCCCCTAATTTAGTACCAATACCAATCTGACAAATTTGAGTTTAATGCTGTTTAAAGGGGACCCACCCCCTCCCACACAAACAGGGTACTAAGAGAAACTTTAAAAAACTAATTTTTGAAAAACTCTTTCTTCTACACAACACATAAATGTCATATGCTAAAATAGAAAATGACTGAGAACTGACAATATAATAAAAACAAACCCAATGCGAAGCTAGCAAAATCTGAATCAATATTATCTGAATATAATTGATGTGCAAAAACTAGGAGAGCTATTATTAGTACATAATTTTAGAACAGAATAGATTCACTCATTACCAAATGCTATCACAGAAAAAATGTTTTTTCTTCGGGCTTGATCAAAAATAAAACTTGAAAATATCGAACAAGTCCAAAATAAACAAACTTCAAAGTCATTTATACTTATTACTCATTTACAGTCATTATACTCAAAAGCTAAAACAAATCCAATTGAAACCTGTTTGGACTGATATGTACCCCGGGGTATTTTCTAGCTATAATAAGGGAAAAAACTAGGAAAGTTTTGCTGTCATTTTGACATGAATACCAACTTTCTGAATCATATTATTTAAAAAAAGGGGTACCCACCCCCTATTTTGGTATCAATACCAACTGAGGATAACTCTTTTTTTCTAAAAAAGGGGGACCCACCCCCATCAATACCAACTTGACTTTTCAGACTTTTAAAGGAAAAAAAGACACCACCACCCGGCTATGGGTCTGGTATCTGGATGTTGACCCCCCCCTGCTTGCTGTACTGTAAGGGAAATTCAGTATCAAAGAAGTAAATAACATTTTTTAAATTACCCCCTTTGTAATCTTTTTGTCCCTCACTGTTAAAATCGAAGGAGATAACAAGGAAAATAATATAGCAGTCGTAAAATTCTAAAATATTGGCAAATAGGGAACTGTTCTTTCCTTGCATTACAAAACACGAATTTCCCAACAAAGAACTGGATGATATATGATAGAATTTCCACAAGGAAGTATGGCTGCTAGACACATGTGAAATGTTTATCAGTTTCTGCTGAAAATCTGAAAATCTACTTTTCTCGCCGTCAGGGATATAGCTAACAACTTCCAATGGAAACAAGTTTAATAAATTGTTTTTAAATTACAAACTGATGGTTTTAGTGTTTGCCATTAATCAGTGGAAAATAATTAAATACACGTAGACGACACTTTGAACTCGTTAAATTCTTTACAACAATTTTGTTTACTTCCTGTTTGAGATGGTATCCACCTTAGTACACAAAGTTAATTAGATCAAAAGTTCACCCAGTAATTAGGTTAATGGCATATCAAATCTATCAAAGATATCATTAAAGTTTCACCTCGTTGGAAAGATAATTTTATAATGAAAAGCGAAGATGAAAAGCTTTTTCGTCTTCACACTTTTTTTCTTTTTTGCGACATTGAATATCGCTGATTTTGATATCAATTCACATCTCTCCTATCTTCCTCCTACCAAGAAGTTATAAGACCGTTGAAAAAAATTCAAATACGTAAACAGCCTTCAACCAGCCTTAATATTTTTAATTACTTTCAAGAGTCGAGTCATTCGACCTTTTTTATTGGCTTATTCGGTATTTCTTGGAAGATGTCAGGACTGAGCTTAACAAATAGGTTTGACCAAACAATTTGTCTTGACATCACAGTGGACATCTCTCTCACGATTTTTTGAGCCTTTGGTTGTCACTCAAATCTTGCAACAAAAAAGCAAAAAAGTGTTTTAGCCTTCATGCTTGTAGATAAAAAGTTAGAATGTGGGTCACAACCGTCCGTTTGAAATTTCGAATCTGAAACTTTTGTAATTTTTGTATACAAGAAGCAACATTTTAAGTAGCCACAGTTCATTGTGTTTTTACGTCACAAAATTAATTAGGCACATCCTTTCGAAACTTGACTTTCCTGGATTGACTTAAACAACCCCTGTGAGAGATTCACAGACTCTTAAAGCCTTTGAGAGACTTTTTTTGTTATTTTCGAGGCTCCAAGATATGAAGAAGATAACAGTGTAGTATCTGTTCACTTTATCAATAAAACAATGTTGTATAGAAATAGAAATCCTTCAAGAAATTTTCCAGGGTCTGAAAAACCATGTTTGTGCTTAAGTGAGCCTTTCCAACAGGTTTAGAGTCAAATTCTATGTATATTGATTCCCTCGCAAAAGGAATTATGAAACAGCCCTGTTATAATGTAATTATGAAAGATAATTGTACACTTGGAAACAGGAATTTTGAAAACTTTCCTTCTTGCTTCATCAAAATGAAAATGAAACTGAAAAGCATTATTCATCATTTTCTTCTTTTGTTTTGTTTTCCTCTTTTTGACAGTATTTTCATTTCATCCATCGTTTAACTTTCTAAACTTGTGCTGATTATCCATTTGGCCACACTCTTAGCTTAGATTGATTACAATTACATCTCCGTTATGAAAACCCCGAGTTTTGATGTACACACCCCTTTCTCGGCCCCGGTGGAACTTCTTCCTACAGTAGGGATGAAAATTTCTATCAAGATTATCTCCAATTGAGGGAAAGAAAATCTATTGTTCTCAAGTCAAGAAATCATTGGGTGTCCCACTGGGTCTGTGACACAGGGGTGTGAGTAAGCCTGTGTGTTATCGCCAGTACAGCAACAGTATCAAATTTTTCTCTCAAAAAGTATATCGGCATTTTGAAGCCAAGTTTGTTTCATATTCAAATGAAGTACTTTATCTATAAAATGTTTGTTTCTTTGGTCCATCCAATACGATTGTTACTTGTACCATTTTCTGATTTGAAAAGCGGGAGATGAGAAGCAACAGACTTGAATTGGAAGCACAAAGTAAAACTGATACATCTTGGCCAAGCAATTCACTTACTTTAAGACCTCTGACTTATTCTGATTTTTAACAGATACTGCCAGGAAAACGCCTCAGGGGCTTGTGTTTTCCAAATACTTGTAACACTTTTTCGGTGATCAAACAGCTTGAGAGAAACTACGTGGATCATTTAGTTTCGCTATGGATGATTTACGTAATACGTGCGTTACGTTTGAAACGGAACTGGTATTGATAAACATTTCGATTTACACGTCTCCATCGTTATAGAAGGTGGTAATTAATTATCGTCGAAACGGAACTGATAATTTCAATGTGTTAATTGCTCATTAATGACCCGCTCTATTGCTATAAAGAATGGCCTCAACCCTACTCAATCTTCATTCATCTAAAAATTTTAATATTTGATACATTGAAACACTCAACTAATTTAACTAATCGATCCAAATATATTATGCTGTTCTGACTGTACTGACAGTATTAATTTGAATGTAATTTGGATTTCTTATACTTTTTGAGAAGTAATTTTTGTAAAACTTCGCAGAGATGCGAACGCTATTGATCTTTTTTAATTTAGTTTTGGCCGTTTTTTGTTATACTGAGCATTATGGTAAGTCACTTTATCAATTGACTGCCTTTTCAGCAATTTTTGTTGTTGTTGTTCTAAACTGTTGATTGTCTGTTAATTTTGTAATCAGCAGACCGCTATCAGTGAAGTGAAAAGGTGCTCGTTTATTTACTTTGCTCTACAATTTTACTTACACCACTACAGTAGTGCTTCACCCTAGATGAGTAGGTCCAGAAAACCCAAAACTCAAAAAAGAGATTGACTCTTTAATTAGATTCATCAGTTTTGTTTTCAATTTCATCTTGATTGGGGCTCGTCAAAAACTCGACAGATTACTTTTTTCACTTTTCAGGCCATTCATATTCGAACTGTATCAAACCACGGTATTGCCGATACTGTTCTTGGTACGACAGATTTTCGAGTTATCGAAGTATTGATGGCACATGTAATAATTTGAGGTACTTCACCTGGGGTGCCACCGATACACCGCTTCGACGCGCTTGCAGTAAGTCAACTTTCACTTCAAAATAGATATTCTCTTGATGAGTTCACCAGCATTAGGTTTATTTTGTTTCGTACCAATAATTTATTTATCTAAGTAGACTGGTAGTTTCTATTCTTAAAATTCAAATGAATCAGTCTTTTTGCTTTGTTGAAAATATATGCTGCTCTTCAAGTCAATCTTTTCAAAACGATATTTCTCCTTTCTTAGGAACACGGCAATATTCAGGAGCGGAGTACGCTGATAAATACAAATACGATGTACCTCGTGGCTACCCTGGTTTTGCACCAAAACTTCCACCGGCCAATCACGTTTCAGAAATGTTGTTTGACGTTAAGAAAGAGAACACAGGAAATAAACATTCCATTTCAACAATTTTCATGACTTTCGGACAGTTTTTGGACCACGACATCACGGACACACCCAGTGAAGGCTGTCACGCCCAAACGTAAGTCTCGTTTGATTCAGCAATCACTTCTTGTCCTTCCCAACCAATCTGACCTGTCTATATATGTAAAGTATCCACAAAATGGCCTTCTTTTGGTCTTCATTTTCCTCCGAAGTGACCTGTTCAGTGAAATTCGTAAATTTTCTTCTCCATTACTTGAATTCTTTATTTCAATTTTTTTATCAAATAATTTTCACAGTGATACACTTTTTGTCCACATGGCTATTCAATTCATCATCATATTCTTATCTTAGGTGTGATCAAGTTGCATCCTTCAAATATCCTTGTTTCTCTATCTTGTGGGACGAGAACAACTACTCCAAGTGCACTCCATTTGGAAGATCGCGCGCCATCTGTAGACGGAGAAAGGGAACACGACAACAGGTCAATATTTTGACCTCCTTCGTAGATGGCTCACAAATTTATGGCGCAAAGAAAGAACTTTTCCACGATTTACGTAAAAATGATGGTAAGTAAGAATTATTCTGAAGCTTTTTTACCTCTAAGTTACCCTTCGAAAAAGTAAAGTGTAAAATGACGAAATATTGCGCCAGCGAATACTTTTAAACGTCACCTTTTATATTACACAATCACGCAAAAAAAATACAAATCACGTTATCACGAGTTAAATTTTCTTTCTATCACGATAAAGTTAATCACGTTGGTTCCTCTGATCGCACGCAACCACGCACTTTAAAATCTTAAATCCTGCCATCATGAAAACCACTGGAAGGCCTCTATTAGTTTAATATTTTTGTATCTTTGAGGAACTCCAAAAACCATTATCTCAACAGTTAAACAATGTAGACTTGAATCTACATTTATACTACTTACGCCCTTCTAAAGTTGGAAACTGGTCATCACGTACTCCTTCTCTTCTTTCATTCTAGGATCAGGTCTCATGAAACTAAAGGACAACTTGATGGAATTAGATCCAAAAATCAAACATTGCCACACACATGGTGGATGTTCATTGGTGGGTGACCACAGAGGTGATGAAAACATCGCCCTTCATTCAATGCACACCTTATGGGTTCGCGAACATAATCGTATTGCGAAAGAACTCAAAGAGCTGAACCCTCACTGGGACGGAGAACGTGTGTTCCAGGAAGCACGAAAAATCAATACAGCTGTTCTCCAACATATTGTTTTTAAAGAATGGTTGCCAATGATCGTGCGACCTTTCCGATACAGAGGATACAGACCACGAGTCAATCCCAACATCATTAACTCATTTGCTACCGCAGCCTTCCGTTTCGGACACAGTTTGATTCCAAACTCCTTTGAACTGTTAGACAAAAACTTTGACCCCATCAACAAGCCAATCACACTTCAGCACGCCTTTTTCAACCGAAAACCAATCAATCAGTACGGTATCGAACCGACCATGTTTGGGTTGCTAGGTAACAAGTCTGAAGAAGTCGATACTGATTTTTCTTTCTCCATCGCACGTCGTTTGTTTGTCGCTCCCGGCAAAGAAGACCATGTGGACTTGATGGCGCGAAACATCCAACGAGGACGAGATCACGGCCTGCCAACGTACGGTAAATTCCGTCGCTGGTGTCGATTGAGGCCGATCCGTACCTGGGACCAACTCAAAAAACACATGCCTGCCAAAGCTGTTCACGCATTCAAAGAGTTGTACCCAACGCCCAGTGATATTGAACTTTTTCCTGCTGGGATGGCAGAGAATCACCGTGGCCGAAGAATTGTTGGTCCCACTTTCGAATGTATTATTCGACGTCAGTTTAATCGTCTACAAAAAGGTGATCGCTTCTATTATCGAGCCCGAGGTGTCTTCTCCAGAGCGCAACGTACGGCTATCTACAGAACTCGCTTATCCACTGTCCTCTGCAACAACCTCGAACGTGTAGTATCCGTACAGAGACATGCTTTCTATGTAGCTGGTTCACGAAATAAGCGAATCTCTTGCAACCGTATCCCTAAACTTGAATTATGGGCGTGGAAGGAAAAACCTAAACACAAAGGCAAGAGAGATGAAATCTCATCTGACACTGTCTCGAATAAGAAGGATGTTGCTTCTTCCGTGGAGATGGATATCGAAGAGGAGTTACGTCAGCTTCACGCCAAGAGGGAGGCCACCCCAACCACCCCTACAACCACGACAGTAGTAGGTAGCGAGAGGCAGAAGAGTGGTTTCATTACGGACGAGCCGTACAACATCGTAGATGAGGAAGAGGAAGCAATGATTGATAACATGGTCGGGTTGACTGACATCGGTAGTGAGGTGGCTGACCCTGAAGTCGACCTAGACTATGTAGACGGGGCGGAACACCCTACAACCACCCCTACAACTGGAGATGGAAACTCAATTGATGAATTTGAGGTGGAAGGAGAGATCCCAGAGGACGATTTGGCAGGATTAGACGAAGAGGGGTTTGAAACTGAGACTCATGCTAAAAAGGACGAGCTCTGGTGAACAGCTATCGCATCAATTTGAAAAACTAGTTCTTGGCAATTTCTGTAAACATAACCTTCTTTTTGTCAAATATACTCAATTTTTATTCTACTTGTAATTTAATTTATTCCTTATTTGTAATTTTTCATATTTCCTCTGTAATCCGCCGAGTTTTACTTGTAGAAATATTTTTAAAAAACAATTTTCTCATATTTCTCATATCTTAAACTACCATCCTACTAGAAAGAAGGCGGGATTTTGAGCGATAAGGGGTATATCCTAAGGTAAAGTAAGAGATTACGGATATCTCATCAGTGTACCCCAAATTCTAACGCTTTTTGTATTTCCTTTTTGTCGCCAATGTTTCTGTAAAAGATTCCAAAACGTTTTTCTCGCATTTACCATCCTTTCACGTGGTCGATAGCATTGTCTACTACCTACGCACACTTATACTATTTTAGTCTGAAAATCAAGAGGGACAATTTCAATTTCACAATATTTGGTCGTCACAGCATTTTTAGATTTTATCATTTTGTTTACTTCGTGCAAGTGGTTTAAGTAACATAAACAAAGCCTGCTCATATTTCAAAATTACATAATTTTAGCCTTGTGGGCCTTACAATAGAGTGCAGAAAACATCATTTAATCCCTTTTAAGGGAAAATTCGCACTCTATCGTCTTGCTATGGGATCACTTTTTAATGGCTGAATATATTTTGTGTGCAGGAAAATATGTATTAAACACAGCCAATATATATTAATTCGGATTTTAGGAGGTCGACAGTGAGAAAATCAGAGATTTATCAACTTTCTCGTTGTTGTTACCGATCTTCTTTTTTCAAAAATGAACGGGAAGATCATCTCATTGTCTATCCTTTGTTGTTTTGTTGTGATTGCAGTCAACGGGGGCCCAATATGGCCCAAAAGGTTCCAAGTAGATTTCCACGAGGTCTTGTACAAGACATCAGAGACGATTTACCAATGCAAAGGAAGGTGGTATTACGATTTGACCAATCAACGCGTTCGCTTCGATCATTATCAAGGACAGATGGATAACTTTTGTCAAGGTATAAGTACTCACTAGTTGGATAATTTCTTGATTTCTGCTCAAAAAGTTTTTCTTATTTATAAGCTTTCTGTATTACAGGTCTCCAAACCAAACTAGGTAATTTATTCGTACAAGGTATATCATTTACTGGGTCTTATTTATACATACAGAAATTTACATCTCTTCTTCTCCGGTTGGTATATTTTCCTACTATCTCGTGAAATTTTAAAAACAAGAGTTTATTGAACTCAATAATAATGTACTATCATCTTGTTCGTGTAGTTTTGTATTAATTTTCCATCTTCATAATTTAATAGCATATATAATATAATAGTCAATACTTTATCCCTTGTAGGTCTTGTTGAATTCACTGATTATTGAGTTTTCTTCTTTACCTAAAGGTCAAAACTTGAGCGTTTCCGATCCGACGGCCGATTGTCATTTATTGTTCGCTCCGGACACATCCATGTTCGTCCATTATCCGAACCAGAAGACATGCTGTCGGTTGTGCTTACCTGGTATTGGGTGTTCTCCCCTCAGGTTCGATTGGATCGCCAACGCAACGATGCAGGGCACAGAGGAGGTAAGCCGTGTTGATTATTCATAAAAAGTTTTATTCGTGAAGTAATGTTTTAAATGGGACCGGGTGATTTCTACTATTTTTGAACATAAACAATGAAAATAGTAACAAATGCCTGATCTATTAAGGTGCTTAAGAAGGTGCTTTTGGTATTCCTCAACTATCCTCACTTTTCTCGATCTGTCGAATATTTTACATCTTCCGAGCAGCAAACCTCCATTTACTTGATACTTTGTAAACCTTACTGTATTCCCTTGACAGCCCGACATAGTCTTCTCGAGTGACTTAGGGCAAGTCTCTATGGCGCGCCAAAAGGCTTTTTAATACCAACTTTTTTTTTTGATACCAACTTTTTTTTTTTGGTACCAAGTTTTTTTTTTGGTACCAACTTTTTTTTTTTCATATCAACATTTTTTTTTGGTACTAACTTTTTTTTTTTGATACCAACTTTTTTTTTTTTTTGGTACCAACTTTTTTTTTTGATACCAACTTTTTTTTTTGATACCAACTTTTTTTTTGATACCAACTTTTTTTTTTGATACTAACTTTTTTTTAAACCAACTTTTTTTTTTTTGATACGAACTTTTTTTTTTATATATACCAACTTTTTTTTTTTACCAACTTTTTTTTTGATATCAATGTTTTGTACAATACCAAATTTTGCCTCGATGTTTAATTGTTCAAGTGTAGAAGGGCCCTTAAATTTTTTTCCGGGGAAATAAAGTAGGGCGAAACCTGATAACTGGAATAAGTACCGAGTTTATGTATCGGAGGATATCGAGGGCGACGGTAAGTGAAATCGATACAAAACAAAGTCGATAGTTGATGTACGGCTCTATATCGCCTTTGCTCACCTAAACAGACGACGGTATCTTGGTGTTTTTACCGTCGTCGAGCAAATTGGACGGTGATTTTGGTTCTATGTCAGCTTTGCTTTATACCGTCCCCCTCGATTTATCTCGAATACATAAACTCGGTAGTTAAGGCAAGACACGGGAGAAGATAGACTAGGTATTAGTCGGTTTTTATAAAATATAGCTAGGAAGATAACCACGGATCGAAAGTCGTTAAATTTTCTTCCTTCGCCCGTACTCTCCTCCCATGCCACCCCTTTAAATAAATCTTGGGAATTTCTCAATCTTCTTTTAAAAATTTACAGGCTAGTTTACTAGTCTAGGGACTGTAGGGAGAACTAGGAAGAAAGGAGGAACCACGCTCGATTTGAAAGCAGCGAGCGTGGATTTTTGCGCATGCGCAATTTATATTATGATGAAATCTACATTTGAGAAATTACCACCTTTGAAAAAGAAGTACAGAGACTATAAAAATTTTGACTCAGTTTTATTTCTTAACGAGCTAAATTGTCAACTTAAAAATAGAAATATTGTTGATTATAGTGTATTTGATAAGATTTTTGTTACATTATTAGATGAGCATGCACCTCAAAAAACAAAGTTTGTCCGCGCTAATAATAAGCAACATGTAACTAAGGATCTCAGGAAAGCTATTATGCTCCGTTCCCAACTTAAACGCACTGCTAATAAAACAAAGAATCCTGAGGATGTTGCTCGTTATAATCGTCAGAGAAACTTTGTTGTTAATAAAAATAGGAAAGCTAAGAAATCTTTCTTCCTCAAAAATGACCCAAAACAATCTCCCAAGGGATTTTGGGACACCTTTAAACCTTTGTTCTCAAATAAGGTCAATATTGCGGGGGAAAGAATTCAGCTCGTTGAAAATGGAAGTATTTTATCTAATGACTTGGATATTGCTGAAACTTTCAACGATCATTACAATACTGTTACTGACAGATTGGACGTTCCAAGTTGGAACAATGTTAGGTGAAGGCTCTGATAGTGTCAATTCCGCCATAAATAAATTTGCTGATCATCCAAGTGTAATCAAAATTCTTGAAAAAAGGCGTGATGTTGATAAATTTGAGCTCTCACCTGTGACAAATTCAGATATGCTTAAAGCCTTAAATCATCTGAATGAATCCAAGTCAGTCAGTGGTAGCATTCCTACTAAAATCATAAAGTTAGCCAAATTTGTTTGTGCTCCAACTTTGACATCATGCTTCAATAACTCTCTTCAATCTCAAAACTTTCCTGACAGCTTGAAGCTTGCTGATATAATTCCAGTCCATAAGAAAAACAGCAAACATGACAAGGATAATTACAGGCCCGTCAGTCTCCTCCCATCTCTGGCTAAAATCTTTGAAAAACTTATTTCAAATCAACTCAGCACCTTCTTTGAATCATTTTTCTCTAACGGACTCTGTGGTTTTCGTAAACAGTATAGCACGCAGAGTGCTTTACTAAATATGTTACGAAAATGGCAGAATTCACTGTCCAAATCAAAAAAGATTGGAGCAATTCTGATGGATCTGTCTAAAGCCTTTGACTGTTTGCCTCATGATCTTCTGATCGCAAAACTTTATGCATATGGATTGGATTGTAGAAGCCTAGCTTTTATGCAAAGTTATTTAAAAAACAGAAAGCATAGGGTCAGAGTTGGTTCATCGTTCAGTAATTGGCTACCTTTGCTATTTGGTGTGCCTCAGGGATCTATTTTAGGACCTATTCTTTTCAATGTTTTTATCAATGATTTGTTTTTCTTTGTTAATGAAGACGACCTCTGTAACTTCGCTGATGACGATACTCTGCACAAAAGTGCTTCGTCTCTAGATGAGGCCCTCGAAGCTTTAATTCTAGACCTAGAAATCATTCTAGCTTGGTTTAAACACAACTCCCTTGTTGCAAATCCAGAGAAGTTTCAGGTGTTGTTTCCAGGCACAAAGAATTCAAATATAGTTTTCAATGTTGGAAATATTACGTTAGAGTCTTCCGAGAGCGTGAAACTGCTTGGAGTAACTATCGACAGTGGCCTCACTTTTTATAATCACGTACAGGACATCTGCAAAAAAGCTGCACAGAAGACCAAAACTATTTTTAGAATTAGAGCATATTTAAACCAAGAGCAAGCAGATTTATTATTTAATAGTTTTATTTTATCTGCTTTTAGATATTGTCCTCTCATCTGGATGTTTTGTAGTAAATTGGCTCACAACCTTCTTAACGAAACTCATTGTAGGGCCCTCAAGGCTAAGCAAAATTCTATCAATCTTAACTATGATGAACTTTTGAAGAAAGCTAAATGTGAGTCAATCCATGCTAAAAATCTCCAGTTTATGCTTGTGGAAGTTTATAAAAGCGTCAATAAAATCGGCAATAAATTAGGCTTGGACCAATTTGAATTCATCCAAAGTCATTTAGATACGGATGAAGATGTAAATGAAAACGGGGACGACAATTCCAACGAACGTCCTCGTCTTCGAAGAGGCGCTCAAATTAGACTTCCACTTCCCAGGAACACAGTTTGCTTGAATTCCTTTAATTTCCGAGCTGGCCAAGCTTGGAATAGACTACCGTTAGAATTCAAAACTATTGAATCTTTGGCTGAATTTAAAAGAAAAATTATCAAGGCCAAAATCTATTGTTCATGCAAACTCTGTTCTATATTCTAGTATTTTTAAATTTTAAAATATTATTTACTATATAGTAAATATTCGAATGTCATGTTGTTAATTAGTACTTGTAACTATTTTTTATTACCAACGTTAAATAAAGAACAAATAAAAAAAAATAAAATAAATAATTATTAAAGCCCCATCTACATCATACAAAAGAAAATAGGAGTAAACGAGACAATAATGTTGATGTTATTATAAAATGTATTACGCCAGTACTACGTCGGTATTACGTCGATATAATGTCGGTATTATAAAAATAAATTGGCATTGTAAAAAAAGTTGCTATCAAAAATAAAAAAAGTTGGTATAAAAAAAAAGTTGGTATCAAAAAAAAAAAGTTGGTATTAAAAAAAAAAGTTGTTATTGCCGACCCAAAAAAATATCAGCGTTTTGATTGGTCGAGAGCATCGAGATATTTGCGATATTTCATATTTCTTTAGTCTGGAAATATGACCGCGTTGACTTTTGGGGGACTGGGTAAGCGGCGGGAGAAAAATCAAAACAAAACAGCCGAAAAGAACTGACTTTCGGAGAAACTGACTTGGGAATCAAAGAGAAAAACGCAACAAAATATGTTCAGATTAACTTTTACTTTGGAGTTCTTCCATAAAAGACACTAAAATCAAATCTGATGAACTAAGAAATTATAAAACTACTTGACACCACCCAAATATTTTCAACTTTTGGCAAATTTGTCCGTGTGTGTGGTAACCAACCAGTTTTTTATCAATGCATACAAAAAAACTTGAGATTCTTGAATGTTGGCCAATAAAATTTCTCATAACATAACAAGGGAAGTGTAATGTCTTGTATTAAACCAAATGACGAGTGATTTTTATAAAAGTTCTCTCCTAATTCTCGTTCTCGACAACAACGTACGTCCTTGACTTTTTGAAAGCATCCAACGAGGACCTTTTTTTAAATATCTGTTTCCCAGACATAGCTTTCCTGGAAAATTTGATCTGTTGGCCGAATATTTCAAAAATCTTATTCCTAGAAATGAAGATCTGTTTCTCCGCAAAACCTAGATTTTTAATCTCAAAGTATCTTTCCTAGAAAATTTGATCTGTTTCCACAATTTTCAGAATAAAAATTTTGATCTGTTTTCCCAAATAGGATATCTGTTCCCCTCTCCTGGAAATTTTCATCTGTTTCCCTTTCTTTTTGTTATTGATATCTGTTTCCCCCATAAAGTTCAATCTGTTTCCAATGCAATATCATCTTTTTTTGGAAACAGATATCTGTTTCCCAATTTATTATGTCACCTCCTAGAAATATTGATCTGTTTCTCTCTGATGACGTCATCAGCTGGAGCGGGGAAACAGATAGTTTTAAGGAAAAGGTCTCTCCTAGAAAATCGGATCTGTTTCCCCATTTTTCAAAAAAAGCTCTCTCCTGGAAAGGGGAAACAGATATTTCGGGGAAATGGGCTCGTTGGCTGCTTCTGACTTTTCAACTCAACAATCATTACATCTTCCTTCTGAAATTCGAAACATTTAGAGCTTGACGATAATCAAGAAAGTATCCAAACTGTTTTGCTGTTGAAAAAATGTTGTTCTTTAACCATTATTACAAGCATACATTTCCATCGTGGGACTCCTTTCCTCTGCTATTCTTTCCCATGGCCATATGTCATCGAAACAAAAAAATAGAAAAAGACTGAATGTTATCAATCCAATGATGGAGGGTTTCTTCTCCATCGAAACAATAATGTACATCATCTGCACTTTTAATTATCAATCTAGAAACTTTCAACATCTCTGAAAAATCTGCAACTCTTCAAAACAAAACTTCTGGATCGAAAATGATCGAAAAGTTTTGTTTTTGTGTGAATATTTTCAGCGGGAAGTTATCGAATGTTTTTGTTCGAATGTAACGTTCGAATTAGATTTTCGAATAAAAACATTCGAAACTACACAGAAGCAGGAGAAGGTGGAAGTAAGTTTTGAAGGCATACAGGAAAACTGGGAGCCGGGAGGCGGGAGGCTGAACCGGGAGCCGGGAGTCGGGAGGCTGAAATCGAAAGTGGGAGGCGGGAGGCTGAACCGGGAGCCGGGAGTCGGGAGGCTGAAATCGAAAGTGGGAGGCGGGAGGCTGAAAACGAAAGTGGGAGGCGGGAGGCTAAAATCGAAAGTGGGAGGCGGGAGGATGAAAACGAAAGTGGGAGGCGGGAGGCTAAAATCGAAAGTGGGAGGCGGGAGGCTGAAAACAAAAGTGGGAGGCGGGAGGCTGAAAACAAAAGTGAGAGGCTCATTTATGAGGCCACGCATAAACGTTTTTGGTCAAGGGATAGGTAACGAAGAGCTAAGAAAAATCAGATCATTTATTTTTTATAAACACACACAATCCATCAAAAAAACTATTTCAAATAGTATGTTTATTGAAACCAAGTGTTTTCCTAGGAAGCGTTTCTCTTTATAAAAATAACCCTTTGTTTCGAAACTGCTGATGCAAGATTTAATTACAAAAAAATATAACATGATAGTTTTCGAGTGTTATATATATTTAGTGCAATCGGCTCTTGCATGTTGGAAATAATCTAAAATCATTTCTTTAAGAAGTCAATACCTTGACAGGGTAAAATTATACAAGTCATGGTAAAATAAAGGTTTGATTATAATCATTGTTCACTTCGTTAACTTATCACCTGCGTGGCCGAGTGGATAAGTCGATGAAACGGCAACTCATCTGTAAAGATTATAGAGAGTTCTCACCCTATACGGTGCGACGAAAATTGTGTTATTTTGTCTGTTTTGTCAACATTGATCAAACTTTTTCTGGTTTTATGAGCTCTTGTTGATATTTTTGAAACTTTCTGTTAAAATTTTAAGAAACAAAAATTGGGGGGAGGGGGCAGTCAGGCAAATTGACCGACGCCGCGACGGGTATCTGCGACGGTTAAGGGTATGTTTTCCAATTTATCAGAAATGCACTGTAAGGGTGGAAATTTCAGCAAATCTATGGGAAAAATTATTGCTCAAAAAATCTTGATTGCTCGAAAATCTTGATTTTTTTGCTCTAAAAGAGTTTAAAATTTGAAAAAATGCATTGTAAGGGTATGAATTTTTTTCTGCACTGTAAGGGTGCGATTCTAAAAGCCAATTTTTTTGCCACACATACTGTCAATTGGTAAACCCCCATCCCCCGGGAGTGTCACCTCAGCTCAATGCAGTTTGATTCAAGTACAGTATTTTAAAATGGATCAGGTTGGTTAGCGGGTGGAGAGTCAAGAGTCAAGAGTTATGACTTTCCCTTCTCTTGAAAATCCAAAACTTTCAACTAAAAAAAATGCAAAAAAATCAGCTTTCGTCTTTTTTTATTATATCTTATAAACACTTTTTTCAGAACCACAAGTGAAAAGAAAAGCAAAACTGACTGAATATGCTGCAAAAAAAGTGATAGACAGGTCTAGAAAATGATTGACAGGCCCGGGTTAGATATTTCCGTGAGCAATCTCGTTATATTTATAAATAAACCAGCTGTGCTGGAAGGTCAGCCCGAAATTATAAGAAAGATTAGAAGATAAGAAGATTGAAATAATTAATTCAAGGAAAACTAGTTGTCCCGTATTTTCCAAGGAAAATTAGTTATCGCGTATTTTCCAAGGAAAACTAGTTATCGCATATTTTCCAAGGAAGATCACTAGACCGTATTTTCCAAGGAAAATCACTGGTCCGTATTTTCTGAGGAAAATTAGTTATCGCGTATTATCAAAGGAAAATTAGTTATCGCGTGTTATCCAAGGAAAATTAGTTATCGCGTGTTATCCAAGGAAAATTAGTTATTGCGTATTATCCAAGGAAAATTAGTTATTGCGTATTATCCAAGGAAAATTAGTTGTTGCGTATTATCCAAGGAAAATTAGTTATCACGTATTATCCAAGGAAAATTAGTTATTGCGTATTTTCCAAGGAAGATCACTAGACCGTATTTTCCAAGGAAAATCACTGGTCCGTATTTTCTGAGGAAAATTAGTTCTTGCGTATTTTCCAAGGAAAATATTATATAATTTTTCCTTTGTTCCGTTCTTTCCAAGGAAAATCAATTTTCACGCATTTTTCAAGGAAAATTAATCATTACATACTTTCCAAGGAAAGTCAATCCGACAAAAAGTGTCAAAAGAATATTTGTTTCAGAAAAAACGTTATTAGCCTGTCTGACTAGCCAATCAATTTTTAACACTTCAAAGCAGGCGGAGGACCTTGTCCGTCTAGTACAGACTTTTAAACTAAATTTAGGAAAAAGTCTCTCAAAGGGTCCCAAAATCATCAAAATTTTGTCTCTCAAAGGGGCGATTTTCGATTTTTGCTTTGGACATACCTGTCACCTCGCAAACCTATAGTACCTAGTACTGTTTGACATTCTGTTTTTATCTTTTTGAAGGCGTTTTCAAGCTCAGAAAATTATGGTCTGTACCTCAAGACTTGAGGACCGTTATAAAGCCAAGGAGTGCTTGAAAAATCAATGTTTTTGATTAGGTCTGAAATATTTTTGATCCCTGTGGATAGATGCGTTTAGAAAGGAAAAAAAATACACATGGGGGAATCGAACCCTGGACCATCTGGCTTTGAAAGTGTTGCTCTACCGACTGAGCTAAAAAGACGAATATGTGATGTGAAAGCAAATGTTTTTATATTACCATAAAAAGTAATAAAAAATGACGTAATGTAATTGCGTAAAACATTTTCATTGGCGCATACAAAACAATAGGCAGGATTTTCATTGTTATTTTGTCGATACTGGCGTAATCATTTGAGAGCAGGTGTATTCCGATCAGAATAACAACTAATACTTGCTTAGCGCTAGCCATTAGCGATGCTAGGTTCTAGAAATCCGTTCGGGAATGTTTTGGCGAAAACATAAATCGGGGAAACAATTTTTTTGAACGGAAACGGATGATGGAAAGAGCCGATTTGAAAGCTCAGCGGGCTGACCAAAAAGTAATATACTTGTGGAAAGCCCAATTATTCTACTTTTTCGAATGCTGTGTCATGGAATTTTTTAAACAATTAAATAGAACGGAGTTTCCTCTGATGTAAACATCCTATCCTGAAAATTGACATTGAGTGTAGAAAAAAAGACAAATGAAAGTATTTTCCTTTTTAATTCATATTTCCAATAATTAAAGACTAACTTGAAAACACCAAGAGTGAAATGTAGCTAAATGCTTAGAACGCCTTGCGACTTAGAATTTTTTTTCAAAACTGAAAATTTGACCCCGGCTCGAACTACTACCAAAGTTTCTTGTCACTGATTCTGAGTCCGGCACCTAGCAATGTACCATCGAGCCGATACAAGTCTATGCAATTTAAAAATCCTAATAAAAAACACTACTGCATATACGGGTGAACTGACCTCATGGGCTAGGCTAACTGTTTAGATCAATTACATACTCCAGGCTCTGTAAGGTTCCTTATTATAATTGGAAAAGCGTATACTAACAAACGATACAGAACTCGTGAGAGTGCTTTTTAAACCGTTGTCTTTGTTTATCTTCACAAGATTTTCTTTATCTTTGCAACTTAGTTCTCGCTTTCGGCCTTTCGTCTATTCGTTTTCCGCCTCCCACTTTCAATTTCCGCCTCCCACTTTCAATTTCCGCCTCCCGCCTCCCACTTTCGTTTTCAGCCTCCCACCTCCCACTTTCGTTTTCAGCCTCCCGCCTCCCACTTTCAATTTCAGCCTCCCGCCTCCCACTTTCGTTTTCAGCCTCCCGCCTCCCACTTTCGTTTTCAGCCTCCCGCCTCCCGCCTCCCACCTCCCACTTTCGTTTTCAGCCTCCCGCCTTCGTTTTCAGCCTCCCGCCTCCCACTTTCGATTTCAGCCTCCCGACTCCCGGCTCCCAGTTTTCCTGTATGCCGTTTTGAAACAAAAAGAGGACAATTTTTTTGAGTCGACAATAAATTAGTTATCACATGACTTCTCGTGCAATACTCGATATTTTACTCGTTCCGAGATTTTACCGATATTTTTCCTCGCCTAAAGGCTCGGGAAAATATTACGGAAAAATCTCGGAACTCGTAAAATATTTCTCGTATTGCACTCGAAATCATGCGATAACTAGTACGTATCAAGAAAAAAAAGTTGGTATCAAAAAAAAAGGTTGGTACCAAAAAAAAAAAAGTTGGTATCAAAAAAAAAAAGTTGGTATTAAAAAGCCTTTTGGCGCGCCATAAGTCTCAAAAACCTAACAGTTTACCTTAAAGTTTTCGCTACCAATAGCAGTCAGATTCAGAGATCCACTTAGGGCTCTAGAGTACCTCTATACCTTAAGGTTTCAGGACCCGGTGTTACGTAATTAAATATTAACCCAAAAATTAATTATTAAAGAAATTGTAATCATGACGTTATAATTTGATCGAATTTGGTGACGTCATGAACCGTATAATCGCTATAATATAAAAAGTAGATGTCAAATCTATCCCAAATTTGAACCAAAGATGCATCTAACTGAAATGTAACTTTTTGAAAAAAAAATTTTGGAAAAGTTTGATGACGTCAGCAAAAAATTGCATTTTTCGATTTTTTGCATTTTTTGCTGACGTCATCAAACTCTTCAAAAAATTTTTCATTGAAAAGTTCGGCACCATTAAGATGCGTCTTTGGTCCAAATTTGACAAAGATTCGACATGTACTTATAGAGTTAGAGCTAATTTACGATTTATGACGTCACAATTCACACTTTCTTTAATAATTAATTTTTAGGTTAATATTTAGTTACGTAACACCGGGTCCTGAAAATTTAAGGTATTCTAAAAATCCATAAGTGAATCCCTGAGAATGGGTGCTATTGGTCACGGATTCGGGATTTGTGATTTTTAAAAATGTAGACACGCCCTAACTCACCCGAGTTTTGATTCAGGTTTGACCATTGCTGAGTTCGCAACAAAATCATCAAAGATTCTGAGGCAGTTTTGCGTAAATTATGCAGTCAATAAGAATGCGATCCAATATGCTATGCCTTGGTATTTTTAAACTCTGCTGCTTGATAAAATACTTTCATAGTGAAAACCATCCTCATTGTTTTTCAGGTCGAAGGGAAAGAATGTAAAAAGTATTACGAAGAAGGAGCTGTCGCACATGATTACTGGTTCGAAACGATCGATAAAAAGCCATGCCGCTACTTCGAACAAATTCCAAAACAAAATCCCTTCATCTTTCATAACCTGACGTTTTTCCCGGACACATATTCTGAAGACGTGTTAGACGATTCCATATTCATGGTTCCGGAATATTGTCATAGAGATTGCCCGCACCCTTATCCACCACCTCATCGAAGATCTAATGCAGTGCCCTAATGCGAGAGAATAAGAAACTATTTAGATCTTGTTTTTCACTGATGTTTATCACTACTTATTTTTCGGTTACTATAACGATGCAATTCGAAAAGAAACAGACAAGCCAATCACAAGATATAGCGGCCAAAATTTAGTCGGCCTTAAGTGACTAAATTTTGACGAGGTACTTAAACTTAGGGCCGACTAATAATTAAGGCCGACTAAAATTAAGGCCGACTAAGTTTTGGCCGATAAGGTAGGTGCCCGAAAAGTAAACCTAGAAATGACGTCATAAATCTTAAAACATTTAACTGGTGACAAAAGCAAGAATGGAACGTCAATTTCGTGACTAAAGTACTTGTTACTTAGGTCTAGTACTCGTTACTTCCATTTAAGCGCTCGTTACTTCTTGTTCCTCGTTATAGTAACAACCTCATTATTCAAATTTGTGTTGTATTAATTTTCATTTACGTAGAATCTTCATATTATTCCACCATCCATAACAAAACATACGGATATAGAAATTTCTTTGATATATAGCAATATAAAAACACATTTCAAGTAAACGTTGGCCTTCAACATAACATGTATCTTCACTTTTTCACTTTTTCAATCGAGCCGGTGGATTCAGCTCATTAGAATCAGCAACCTTAGCTCAAACTCGCAACTTTAGCTCAGACTCGCTATTTTAGCTCAAGCTCGTAACTTTAGCTCAAACTCGCAACTTTTTTTCGAATTTAATTTTCCGGCTGAATTTTCTGAAATTTTTCGAAAAAAGGTCAAAAAAGTAGAAAAATAATTCTGCCCCAGGATAGACACGACCAAAAAGTCTAAGCCTAAACATTTGGTTTTCTCACCATAATAGAATTTCATTATTTTGGAAAAATAATATTTTACAAAAATTTGAAAAAAAAAGATAGCAAAAATATTTTATCCTTCTAAAAAACTCTTCTAAAAAAAATAAACTAACGTCGATGAAGCTTGGAAGAAAATGGAAATTGAAAAGATGGTGAAAATAAAAATAAACGCTGAAAGAATAATCTTAAAAGAAAAGAAAAACTTACAACGTTCTAGAAATCGAATATGTACCACATTTTGGGGGAGTTTATGGCAATGCTTGGAATAAGTGTTTTTTAAAAGCACTCGTTAGCCGATAACGTTTGGGTTTAACTATCGAGATGATCGTTAATTAGATAAGGTCTAGCTTTCAATGAAAACGGATTTTCAAATGAGAATTAGCAACATTGAGGTTGGTTGACACTTGTCTAGCCCAATGACAGTTTTTCAGACAGGAAATGATCGATAGCCGAAGAATTGAAATATTGTGTCGCGTAGCTCGTTGCATCCACCATAACTCAGTAGCAGTAAACTAACTATATCCCATAAATAACAATATCTCTCTCTGTGTATGTGATGTTGTTCTAACATTCTAAATGATGTCTTTCTTTCAGCCATTTTTCAACCGAATCTTTTTCTTTCATCAGCTCCATGCTATATTTGATGGCCTCTATGTTACGAAGGACAGCAATGTCTTTTTGTAAATTATATCTCTTAACGAAAGCTTCAGCCTAAAGAAGAAAAAAAGAGAGTTTGAATGTCTGGATCATGTTGGCTGGATCGGGCTTTTCAAATTTAGACATTTAGACCCAACTTGTTGGCCATGTTGTGAAATGGAAAAACTTGATAATCTGACGTCAAGAGAAAGCAACATGGCCTCTGAGACTGAGAACACATTTTGGCGGAACATTTGTAAGAATAATCTTAATGAATGAAATGGTATCAATCATCATAAGTGATAATTTGTCAAGACCACTCAATGAATGAAAAACGTTCAGATTCATTGAGACACTCACCTCATCAAGGTCTTGTTGTGTTTTCCCAAGCATGCATGAATTCAACAAATATCTCGTCAAGATCGGTTCTGCTGAATTCCTAGACGTTCAAACAAAAAATAATGTTAGTAAAAAAAGCTTTATCATGGCTTCTTCTATCACAAGATTGTGGAATCGCTCTCGTCTACCATGAACTAGAGTAACTAAGGGGGACTAGACTCTAGGGTTGAAGTGGGGGACTAAACTCGAGGGTTGAAGTGGGGGACTAAACTCGAAGGTTGAAGTGGGGGATTAGACTCAAGGGTTGAAGAGGGGGACTAAACTCGAGGGTTGGTATGAAGCACTTTCTGTATCGATTTGTTCACCAAACAAATATGATATCATCGTTTTTGATGTTTTTGAAAAAATCTTCCAGGACTTACTCTGCATCTAACGCCAAATAATTGTCTTGAACATATTTCCAAGCCATAGCATGACTTTCATGGTGTGCGCAAAGCCCTCTCAGCACAGTTTGAGCCATGAAGGAAGGGATGTTACTCGAATTTGTTGCGTATGATAAATATCTGAAATCGATAAATAAAGTCTGTCATTGAATATTCCTTCTCTCTCTAAATTCCGTAAAGTTAGTTTTCATAAAAATGACGAATGCTTTCCATACTTGACATGGGGAAGGGTATTAGCCCTTTTTCCGTCAGTGTTTGAAAATTAGTGACGGCATTTCCTTGACAGTCTAGTCATTAACACTGTGATCAGGATATTCTATTTCGTGAGATTTGATCTACTCTAGCATGTGAAATAGAATCTGCCGCTTATTATGAAGGTTGTCGTTTTTTTTACCGTTTTAACAACTTCTTATCGGTGGTGGCCACGAGACTGTTTAAGATCAGAGATTGTTCCATCAGGGATTTGGCTTTCTTGAATCGATCCATCAGAGCGTCCCATTCATAAGCTTGGCCGTGTTTGATGCCAGCAGAGAAGACAGTGAGAAGCAAGTCAGCTGGAATGTGGTAACTGAAAAGAGATCAAGTTAAGTATATATTTATAATAGCAAATTGGATGAGGTGACGGTTTCGCGAAATTCGATGATAAACCTTATGAACAACAAAAACATGAAAACTTCCCATATTGTTGTGATATTAATGAATCCCTAACAGAGCAGGAGATCCTAAAGGAAGCCTTGCGTTGCATGTTCTTATACCTTCTATATACAAAAATAATTTTTCATACTTTCCATCCCTGACAAGATATTTGAGAAATTTTTCGACAATTTCATCAGTGAGAGGTTTTTTGTTGATGGTCACTGCTGCTGACGTCAACTTTGTGATCAACAGCCTACAAACGTGAACAACGATTATAGCAATGAGAGTAAAAAGTAATATAAAAACAGTTGAGTTATTTTTTAAGCCTACATTAGCCTCTAGCTAATCCAAACCTCTATAATTCGAATCTTTCTATAATTCTAATTTATTCTTAGGCTGCATCAAGAAGAAACCCTCGTAAAATACTCTCTATAATTCGAATGGCTCTGTAATTCAAGGGTTTCATTGTAATTCGAACGCTTTCGACACGATTAATTGTTGCTTCCAACATTTGGACTTACTTTTGTAGGTGAGTGTGTTTTGGCGTTTTGTTCAAATCTTCGAGCACTGGACTGATCAACTTGTCAATGTAAGCCTAAAAATGTGGAACTTCATTAGTAAATTTCATTTGTAAATTTCATGGTGAGTTCGATGAATTGATGAGGAGAAAGGTTGAATAACTGTTAAAAAAATCCCATTTCTTTGATAACACTTTTAATACATGAAATACGATGAGCTCGATTCGGACTTACGTCTCTCGAAAATAAATAATAGCAATAAAGGGGTGGGCGGTTTAAAGAAATGAGGCGAACTTACATCGAAGCATTTCTTGAGGTTTGTTTCGTAGAACAAACCACGGATGCTGTAAATATGGCCAAGACCAATACCCCATGGAATAGGATGTCGTTCTTGCGACAGATACGTCGTGAACTCCAATGAACTGGCCAGTTCCATGAAATTGAAACTGTAGAGAGAAAAGATGTTCATGGATTAAAGTACCTATTTCAAATAATTTTCATTTCTTTTCATCAATTTGCCGGAACCAGTTAGCAAAGGAACAACCTCGTTCCCAGGGACCGATGGCTATCGAATACATATTCACGTGATTCAAGAACAAACCTAAATTTTCGATCACAGGGGATGATTTTTGCATGCACGGTGACGAAGTTGTTTAAGATTTTCATAAAAGGTTTTTTATTGATCCCTAAAATCGAGGGGTAAAATAGACCCAATGGAATGGCGTCATCCCAATATGAATCTGTAACAGAACATTATTCATCAACTTACTTAGAGAAAGCAGCGACGTCGTTCAAAAGACTTGCACGATCAACAACTGATAAAGTCTGCAAAATCAAAATATAAATGTCAACAACTGAAGAACAGTTGAAAAAGAATCTTAATCTCAAAATATACAGCAGTCGAACCTTTCTATAAATCCAAAAAGTTCTCCTGTCAAAGGGAAACCCTCCTAAAATAGTTTCTATGATTCTATTTATTTTTTTTGTAATTCGAGCAAATTAAAGTTCCCGTTCGACTTTAAATTAGCTAGAGTTCACTGTATACCCTAAATGAAAAGAAAAAGGTCGGGTGCGTTTTTGTAGCGTATCAAAACTTGGAGAGAAACCCGACCTCGTGGTTATCTTCCAGAACTTTCAACAAAGCCCTCCAATTTTCTTTGTCATAATATGTTCGGTAGAAACCAGTCGCTTTGTAATTTCCAATGAACCAATCACTGTTCGTCAAATTCACTTCAATCGAACCTGTAATATGAGAAAGAATATTAGGATACTATGCATCGTACTCTTGTCTTCCGAATAGACGTCCCCCGCTAATTGTTAAGAGAAAAAAAATCCACCCCCCGCTCTTATTACGACCCCCCACCCGCTAATTAAGTTCGAATAGTTTAATATTTTGTTATAGTTTAGATAGACCCTAAACTTGTTAAAACTTTCTTCTTTGCTAGTATTGGTTCTTATTTTACGTGTTCATTTGTTAAAGTTTCTTTTTTGTTGTTGAAATTGATATCAGTTAAAACAATTCTGTCTTCAAATTACCCCCTCTTATTCCATCCCCCCCCCCGCTTATTAGGATTTAGAAAATTTTCCTATCCCTCTGCTTATTCGGACTCCCCCCCCGTCTATTCGGGAGACAAGAGTAGACAAAAACATGAGTGACGTCAACAAAAAGATTTTTTGTCAACAGTTACCTTATGTGACAAGAATCTTGTGTGCCAAATTTCATCCAAAAAGACCCACTAGATCAAAAGTTAAGGGGTGGTACAGGAAAAGCCCAACCCCCCCTAGTTTTGCACCACCCCTAAAAGCCTGGTATGAAAATAGGGTTAAAGAACCCAAATGAAGAAGCGATAAAACTTGTATTGTAAGTCAATAAAGAAGTTTTCAGTTGGTTATGGATATTCTTAGCCGAGACAGACAAATATATTCTCTAAGAAAACTCTTAAGTACATTATGATTTAACAAACGCAGTCAAACCTTTTCGGTCGGTCAATAAACTTCTGGTGATATTTTCATCATCGGATGCTTGGATGGCTATGGGGATTTCCCATTTTGTGCTAATGAGAAATAAAGAAGATGGTTTAAAGTAGGATGCTGCCATACTCTAAGCAGATTCGTGCTCTTTATAGATGTAGCGTTTTGAAGAAGTCTGCGATTCTAACTAGGTTTTAAGTGAAGACAGCAAAAGAGTTTACTAAATGTTTATGCGTTTCATGCAAACGAAAGAAAATTAGATGATATAATCATTCTGTGGAACTTATCAAGCGTGGACAGTATAACAAAAAAGTCAGTAAGGTTCAACCTTGTTACCGAGATTGTTTCCGTTGAGAACTTACTCAAAATCTTTCGTCAAATTGGTGACCGTTTTATTTTGGAAAACAAATCTCTCTTGACTGACTTCCACACCGCTTCTATTTTTCTTGGCTTCCATCAAGATGACCGGATATCCGGCTTGATTCACCCACGAGTTCATCAGAGATACTACATCCACAGTTTTTACTGACTGAAAAAAAGAATAGAATTTCTGATGAAATATTGTATGACATAACTTTATAATCCGTGTAAGACAGTTCCATGGGTGTCACGTGGTCATTTTTTGCTTATCTTTTATTATCTCTGAATTTTACCATGCTGGATTACTATTACACACGCGTGTTTACACCAAACACAAACAAGATGGATTTGAATATGGAAAGAGATATCTCTTACCTTTTCCATGGATCGCCAGAACTGATGAGCATCTGCATTCCCATATTTGTACTTGTTCAAGAAACTCTGAAGAAAAGGAGGAAGAGTTATATTGTGAGGATTATGTTGGTGAAAAATATTGCAAAAAGTGTTAACAGGTCCACAAGGTTTCCAGCGGATAAAATCTATACAGTTCACTCTCTCTAATTCGATCTTCTAAGGACAAAAGATTTTCTTGGAATTAGTTAGAGAAAGATTCGAATTACATAAAACCATTTTCTAGCTGAGGGGAAAGATATATTACAGAAAGATTCGAAACATGGCGGTTCGAAGTAGAGAGTTAAAACTGTGAAGAAAAAAAATGCAGCTACTCAGGAAACTGCTGGCGCAGAAATTCTAACAGTCTCCATTTCAATTTCAACCAACAAGCAGTACTTACATTGACGCCTTCGAAGAATTTATCATCACCAATATAATTTGCCAACATTGAAACCACTGCTGCTCCCTGGATCATAGAGATGAAAACGAGATGAGTCAAAGTTTGTAAGATTATTCATTAAAGATTTCGTTAACTAAAGTATTAAGTCACTGCGCCCTAAAAAACGTTGTTTGTATAAGTTCTCTCTCCCCCTATAATTTGAAAGTAAACTCAACTAGCGCAAAACGTACGAGCGGCGACTACAATTATGGACAAGACATTTGAGACAACAGGGATTTCCCGGTGAAAATTTAAACACCACAAATGATTTTTAAGCACCTTAAACTACAGTTGGAAAGTAGAGTTTTAACTCTGAGTTTTTACGTGAGACTTAAGACCTTAGGATCTTAGGATAAGACCTTAGGATCTTCGGATCTTAGGACTTAAAAGCTCAAATTTGCTCGAACAAGGCTTGGAATATAGCCTAGAAGCCACCGAACCCCTCTAAACTCGACATATTCAATGAAAGAAAGTGGAAGTGCTAAAATAGCAACTCTCATCCGAACTTTAAATTCTGAAAAACGTTAAAAAACACTAAAATATCAATATGACCATAATTGTAACTAACATTCATAACATCTAAATAACAGCGAGTTTATGTGTGTGTGTATTTTGTCTAGATCCTAATCAACTGAGGACGATGGTAAACGAGAACTCATGTCATTTACCGTCCTCGATTTTGCAGGTCAAACTTCCGGGTTGTTCCAAATCGCTTCAGTATTGTAAGAAAACTCTGTTACTATCAATTACTAAAAGTACTAAAAGGGCATAGGGGCGATGGGGTAAAAATGTGACTCTTACCTTTTCATAAGTGATGGCATCATAGTTTTGTCTCATTTTCTTTGGATCCTTTTCCAATGTTCGTATAGGGTGAGTATAAATGCTGGAATCGTATGAAAGTGCTGACACCATACCATCTGAATATATTTTGGATGGCAAATCCCATTCAGGGAAGCGTTTCTCGACCGGAAGATATTCCAGATATGCAGCGAAAGATTCTTTAAGCCACAAGTCATTCCACCATTTCATGGTAACTAAATCACCGAACCACTAAACGAAAGGAAGTTGACGATATTTAAACCTTTTGGTGACCCAAAAAGCTACTTACCATTTTCACCAAATTGGTAAAGGCGTAGTAGTTTAGTGATTATTGTTCTCGACTCCCACTTTAGAGATCAGAATTCGATTCCCATAAGGTGTTACACTTCACTTGGCAAGTTTACCCAGGAAATCTCATACCAGGTGAGGGGAATTGAGTACCATACTCTGATACAAGAATGTGGGGAGATATACCAGACATTGTATCTGATGTGGTGACGTTGCACTCGTGGTAGCAATCACTCTCTCACGCTTGTTCGAGAAATGTCACTGATACACCATAGCTCTGGTGTGTCGTTTAGCACTAGGCCGACGGTGCCTGATGGTAAGCGCTATAATTTCCTTATCGTAGATTAGGTAACTATAGCGGGATAGGACCCATACCGTCCGCCATTGGCGGAACAAAGACTTGGAACAAAAAAGAGTATACCATGTGAGAAATCTCGTGGCAGACGGTTGTAGCGATCCTGAAAAGTTGATTCGAATTTCCAATCTTTGAATCGTAGAGCAGTGAAGATTCTGTGAAAATGATCATGCCCCATACTTCATCAGCACCGGCCGACATCTTGGAATATGGAACCAGATCTATGAGAGAAGAATACCGCACAATTTCAAATAAGACTTCTTCACCAAATTTGCCCAAAGAAAATCACATGAATTTTTACGGGATATTATTGTTCTTAACAAAAGAATCAATAAAGATTTTAGCTCCCACAGCTCCGAATAAAAGAAAGTTGTTAGCAAATGGTAGGAGAAAATAGTGTCCCTTGCGGTAGCACGTTAGTGGCTTTCTCTTCAAAATGAAAAGAATATTTTCTTTCCTCTGGGGGGGGGGGGGGTGACAGACATACCCATTTTAGGGAGAGTGTAATTGATTCGAATTTTGTTTTCAAAGTATTGGATGCAGTAGGGTGCCATTCCTTCCGCGAAATTCGTTTCCGAAAGTCTTCCTTTTGGTGCGAAAACACGAATCTATGAAAAAAGAAAAAAACATATATAGTAGCTCCTATCGTAAACACGTACAGAGATCTTTGCCAGTCACGAATTACTGGCACTGAACTAGCAGAGGTCTATCAGACAGAAACAACAAGTCTTAAACATGGTTCAATAACAATATCAAACTAGCCTCTACGTTGTTGCAGAAGTTATGGTCTATAAAAGGATCCTACTATCTAACTATTAGGCGAAGATGCTTGTCGACATTATATCATACCTTGACATTATTAGGACCAGTGGTTTGAACATTTTCATAACTAGTGATGACCCATCCAACGAGATATGTGCTCATCCTGGGGGTGATTGAAAAATGTGTTTCCATTCGGTCCGTACCAAGCTCAATCTACAATAGAAATAGAAATACATATCAAGGAATGCTACTAGTATTAAAGATCTTCAACAACTTTGCCACCGCCCCTCCCCCTAACAAACACAATAGCGAGTTTATGTATCTGTGATTTCTGCGACGCAGACGGTAAGCTTTTAATTTGTCTTCATCCTAACTGACTGTGGACGATGGTAAATCAGCACCATTATCGTCCTCAACTTTGCGAATTTTTCCAAATCACTTCAGTCACTCCGCCGTTTTCAAAGAAGTGCAAATACATAAATTCACTATATAACACATCACACGTTAATTTTTACCGCAGTTCGCAAAAATCAACATTAATGAAAAGAACATCTTTAAAAGTCTTAATATTTCAACCAATACCTTCTGTTTGACAGGCATGTTGGATAGTGCAAAATAATCATTTTTGGGATGTTGAGCAAAGATTTCAAAGGTTGCTTTGTAAGCAGGTTCGTCAAAGCAAGGGAAAGCGCGACGGGCTGAACTTGGTTCGAAATCCGTGTTAGCCATCATACTGAAATGAGGAGACAATGAAAATTAAACGAAAAATTAACAATAAGGAGAAAGTAACGAAAATGAATCCAGGATACTTGACGATAAATGAATTTCAGGTCTGTAAACTAAAAAGAATTGGCATTCTTACTCGATGCTTCAAATTGCCACCAGAGATTACTCAATTACAGAAAAGAAAGTCTCCGAAAAATCTTAAACATTATGCGACCAGCACTTTTTAAAGGTGGTATATTACATTTTAAAACTTTTTTTAACTGATTCCATCAGTGGAATTTCTTTCTAAAGATAACTTTATAGCACGTGCGAGAAATGACAGAGGCGAACTTACTGTTTCAAGCTATTACTATCCACATAGTCAGTCAAATAAAAGCCATCATTATCCGTATATCTCAAAGGTCGCTCGAAAGACACCAACAAAGTGTACACATTGCCAACAGTAAGATTACTTCCCAATGTGATCACCATCATTTCGCGTTGGAGATTGTATTGAGTATCCAAAACTGAGATTGGCTCCTTTCCGTCTTTCACTTCCACTTTCGTGTTTTTCGTTTTCGATGAATGTAAAATGATTCGATCCGTCTGTTGGACGCAATCGAAAGTGATTTTCACTAAACCATTATAATACTTTTTAGCCATATCAATGCTTAAATATAATACGTAATTTGTAGGTGATAGGTTTGTTGGTAGACGGAGTTCATCATAAAACCCTTCAGGGAGTTGGTAAGTGGGTGCTGCATCAGACATCAGGGCTTCATCTGATGAAATGCTGGTCACTGAAGCTCTACCAAGCTCATCCGACAGATCAGATCTATAAGCGTGGTAGGAAGCCACTCCCGCTACGGCTGCTACGAAGAAAACACCAATGATGACGGCCATCCATTCTGACGTATTGTTACCAATAATCTCCTTTCTCTTATGTTTCTTGTCCCTACGTTCTTTCAAGAACAATTGTTTGAAATCATCCCGATCTTCGTCATCGGTGGAATCGGGGAAATCGGCTTCTCCGTCATAAGTAGTTTCATCTTCATATTCTTTGAATTTCTGTTTGGCCAACCATAGCTCGTGAAAAAGTAAATCATCCATCAGTTGTCCTTTTGAAGCGAGTATTGACATTTCCTGCTAGACTAACAACTCGTTACCATTTCTCCCTGTGTGCTGTATTATGTGCGCGCGGTTCGTGTTTTTATTTAGTGTGTGTTTTATTTTGCTGAAAATGAACAAAAATACTGAACATTAGTAAATGAGTATAGTGAAAACATGAAAGAGGAATTCACGAATTTGAATTTTTGAATCAAAGAAAACAAAAGACAATTTCACTAGATGTGGGTGAAATTTGTACATCTATGACCCACTTTAACCCCCTATTTTCTCTTCTCTAAGATATTTTCCAAAAAATGACAAAAAGCTAAATTCAATAATATAAAAATAGAAATTTGTATAAAAATATCGTACAAAAACACAACAATTTGAACAAAAAATGGTATAAAGTTGAAAACTAGGTTTAGCCTGTTAGCCTGTAGATGAAAAAAAAGTTTCCAAAGATAAGATTGTTGAGAATGAAAATCATCAGAACACGATTTTGAAAAGTGTGTATGTGTGCAGCCGCCCCACCCTGTTAGTATAACACAAAATAATAAACAGAAAACCATTATTAGTAATCTTTCAAACATGCAGGTCGATATTTCTGGAAAAACTTTCGAAGTTCTCCGCTTTGGTTTTGAACGAAGTGGATGTTGTGTTGAATTTGTTCTTCCACTCGCTTGTAAACGTTACTTAAAGCTCCCAACTCTTTGCCTGCGAACAAGCTCTTGAACTAAAATAGAATGGAAATGTAAAAATAAGGATGCATTTTGTGGTGAAAAAGTTTTGAAAATAATGAGTAGATTAAAATCCATTAAACTGATTATATCTCTACAGTCGAATTGAAATCTTTTTTAAAAAGAAATAATCTTTTTTTTCAGAGGCACGGCTGTTCTAATATTTTTTTTCTAGAGTCATATATTTCTTATCCTTTTCTTAAAATTAAGTTAATTTAGACTTTAAACACAATTTCCACTTTGACCTTCAAATGGCTTGAAATTCAAAACTAAGGTCGCGCTTTGTTCTTAAACTGTCCTTATATTTTAAGCCTCAGTGTTATCATAACATTAAAAAATGTTCTTTAAAAAAAAGACTTCGCTGGTTTATGAGATAATTGCAATTTCTCAAAAACTCATACCTTTTCTAAATCGTATCTGTTACTGTACTTGCCAAAGCACGACCACATGAAATCACGAACAGCGTTCGGTGACACACGGATTCTAAACAAGTAAGGGAGATATTATCATTAGTACATCAATAATGAGTGAATACAGAATTGCCAACGAGAAAAGTGTTTGATGAGTTTAATGGCTAACAAGCCATGTCTGCATACATAGTGTGCTTAAGGAATTCTTTTTATTCTTAAACATGCAATACTTTTAAAACTGCGTTTAATAGCAACTGCAACATGATAAATTTTTGTGTAATTTCTAGACCTAGGGTTGTGCACAGTGAATATCAAAATTCAACTACATAGTCATAGAGCAACCCGAAATTTGTGTTTTGCAGATCTACTTGAAGAAATGAAATGCTTACAAGTCGATGACTTTATCCCAATTTTTATTGAGATGTTTATAACCATAATCTGTGGATGATTGGGCAACATTGCTTGAACAACTGTATGTGATCAATTTCAATTGTTCTTCGCTTGAAAGGAAGTTATCCTCACTAGATAACAGCCTAAATAGAAAAACAAAAGGAAACAAATTATATGAACACACGAACAATGGAATTTCTGCAACATTTTGTCTTTAATTTATAGTATATATATTCATCAACTCATTAAGCATAAGGTAACCTGAGATCAGATTGTGGTTGTTTTCTGCCCACCACGCTTAAGCTCTAAAGGGATGGGTGAAAACATACAATCTGACGAATATGCTATCTCAAAATCGGTATGGACCGCGTTCGTCTAAAAGGACTGGGGATGACAACAAATCTGCGTGATTGTGTTTACGAATAGGGCGCCGTATCAGTTTTTGACTTTCTGGCGCACAACAAGATTCTTGTAGTAAAATTTTCCGCAGGAGGACTATTTTCCTCAGATGTATAATTTTCAAGTGCCTTCAGAGGTTTACCGTGCGCGTAAGAAAATTATGAACAGCTGTTATTAGGTTAGCTTAAGGGGACTGGGTCAAAGTTTACAAAGTAGAAGTCGTTGCATAAATTTTCTCGTAGACAAAAACTTTGTATGTGAATTTGAGAAAGGATGAGTTATATTTTTAATGCGCAATCTCTTTAGCTAATTACTTAATAATGCTGTAAATATTTCCAAAGGGAAGGGAGGGGTCATGCAAAAAGCAACGAGGGAATATCATGAAAATTGCTATGTCATTGTAATGGAGCTATTATCAAAGTATGCGTATCTTTTCGAAAATAATGATTTTGGTTGATTACTGATTGTAAACACAATGATAAATAATTAGTATATGTAATCACATGATAACGAGTGCAATTCGAATATAATTGCACGAGTGATTTTTTTGTTATTAATTTTCCGAGTCCGAAAGGACGAGGAAAATTCAAAACAAAAAAATCACGAGTGCAATTTTCGAATTGTACGAGTTATTATGTGATTACGAGCTAATCGCACAATGGCTTTCACTACTTTTTCCCAGTTAGGAAAATAAATTACAGAAATTACACTGAGAGTTTCATATTTTTCTCTTCTCTTTATGTCTTTCTTTTATTGTTGTTTATTGATTTTCTTTCTCACAAAATAAATTTCGAATGCAATTAAAACGTTCAATGCAAAAAAAATGTAAGAAAAAAACATTAAAATCAATTTTGTAAACATTGGCGCGGCATTGAAGAGTGTGATTAACGATTAATTGCTCTCTACAGGATGCAATTAACGATTAATTGCTCTCTTTGAGGGCGTGCCAAATAAGAAAAAATAACCAATCGTGCGATTATGGTTGCAATCATTTTGTTATTTGTAATTACGATAAAACGACTCTTCAAGGTGTTTTGAAAAGTCTATACACAAACACAATAAAGTCCAGTCTAGTGAATTTCTTTTAAATTTCCGCACAACACTGTTCTTTTAACACTAAACGAAAGAACAATTTCTTCCCAAGGTGAACAAAGAAATAAAGCAGTACGGATAGCCGCGTACGTACTAAATTCAGACTTAGTAAAAAATAATAACCCAGCTGGCACACAACGTTTTTTCGACGTTTATCTAACGTCCACAACGTCCATAAAACGTTAGATGAACGTTGAAACAACGTTGTGTGCCAGCTGGGAAAGCAAAAATATTGGAAGGAACGATTATATCCTATGACAATTATGGTATTATCATACAACACTGTAGTGTTATTTTAATATATGCTTAAATTGTTCTTGACTCTCCTGAAAGATTGGGTGTTTTAGAGTGTAGAGTCTGTGAAGCCTTAAAATTTTACTCAACTTGTTCTTGACATTTTGGCTATCAAAGCCTTATGTTATAATATTATAATATAGTTTTTACTTATAAAAAACGGGTATAAAAAACTGATCTTATCACTGAGTTGTCAAATTTGAGGTTAGTTTCAAATATGTATGGATTTCAAAACTGAAGGATTAACTATAGGGTTTTCATTTTTTTCTCTTGAAATATGTTAATAGGGGATGGAACTTACTTATGCTGTTTCTGAGTGCGTCCGATTGCTTCTAAGAGCAAACCTTTCTCGACTGCATCTTCCGACTTTCGATAATACGTGATGACGTCATCAAGCTCGTAGTTCGAACCGTATTTCAGACCGACTTTTACGATAACATCTCGCATGTAATTCGATAAAAGATTCCTATGGATAAAAATAATAAAAGAATAAATCCTGACAATAGCAACTACATTTTCTAAGTTCATCTAATCAGTTTCCAAGGTTGCAATAAGACTTTCTTTGGAAAAAAAGTGCCTATCTACAAAACAAGCTGAAACGTATGATTTGTTATTTTCTTCATCATTTTTTAGTTGAAAGGAATAATCTTTGTTTTGTTAGAGGGGTTATTTGTAGTCTAACCAAACCTTATAAGACTTAAAATAACTTATAAAAGTAATGGCACAGGTATGAACAATCAAAAAGGTACAGTAGTTGATTTTTTCTTGGCTAAGATGATTATCTATCGAGAATAAAAGTATTAATCGATATGCTAAAGCGGTTAGTTAAATATATGATAAACACACAATGAAAGAAATGCATTGACATTATAATATAAAACCATTAAAGCATGAAAAATCAGTACGGGGTAGGGCAGAGACTTTAGCAATTAATACAAGCTGTGTATTGACCGAGGTATTTTCATATAATGGTATTGATTGAAGTACTTAGGAAATAGCTATTAAGTTTTAATCATCTAATAAAAGGGGCAAGGTCTTGACAAAGAGAAACTTTTTATAAGAAAAGAACAAACTTAAAAAGATGCTCGACATCCGGAACACATACAAGAAAATTGAGGATGTTTCAATTATGAATGAAAAAAAACATTAATCACGCATCAAGGTCAGCGTTTAATTATACAGAAAAAAAAATAACGTACCTTTCTCCACTGAGGAGCCATTTGAGGAATTGGATTTCGTATTCCCTTATCAATGATTCCGATAGTTTGTTCTCTTTATTGGTGATGTAGTCGATCACTAAGTGCTCAATGTGTCTAAAGTTATTCGGAAGTTATTCGAAAGTCATTTGAAAGTCATTTGAAAGTTATTTCAAAGTTATTCGAAAGTTATTCGAAAGTTATTGAAAAGATTAATTACAAGAAAGAAAGTTACTTGAAAAATGAAGGGAATAAAGACAGTAAAAAATCAGCCAGTTTAATTTTTTTTTCATTCTGCAATTGTAATTCTCATCGGGTATGGATAAGATAGCCACAAATTTCAAATGAGTCCGTAGTGGAAATATGAAAAATCTGATGCGATTGATTGACTTCATTGGAAATTCGATTGAAAGAAAATGCAAAATAAATATCTTACTTGTCTTCAACAGAAGTCATATTTTGATTTTTCGTTCGTTCGTACGTTGACGAAATCTTACTGGAAGTGTATTCCTGAAAAAATAAATTTTATCATTAGTCGGTGTGATAAGATAAGCATCAATTTAAAATCTTAACTCATGAGCTACTAGACAATAGAGTTTTCATGTTTTCTTTTAAAGTTACGTAATTTCCGCCATTATGGAAGCAGACGTTCTAATCTGTAGATGCGATCCCTTTCGCAAATCGAACCTTTTATTCCAAAATGAAAAACTTCCACCAAAAGTTCTACTATTTTGAGATCCATTCGAGAAATGGAGCTTTTAACTAACCTTCAGACATCTTTTCAATGTTTGATCTTCAATGATGTCATTCAGGTATTGGAGTTTAGATATACCAGCATAGAGTGGTGCATAGTGAGTTTCTTTGTCCAAATACTCCGTGAATAACATTGCGTCACCAATCGAACGGTAATTATACCTAAAAGTGAAACATCATATAGGAAAATAAACACATTTTTTAAGATCGATCAACTTTTTGATGGCTTTTTTCACGTATGATCTGACAATTTAGAAAAAGTCTCCCTTCTTATCTACCCGTATTACTAATCTAAAATTGAATTGGTCAATATATAAACATTTTTGTGAATTCCCGTTGTCACTAAAGAAAGAGACGAAAAATTCCATGAAAAAAAGGAAAGCTGGAGTGATATAAAGCAACTAGAGAAGTTGTTTGAGACCTTTCACTGAAAAATATATAATATAATAAATACTTTGAAACATTAACATACATGGAGAATTCAAAAAGGTCGGAGATGAGATCAGCTCTATCCAATGGCTGGAGTTTCTGAAAATAAAAATAAACAAAAATTTTTAAAATTGTCGAAAAAGCAAACAATTTGTTTTTATTTAGAAAATTTCATTTAATTTTTGAAGTTATCACTTAGCGATACCAACATGGTCTATAAATGAATTCTGACAACGTCCTTTGTACAGGGATTAATACTGGAGATGTTTGGTGCAAATTTAGTCTACAAAAGATATTAAAAATGGTTTAGAGACCATGAGAAAATTTTTCAAATTTCATAGAGATAATTTCATTCCTGATTTCATGCTGATTTTTCCAACTAATAGCTTTGTGGTATTGGGGGGGTGGGGGATGTTTTTGTCCTAAATTTTCGTTAGTTAGTTTTTATTGAATACGTACAGGACTAAAATATTAAATATAATTCTTAATTGTGTTCTTATGTTCCTTCCTTTTCACTTATGAGCTTTAGTTTTCTTCATCATTTCCGAAATCTGAGGCTTGAATTGTTCTCAATTTGTTCTTCTAAAATTGTTCTCAATTTGTTCTTGTAAAACTGTTCTCATTTAAAAGCGTATACCTTCATATCATTTTTCAAGATATGTTGTAAGTTCTTCCAATCTCCTTTCTCGTAATCGACACGGAAAAAGCCACGCCCACCAGCGTCACATTTATACGTGTTGTTGTCCAGAAACTTCTTCCCTTTGTCCGCTGTGATGCAGCTTGCTGGTAATCCAAAGAATTCTGGGAGAAAATGAAAATCAGAAGTGTTTGATATTTCTTGTCTTGGGCTATACTCATTCATAACTTTTCATTTTGTTGTGAGAGAAGATATCGTTCAATATTTATATCAAGGTATTTTTGTTAGCAATTTGGAGAATACAAAAATCCAAAAATTCTTATCAGAGTCGAATGGGAAATAAACTTTATTAACTGTAAAATTCAAATAAAATCCTTTCAGAGAGGTCAATAAACCTACAAAATACACTTTCCATAAATAAATTAATTGAAATGATAATACTGTTTCGGTGAATGGTGTGCATTCGTGTGTGCGTCTTGTTATTGTTGTCCGTTGGAAGTAAGGGATATATTCTACCAGCTACCAAAAAAAAAGAAAACGTGCATTACCGGGTTTCTTACCATTGTGCGCTTCTGTGACATACTTTTCCACCCCTTTTGAAGAACAACTGAATTCTGTGGGAATTTGGAAGCGCCATAAGGTCCTGAAACAAAGATCAAATAAATTGCTGAAATTTCATCAAGTTAGAGCAAAATGCTTATCATAGCTTTGTTTTTGTTTTTAATAACCAAAGAATTTATATAACGCACCAAGGAATTTCAATAAAACAGTTTAACTTTCTTGGATAAACGTAAATAAAAACAGAGTTCAAATATAACATTCAAAATTTATCCTCCCTCAAATTACTTCATGAAGAATACTATAAGTAGAGGAAAATCAAAATAAGAAAATCAATAAAAAAGCATTTCTTCTTTCGAATAAAAAATACCATTTTGTTTGCTTGACGTAATCAAACTTGTTCTGAACAACCAAAAGTTGTGTTTGCGTATCTGATATCTTGGTTGTGACGATCGGGAAACCTTTTTGTGAGGTCCAAAAGTGAAGGAAATCAACCACATCTACACTGGGTACGAACTAAAGAAAAAGAAAATAAAGATGAATTATCATTTATGTGACATAACGTTAAATACATAATTGGGGTGCTTAAAATTTCCTTTCATAGTATCATAATTAAAGAAGAAATACCATTGGAAATATATATCTGGACAAACTCCTGCATAATTTTCTAATATAAGGAAACCAAGGTGAACACAACTTAAAGTACATTTTGGCAACGATAAAAACTGAAATGTTACTTTTGTAAAAGTTTCGAATTATAAACAATAATTGATAAATAATTTCATTGCAATGCATTGGTGATAAAAATGTCAATTTTTATCAGAATTCGTAAACAATCCGTCGATAATTTTAATTGCGATGTATTTGGATATTTCTTGATAGTTAAATTCTCACCGTGACAAATGTATTTCCAAGGGTAGTTAGCGTGACCACAGAAAATTGCATTTGTTGGAAGATATTCTGTAAGAGGATAGAATATATCAAAAGATTGATGTGGTAATACTCTAATCATAGAAAGTGTTTATTAGATTTTGATTTTACCAATTCGAAAAAATTATGACAGGGCTAAATTTTTAATATAGATAAGGGATCACTTTTGCCTTTGTACTTTATAGAGACTTAGTGGTAAGAATGTTCTATAAGAAATGTAGGATTTTATAATTAAAAACACAGTGAATTTTGTGGTCGGCTTCTTATCATTGTACGAGTGTAGTGTGGTTGAAGATTAATATGTAAATTTCGAACAAATTTGTACCACAATTTCCTCGCTGTCAAAAAAGCCAATTATGTTGAAGAAAAAAGAACAGTTTCAAAAATACTTGACAAAATAGTAAAACTCAACTAGTGTGAGGTATTACAAGAATGAGATACCACCAATATAAATGAAACATACCTTAACAGTTTGTATGAATCCTTTCTCCCCGACGACTTCAGACATCATTCGTACAATAGCTTCACTCTACCGAAAAAGAAAGAGATTTAATTTCATAACATACAACATACAGAAGCTGCTGAACTAGCTTATATGGTGCAGAGCAGTTTCAACTGTCTTCAATTTAAATGAATAATTCTTTTATTCCAGTTGAAAGAAATACAAAACAAACAAGGAATATAGCCCGAAACATGTCAAAGTACAGGACTAGTGTTTGGGATTTTGAGATCCAATAAAATCTCCCAAGTCAAACATTGACCACTTTTCTCACCTTTTGGGCAACACTTGGTGCTTGTAATTGGTAATCTCCAGAGTCTAAAGAAGTCTCAGCCAATATTTTTGCATATCGACTAGCATCTGCTCTCAAACCTTCTTGGAATTCATTGTACAGATAGGTTTCATCAAATTTCCAGTCCTTGTACAAATCTTCCAGGAGTTTGGTGGAATAGAATGCTGAGAATCCTTCAAATAGGTAAACCTCATCCCACCAGTTTTGTGAAATGATGCCACCAAACCACTAAAATAAAAAAGAGGTTATCAAATTAGATGTGTCTCAATCAAAGCTCATCTCCAAGTTTATAATGGCAGTCTCCTCCCTAAAAATACAATATTTCTGACAAACAAAAATATATTACTTCTACTTGAACGCAATCTTACTTTAGCAATCTTAAATAAAGGTTGAGATATAAAATCTTAAGATATAAAGCTGTTTCTTCTTCGTTATCGATACAACCAGATGAGGTAAATTGAAATCTATTTTGTCATCAAAGATAAAAAGAAAGCAAAACAGAAAACAATAAATACCTGTGAAGCAATTGCATTTGCCAATGTTCTAATTATTTTCTCTTGTTGGAATAGTGTTCCAGTTTTTACATCAAACAACAATAAGGGTTCATAGAGTTCAATTAAAGCATAGTTTGATGTTGCATCCAATGGAATGGACTCCATGGGTACCAAGTCTGAAAATATAAAAAAATCATTGCTAAAAATAATATATTTTCAAACTGAATTTGCTAAAATTTATGCTTACTTTATTTTCACTCAAATTGCTCTTGTCTATTCCAGATATGACTGTTCGAGTTCCAGGAAAGATACAATTTTTTTCAGAATATCAACAAAAATAACGAAATTAAACAAGAAACTTGTTGTCCATAACCCTTTAAAAAAAGATAAAACCGTATTATTTTAGGCTAAATAAACTTTATTCATCATGTAAAACAAATCGCTGTGGGATTGACACCGACCTAATTTGGAATTGGGATAAGAATATTGAATCTTATTTCCATAATATTCCAGCATTTTGATTGTGGTGTTCAAAGCAAAATCTGCATTTCTGTTGTTGATCTCATCTGAGAATACTCGGACCTAGAAATTGAAAAAAAATAAAAGCACTATTTATTGAAAGCCCAAACAACTTTCGATAGATTGATAATCTTTTCATATAAAGATGATGCATAAATTTCAATTCAATAACTCCAAGTTTCCAGGTCGCCTGTTTGCCTTGTAAAAAAGGACTCATAAAATCTTTGGTGGGGTAAATAAAATTAATTTAAATATAGACTTTTCAGTGAATCTTATTTTGCATAAACAGGGAAACAACAAACAAATTGTACAGCCCTAAAGCACAAACCTTAATGCCAGATTTTGTGGTCTTCTCAGTGAATTTCATTTCGGAAACAACAAAGGATAACTGGTTGGTGCTGATGGGTTGAGATTCTTTGAAATGACACTCCACATTTTCACTATCCTCAAGTTTGATCTATGAGTAATAAATAAACAATGTTTTTAATAAGAAACTAAGTTGCTAAGGCTCCAGCCCTGAAATTAGCAAAACTTTTTTAGCCCTTGATCTAATAAGCATAAATATGGTATAATATCAGGAGTAGTCAAAGCAAATTTTTCACAAAATGAGCTAGAATGCTAAGCAACACCAGTCCTGACCCGAAAATGGGAGTTCCTTATCAAAAAAATGTGTACAGTTTTTGATTCACAGGTGAAAGATATGTGTTTTGGAAGTGTGTTCTTATCTGGTCTTTCGTTTTCTTACATGTTCCATTTCCGCCATATTTGAAACAGCATTCAATGAAGAGTTGTGCTGAATGATCAATTTAAAGGGTGTCTTGAATTGTGGCTCATCAAAACAAGGGAATGTTCTACGTGCAAATGTTGGACGAAACATTGTTGATACAACTCTGAAAGAGATATAATAATGTTATAATATGATCCCAACATTTTGCTATATCATGTTTACACCGTAAATTAGTCTAAAGGCCAGTTACTCTCTTCTAATTCTATCAGCCTCTAAGATAGAAAAGAGAGAAATAGCCCTTTAAATAGATCTCCTCTCGTATCACTTAGCAAAGTACAAATATATAGTCTTCACTGCGGATTCAATGTATTTCACATCTTTCCTATTCCTAAGAAATAGTGACATAATCAATGTAGAGAGTAGCAGGTATTAAACTATAACCCTTGGTAATGGTAATAAACTATAGAAAATTATATGGAAAATTATCTTTATAAATCTAAACATGAAACTTAATTCAAATTTATAAAAGATTACCTTTTACCGTTGTTGATAGAAGAATATAAGCCATTAGTGTAATACTTGTTGATTTCACCATGGAATCCAATGTAAACATCGTAAGAGTAACCAGAAACTAATTCCTGGTTCAGTGTCAAGATAAGCATTTCTTTGTGTAAGTTACGCTGTGACTTTGTGACAAGTATATCCTCAATATCTGTAACGTTGATGGTTTTGATTGCAATTTTTGTGAAATTATGATGAGCTGAGTGAAGGATGATTTTGTCTGTTTTTGATTTGCATTCAAAGCGTATTTTCACTAAACCGGAGTATTGCATATTTTCCAGGTTAGGATACATGTATAAAATGTAATGTAAGGGAAGTAAATCATTTGGCAGTCTAAATTCATTGTACATTCCTTTAGTAGAATCCTCAAATGTGAGTTCTTTCATTTTGAAACCTGATAAAGATTCATTATCTTTGCTCTGTTTGTATCCCAAATAAACAGCATAGCATGTTACAGCAGCAACAAAAAATAAACCAAGAGCAACAGAAAACTTTTCAACATTGAAGTCATCTGAAGAGTTTCCCCGACTTTTGTAACCAATCAAACGAGATTTTCTTCTGCGTTCCCTATTCCCATCTTCTTGTCCTTCATCCTCACTATCGGTTTCAAAATACTTTTTGAGCGGTTCTGATAACTCTGCAAAGTGATGGTGCAATGCCATGTGGGCGATCATTTTGGATGCTTTAGTTGGTGAAGAGAAACTATTAAACCTTGTGTCAGTGCATCTTTAAGTTATATTTGCAGTATAAAATATCTAAAGACAAATCAAGTATTTTTATAATCATCTCCTGCAAGTTGTATTGACAGTCTTGTAAGGCAGTCCATGAAATTAAAATCACAGATTTTAAGAATTTTTTGCATTTTAAGAATCAATTGTCAAGATGAAGTTTATCAAATCATTTTCATCTACTATAAATAATAAAATTTAAGAAAAAATAGAATTATAAATCAGAGTAATTCAAAGTTACTGGGAAAACAAAATCTATAAGTACTAGAATACACAGCATGCTTGTCTAAGTATTGAAGACATCAAAATAGCCATGCAGATCCTTTTTCCTGAGGCCATTGAAAATATATTAAAAATGAGAGCAAAAGTAACATCCTCAATCACAAGTTTGGAATACATAAACCATCTTCAAGTACCAAAACTTCTAATAAATCATTTTTTAAATCAAAGATTGATTTCTGACACTATCATCTCGTCAAATACAGCTTTTGCACATGTAATTTGAAAAGAAAGCTGGAAAATAACTTGAATCAGGTTGGACATGCTTGAATGAATCTCATCAGAAGTCAATACTAATCCTTATCTTTAATAACAGATCTATTAAAAGTCATGATTGCAGTGTGTACAATCAAAATCCCATTATTGATATCAAAAGAGTTGCCATGGTAGCAAATTATGTTTCAAATTATTTTTTCTAACTCATTGTTTCTCAACAAGCAGTGTCTATTATAATTGACATAAATTATTCTTGTCTCACCCAAATGAGGTTGCACATTGAAGGAATAGTTATAAGAAATCTAAATCAATATTCTTAATAAAAACAACTTCAATAAAAAAAGATATCAAATCAATTAGATATTTTCTCATTTTATACCTACCCTTGATAATAGGGGAAAGCATTTTATCAAGCATGATCAATATTATATTGCATATCAACAAGTTCTGTAAGAGAAACTTAAACTTTGATAAATTATAACCATCGTGTATTTTTCAGAAAATAGTCTTCATTCACCCTATCATTTTTCCGGGAAATTTAAGAGTTTGAGATTTATAGACTTTAAACTTTTGAATGGACCCTAAAATGTCAGTTTTTAATTATTCGACATGACATCCTGGTTAGGAAAAGGTCTATTTTAAATAAAAAAAAGTTTATGATTGAGACATGTTTCTTATAATTTCAAATAAAAAAAGATAGGTCTATGTAGTATGATGACGCTGTCACCCTTGATAAGCCTTGACATCCAAGCTGTAAATTGTTTTATCATTTTGATTTTTCTGCTAGTCTGCTGGTCTTAGACCCAGGGTCTTACCTGTACACAATCACTTTACTAATTAAAATATGGAAAATGTAAAATGTAGACTCAAGTGACTTAGGGCAAGTCTTGAAAACCTAGCAGTTTACCCTAAGTTTTCACAACCAATAACAGTCAGATTCAGAGATCCACTTGAGCTCTAAAGTACCTCTATACCTTGAAGTTTATGAACCAAGTTGTGACCTAATTAAATGAGTAAATCAGTTTTTATTTGACGTCAGTTAGTCAACACGCATTTTGTGTAGTTCTTCAAAAATGGTTGAAATTTAGCAAAATCAAAAACATGAACGAAAAAACCGACAAAAAGCAAGAAAAACAACCATTTGAAGAAGCTAAACAAAACCAAACATGCACTCCCACCTCCTGCTCAGATGATGATGACCAAAACCGTCTAAAATGCCGAAAATGCCACCGCATGGTACACTACGAGTGCACACAATTACCGCTTTATCAGCTGCAAATTTTTGCCAACACTTATAACGAACAATATCTATGTCAGAATTGCGTGCGGATAACACGATCTCTAATGAGTAAAATAGGTGAGAACTCGTATCATATGATGCAGAGGGAGATTGAGAAGAAGGACGACGTCATTAAAAAGCTCAAAAACCAGCTAGCCAAGAACCGCAGCCTTAAGAACGATATCGAAAACATCTTAACCAATAAGATGGCTGACTTTGAAATAAAAACCAAGCAGATTATAAAAGAAGAAATAAAGCAAACGACGAATTACATAGAGAAAACATCAGAAAAAACATACGCTGAAATAACTAAGAAACACAAGGATAATTTTAAATCAGCAGTGAGAGAACACCAACAAGAAAACAAGAATGAAGAAAGAGACATCGAATCAAGAAAACGAAATATTATTATACATGGAATGGTGGAATTAGAGGTAGACAACAAAGAGGAACAACAGGAACAAGACAAAATAGATATTGAAGGTATACTAGGTAACATTGGCGTTCAAGATATCAAACCGTCCCACCATCATCGCATTGGACAAAACTGAAAAGGGCTACATTGGCGTCCAATCAAGTTGATCTTAAAAAGTATAGAGGAAAAAGAACGGATAATGCAAAATCTGCATAAGCTGAAAAGATTCAATGAAATTGGTGGCTTTAGCATCACAGACGACTTCACCATCAACGAAAGAAAAATTATTAAAGATATGTGCCAAAAGGCGGATAAAATGAATTCAAAAAATGACGATTTCGTCTGGCATGTAAGAGGAAGCCCTAGAACAAACCTTCGCCTAGTTCGAAAACCTAGGACAAAGACCAAAACAACGCCTTCTCTTCTGTCCATATCTTCTGACGACTGGACGACAGATGAAGAATTAGACAATTCATAAATCTAAAATTATTTCGTAGAGGTCGATAGACCTGTGAAATATAATTCTATGAATAAATTAAATATCACCCCAAAAATCTATAATTAAAGAAATCCGTAGTGGAACACATGTGTCTGTGCACTCTAAGAGAAACGAAGAAGTATGATTGATAAACTTGGTGGAGTTATCAAAACAAATTTGTTGTCAAAGAGAAGTGAAAATACAGACCAGATACGTGAGTGGTCCTAAATCTGACAGCCCTGCCTAAATCCGACCCCCCCAAATAACTGCTATGAAAAAAATCTATGTTTACAAACATTCCCTCTCCAAGTTGAACAATAAAATATTGCAAGAACTCTCGAAAACAAAACATCTAACAAGATGGCTATAATGTCAAGATGTCAATTATAATGTGATCAAAAAAGTGTGAGTTGTAAAATAATTTATTGAAAAGGGTGTGACCAACAATTTTATTTCTATTTTCATAATATATTTCGGGAGATTCTTCCCATCATCAGATTTAATATCTAAAAACAAATATAAAAACAGTTTAAAAACAGTAGAAAATTCAAAACATATACAACTTCGTAAAAAACATCCTCATACAACAACCTTCCCATAAATACTAAAAACATGTTTAAAAAATCGAGAAATCAAAAAATTAGAAATCAATACATAAAGCGAAACGAAAAATAAAAAAAATGAATAAAAGAACAATTATATTTTTAGCACTAACGTGCGGCTTTTGTATTCGTCCTTTGTGTTCAATTCAGGTTTCAAGTCTTAAATAAACAAAGCTTCCAGTGTCATTAAGTGTTATTCATTCTTTGATGACATACCAATTATAGAGACATTCTCAAGGGATATCTCTCTACCGCAATCAATGAAATGTTTTCCCACTTGACTCCTTGTGTGCTCCTTAAAGCGTGTAATCAGATGAAGAACGGTTTGTCCGACATAGCGCGAGTTACATCGCGGACATTTAAAGAGAAAAGCTACACTGCTTCGTAGATGCTTTTCGGCCTAGGTTTTAATGAAGGTAGGATCGTTTTTAACTTGCGTGTGGTGAAAACAACTTTGCATGGTACATTTAATTGCCTTAGCGATTTCTCGAATTTATCAGAAACTTTTCCACGGTATTGAATATAGAACTTTGTGAGATCCTTATCATCTTCTTCTTTTTCTGGTTTTTTAATGATTTTATTGAGCGTTTTCTCAATGATAGGATCATAAAAAGATTGAGGATATTGATTGTTTATCAAGATTGTTTTGGCTTTTTCTAAACTAGTGTGAAAAGATTTCCAAGAGCTACATGCCCGGTAAATATGGTGAATCATTCCCGAAATAACAGCTGTTTTGTACCTATCTGGAGCAAGTGCTAAAAAATTCATCATTAAACCTGTATCAGTTCTTTTTGTGTACCAGGTAGAAGACAGTTTTCGCGCGTTACGTTGAATCAACATGTCAAGAAAATAAATGTTACCGTTATGTTCTCTTTCTTCTGTGAACCTTAATGAAACATGTAGCGAGTTGATGTTTTCAAGCTTTGTAGTGGCACTAGTTTTCAAGATATCCATAAGGATATCATCAACTTAACGTTCATAGATCATTGCCTCTCCTTTGATTATAGGGTCGAACTTGCTGAGCCAACCATTAGCAAACATCAGTGCAGGAAAGAAATTAGTAAAACAATTACCTCTATTATTCTGAATCTGTTGCTCGTATTTATAACGTTAACAATTTTGTAATAAACAAGCTAGATGCTGAATGGACCTACCTGATGATGAAAGTTAGATAGCAATGCGAGGAGAAAAAAATCAGTCAGAAAATATATCGTTTAGCGAAAATGCATAACGCAATAAATTCATCATTGATTGTTGATGGGGGGAGAGGGAAGGGTTGTAGGGAAAAATTAATATAAAGTTCTGGTCGCAAAAATCAGTTTTATTGACAATTGAATCATGCTTGATGGTGAGCATTGTTATCAATAATGTTTTTGTGTGAAGAACATAGAAATACAAGGAAAACATATAATGAAAATCTGCAAAGACGGCGATTTCCGGCATTTTCAACCGGAAAAAATTTTTTCTCAAAAATCGAACTCGGCCATGTTTTGAGCATTGCAAATACGCATCTTTCTGCAAAAAATCAGAAAAAGCTTAAGATGAAAATTCGAGAAAATGTAAAAAAAAACGGTTTTCCGGCATATTTCTGGCATTTTCGGCCGGGAAAAAATATTTTTCGAAAATCGGGCTCCGTCACATTTTAGGTATTGTCATTTTGCATCAGTGTGCAAAATTTCATAAAAAAATATAAAGTACAGCTCGAGAAATTTAAGAAATACCGTTTTTCCGGCGAAAATAGGCTGTTCCGGCTTCAAAAATCACTTTTATTGACAATTAAACCATGCTTGATGGTGGGCATTGCTATCAATAATGTTTTTGTGTGAAAAAACAACGAAATATAAGGAAAAAGTCCGATGAAAATCTGCAAAAACGGCGATTTCCAGGATATTTCCGGCATTTTCAGCCGGAATAGAATTTTTCTCAAAAATCGGACTAGGCCATGTTTTAGACATTGTTAATACGCATCTTTGAGCAAAAAATCAGAAAAAACTAATGATGAAATCTCGAGAAAATGCCAAAAAACCGGTTTTTCCGGCATATTTCCGGCATTTTCGGCCGGAAAAGTACGTTAATTGAAAATCAGGCTCTGTCATATTTTAGGTATTGCCATTTTGCATCAGTGTGCAAAATTTCATGAAAAAATATAAAGTACAGCTCGAGAAATTCAAGAAATACCGTTTTTCCGGCGAAAATAGGCTGTTCCGGCGATTTTTAGAAAGTTCCGGCTTCATAGAGGTCAATAGACCTGCGAAATATATTGCTATAAAAAAAAAAAAAAAAAAAAAAAAAATCACTTTTATTGACAATTAAACCATGCTTGATGGTGGGCATTGCTACAAATAATGTTTTTGTGTGAAAAAACAACGAAATATAAGGAAAAAGTCCAATGAAAATCGGCAAAAACGGCGATTTCCGGGATATTTCGGGCATTTTCAGCCGGAATAGAATTTTTCTCAAAAATCGGACTAATCCATGTTTTAGGCATTGCTAATACGCATCTTTGTGCAAAAAATCAGAAAAAACTAATGATTAAATCTCGAGAAAATGCCAAAAAACCGGTTTTTCCGGCATATTTCCGGCATTTTCGGCCGGAAATGAATTTTTTTCGAAAATCGGGCTCCGTCACATTTTGGGCATTACCATTTTGCATCTTTGTGCCAAAAATTAGGAAAAACTAATGAGCCAATCCCGAGAAAAGCTAGTAACGAACGGACGAACGGACGAACGAACGGACGAACGAACAGAGGTTAATTTATAGGACCTACAGCCCACCGGGGTAGGTCCAAAAATCAAGTTTTGTTTAAGAAGCGATTATTGTTATTTGGTTCAGTGTATCAAATCTCTTAGTTTAGTTGACACTTTGGTATCTTCATTGTGTCACAGCGAAAGATTTGTTTTTATTTTAGTTTGTATCTTCGAAAGACCCCATCGGATTTAGGCAGGGCTGTCAGATTTAGGACCACTCACGGTATCAACCAGCCCCATGTTTCGACCGATTGTCCCAAGTTAGAGCAGTTGACAGTACCACCCTGAAAATGTTTTTCTGAAAAAATATTGGTTTCAAGAAGAAGCTGAAAACCCACTTTCCCTAACCCTCACAGACAAAAACGCATTTGTTTACCTCCAAAACAATTTTACAAACAACGTTGGAGTGCACATTCTCTCCTGGGCCATTCCTGAGAAGTTGGAATTATGGGAATGGTGTATTCAACATGTTGAACAATTGACAGCTTCAGCATAAAAACAATATCACACAAAAGCAAATAATAGTTATTCAGGAGAACACGTTGGTCTATTGAATAACAAATTACTCTACATACATTACTTTCCTCAGCCAGAGAGGAAAAAGTGATTCTAACTTTCATATATATTATTTTTGCAATTTTAGCCCGATTCAGGGTCACTTTAAAAAAAAGAGTCCTTCGTAGGGCCCATTTTCGAACTTCTTCGGGGACACACCCCTGTCCAGTCGGCAAGAGAAGTAACCAGCCCCCTGGTCTAGTATCTACAAAAGCAGCCAACGAGGCAACCTTTTTTCCGATGTGTTCTGAGAGCATATTACAGCTAGAAATTTTTATCTGTTCTGATCTTTGAAAAATAATCAGCTAGAAATGGGTATCAACGTCATCTAACGTGATCTTGTTGTCTAGGTAACTCTAGAAAGCTTCAGAACACATCTTTCAAGGAAACAGGGGTATAATCAAGAGAAAATTGATGTAATCATGTATAGCCTACCGTGAGATTGGGTAACTTGCATCAGTGGAGGCGAACATGCATATAACCCTCAAACAAATGACCTGGCTGGTCATTTAAATACAAAGTTAAATCAAAACAAAAATGGTAGAGTGAAGCTGCGCGAGCGGAGCTGCGTAGTTGTATTTTAATGTCCAGACAAGTCATTCATTTGAGGGCTATGCATGTTTGCCTCCACTGATGCAAGTTACCTGATCTCCCAGTAGTAATCCTAGAAATTTTCAGAGCACATCCTTCGTGTGGAGAAAAATAAATATCTTAACAAGTTTATCTTGGCAAACTGTTTTTCCTAGATTTTAGATCACATCGAACCATAAAGAAGTGATAAGTTTAGGGAGACAAACAGTGCAATAAAGGTTTCCTAGATCCTAGAAATCAGAACACATCATTTGTCTAAAGAATCGAAAGGTCATAACATTTGGTTTCCCAGGCAGTAGAGGACCCTGCAGACGCACCGGACTTAACGAACACCGGACACGCGAAAGTAGGACCCTGCCGATGCACCGGACTGTCCGGTGTATTTGTCCGGTGGCAAAAAGTATCCTTTCGCTACACCGGACGCAATAAGTCCGGTGTCAGTCCGGTGTTGCATACAGGGAATTTTGGACGCCGGACATTTATGAAACAAAAAATTAAGAAACACCGGACGCACCGGACTGGTCATGTCCGGTGTTTTGATTGTCCGGTGGGAAAAAATATCCTTCTCCGACACCGGACATCCGACTTCCTTAAGTCCGGTGTAGAAATTGTCCGGTGGTAAAAAAAATTCTCTTTTACACCGGATTTTCGCGTGTCCGGTGTTCCTATAAGTCCGGTGCGTCGGCAGGGTCCTGCGAAAGTCCGGTGTAAAATGTGAATTTTTTTTACCACCGGACAATTTCTACACCGGACTTAAGGAAGTCGGATGTCCCGTGTGTCGGAGAAGGCTATTTTTCCTACCGGACAATCAAAACACCGGACATAACCAGTCCGGTGCGTCCGGTGTTTCTTAATTTTTTGTTTCATAAATGTCCGGCGTCCAATCCGGTGTAGCGAAAGGATACTTTTTGCCACCGGACAAATACACCGGACAGTCCGGTGCGTCGACAGGGTCCTGGCAGTAGACGATCAGAACACATATTTCTAAAGTAAAAGGGCATGATGCCTTCTCAAAAATCTCTCCAACAGCTTCTACTGTACCTACCAGACAAGCAATGGAAGCAAACAGAAGCATCTATTTACCCAGACAAAAAAAAACACCAAATACTGTCATTACATTTCATTTTTACGTTATACTTTGACCAGCTTTGACATATCTTGCTTGGAGGTAAATCACGCCCTCCCCTTTTCACATGCTGCGCATTACGCGCCAAAAAGAGGGAACTGGACCTGGAGATTATTGCTCCACAACTGAGCGAATTTAAATTTTGAAATTTTTAGCCTCCGTTTGCGTTTGAAATTTTTCTCTTCCAGGCTAGCGAAAGTTTTTTGCTGACATTGCATTTTTTGGCTTTAGATGATTTTCTTGTTTTCTGGTTTGCAATTTTTGCAGGTTTTGTAACTTAAAGGGATAATCAGATGGTCTGAGATTTTAAGTGTACCTGTTCCTGAGCATGGGAAAACGTGATTTGCCAAGTAGTTTTGTCAACTGATGCGTATAAGTCAGGATAATCCACTTTAAAAATTCCAAATTCCAGCTCTTTCCACAACGAAAGGTCCGTGAGAGGTCCCACTGTTTTTATTTTGAAGTCCCTGAGAAGTCCGTCTGACTTCTCGAAGAAGAAAATATATTTCAGGGGGTCATATAGAATTTTCCCAAAGATGATCAGCGATCTAAATCTGATATCCTTTACACAAAACGTTAATAGTTTTGATCAACTTTTACTTCATAAAGAAAATTAAAATCAAAAAAAAGAAAAAAGTATCACAAATCTCAAACAAATGTTATAAACCCGAATATCTTCACTTTAGAAACCATCTGATTATCCCTTTAAAGTTGTAGTCAGTAGTATATAAGTTGTACGGTTTCTGATCTGCTGATTGATGCTGGTCACCAGGATGTACTTACTTTCGATACTTTTGATGATGGGTTTTTTGAGTCCCTCAATTATCCAATTTTCTTTGGAAATTGCTATTATATACCTAATACTTTAAAAGAACAAATTACTTTTCCCAAATTTTTTTCCGCATCTTCGCACCGGAAAATCAGCAGAAAATATGATGCGGCGGCTGACGCGAATAGAACAATTTTCCAATGGCCGCCATAAGGCTATCACTGTCTGCCGATTGGTAGTGTGAAGGTTTTGATAACAGACTTTCACCGCAATGGACTGTGTTTGAATCCCAAGCTCTTCCAGGCAGGGTGTTAAGGAAATATGTTGATAGACTCTCTACCTTCACTCACATGTCATTTTCTCTCAATCCAGCTGATAATCGAAGTATCGATTGACAGTCAGGCACATCCTGGCAAATGAACGGGGTATTTTTCACTTGCGACCATTGGCGAATGAACGGGGTCGAAAACGAAAGTGACGTAATAGCGCCGAATACCCAGTTTAATTGAACCGGGTTGGAAATATTTTGCTTCATTTCAAATAACTGCATAGATGAAATTTTTTTTCCATGGGTCCCAATTTTGTCTTCGAAGATTGAAGAAACTTTTAACGAAAAAATAAAGTTCCCAGTTTTCTTCCTTTTTTCCCTTTTTCAGTTTGAAGTTCATTTTTATTCATTTTCACGCTTTTAGCCTGAGACGTCCTATCTCATTTACACTGGGTGACGAATACCCCATGCAAATGCTCACCCCGTTCATTTGCCAGGATGTGCCTGACTGATTGACGATTGAATAATGTGAATTTCAACAACCAACACGACCAACGACCCTGGACACCGCTGTACATTGCGCGGTGGAGTCCGGTGGGCGTCTGGTGGGTATAGACCCGTTGCATGTGACGTCACATGTTTACATCGGCTCGTTACGACCCGCAAAACGGCCCGACTTTTAGAGTCAAAAAAGACAACAACATTAGCTGGAGGCACACAGTTTATGTCAATTTTCTCAGGATCTAGAAGGAATTTTGAATAGAAATTTTAGTATGTTATGAAGAGATTTTGAAAAATAAAATCAAAACTGCCTTTTTCCAGCAAGCGCTTCGTGTTTTCTGCCTCTGAAAAACCGTAACTATTTTGGCGCATGCGCACAAACGCGAAAAATCAAAACATTGCAATGAGTCTATACGGTATTATACCTATTATCACTGGAGTGTTTACTTTACTGTTTTCCTAGATTCTGGTCATAGAGAACATTGAATTTGGTACACTACTATGATCTCAAGCTCCTTTTCAACTACTGCTTTTAAGAAATATAGTGGAAGTTATATACCGTGAGATTGGGTAACTTGCATCAGTGGAGGCTAACATGCATAGCCCTCAAATGAAAGACCTGGCTAGTCATTAAAATACAAAATTTAATCAAAACAAAAATGGTAGAGTAGAGCTGCGAGTGGAGCTGCGTAGTTGTATTTTAATGACCAGACAGGTCATTCATTTGAGGGCTATGCATGTTTGCCTCCACTGATGCAAGTTACCCAATCTCACGGTACATTGAAGAAGATACAAACTAGCAACTAACCATGACAATCTGTAATAAAAAATATACATTTAGAAAGAAAGAAATAAATAAAGTAAAAAATAAAATGAATGCACAAGACACAAAAGGAAGTGATAAGCTGAAGACCGAAGTCTGAGATCAGCTGCGGCACCTTGATTAAAGCATCTCCTGCCACTCTAGAGTCACCTGTCAGCTTAACAATAAGAAAGAAATTAAAACATAGGCACAAAATCTGACCATACAGTTAAGTACAGCAGAAAAGGAAAGGTTGAAAAGTCGGCCTAGAAGGAAAAATGTGTTCAGCCTTTCTCAGGTTTTTAACTATTTTGTATGGGACATTAATCTTTTTCAAAGAGTTGTCAATTTTATCTGTATCAGTCTCTGGTATTATTAAAAAACAAAGAAGTGTGTTGGCTTAACTTCCACTTCACCCTTTTCTTATTCTCCTGATTGTGTCCCTTTTTCTTTTTCAATAATTTTTGTTGTTATTTCTTTGATGATTTCATTGTAGAATTTAGCTGGAAATCGGTTGCGCTCAAGTATCTGATTTATTTCAAGTTTACTTAAACCCAATGTTTGAGACAACCTGAACCATCTAGTATATTCTAATATCATACAGAAATAATTTGATTCATTAAAAAATAAAAAATAACAAAAATGGGTGATAACAACCAGAGGTCACCAGAAGACTTGGGAGAAATCATTTCTTTCCTCCTTGTCAGGTAATAAATAATCATTAAAACAATAGTAGAAATACTCTTAGGATCTTTGTTTTGGTATGTAATTTTAAAATTTTTGTTATTTTTGGAAATTAGGATTTATATTAACCTTTACTTTTCTTATATCCTTGGAATGAGAAATTTTTTCAATATTTCATCAGAAAAATATTAAATTCAAACTGAAGTCTCTTTTCATTTATAAAAGTTACAAAAATAGCAGATTTCTTTCTTTCTTTATAGTGGTCAAGTTCGTTTGGTTCGATCAAGTGGTATCGGAGCTTTTGAAGTTGATATGCCAGCATTTGGTTTTGGAGGAGATTCAAGTGATGATGAAACTGGCCATTTAAACACAGCTCCTTTGTCGCCAAGAGGTTTGCATTTCCTAAAATCCAACAACAATTAATCTTGTTTTCCTTTAAAGACCCTACGTTAATAAAAATTTGTAGCAGTCGTAGTGATTGTCAATGATATGAACGAAATTTGGCTGATGGGGTACTGAAGGAGTTAAAGAGAGTCAGGCTAGATATTTGGCTATTGCAGAAAGTGAATTATTTCATTTTTTCCATTTTTCAGGAGATACAGCTCCAGATACGAGTAATATCGAGGTAAGTTATAATTTCCAGTTTTAATTTTTCTACGTGTCCCCTATCCACAAAGAGTTCTCCCTTTCTCTTTTCATTTTGTATTTTCCCTAGAATCAGAAAAGCTGTAAAACATTAAAGACTGTTTTAAAAATGAAAATTTTCTTTTTTTTTAGAAATCTCGATTGAAAAACATTCTTCTAAATGAAACTGGATATAATTACCAATACCCTAAAAACATTACAAATAGAATTCTAAAGGTATCTAGTTTTGATCATCTGTTCACTTTTTATAATCTACATCTGAAGGTTCAAATTGAACAAAATCAATTAGTTTTTATTGGTATTACCTTTGTTTTGATCACAACCACCATTTTTAATTCCACCTTAGAGACAACATGGTGCATTATTGGGTCGTGATTCTTTCAACAGTGCTGACCGTTTACAGATCTATTCAAAGTGAGCAATCAATTGAGTTCTGACTGTGCCAAAATAAGAAGGATGATCCATCTAATAAACATAGCAAAGTTGTCATTGAGGATAGTAGTCACTGTTTCAAGTACAAGTGCAAGTGTTAGACTCATAAAATATAACGTTGGATGGTGTATGGTAAAGGAGACATAGTGAAACGCCACATTCTTTGCGATGAGTTTATCTGAGTATCACCAATGACTCCCAAAGCCTGACATAGCTTGACCTATATATATTACTCTACTGAGCAATATTCCCCAACTTCTTGACAGATGACATCAAAAATGTTTTTCTCTTTTCTTTGTACCTTTAGATTTCTACCAAACAAATGTGACATTGTTGAAAAGTTCCGTTCCAAAGTTTTCTGTGGAACTTATTCCAATGATGGATCAGTTTTCATGTCTGCTTGTCAAGGTTTTTAATTGTTTTTTTTGGAGTATATTTTGGTTTTTGGTGTTGAACGATAAATACTTAACGCAAATTCTTTTGCATCGACTTTGATTGGAATAAAGGGCTACATATATATTGATAATATATTGCTGAATGCCGGCAATATATTAAAAAGGTGTCCGCAATATATTGTCAGCTCGATTTGCAGTATTCAATACAATACAATCCGAAAACCATATTGTCGAATATTGCTCACCAATATATTGTATAGTCTAAGTACCCCTTCACGGGCCTTTGGTATCACAAGTCAGATATAAAAAAAAAGATACAAATATGCTCTGTTTTTAACTGCTTTTGAATTATGCGACATTCTCATAAGATATTTATTTTCCAAAACACTATCAAGCTCATGAAATCTTGCTTTTTAGATCAACATATTCGTCTGTACGACACAACTAACGACAATTTCAAACTTTTTCGTGATATCAAAGCTAAAGATGTCGGTTGGAGTGTTGTGGATACCGCCTACAGTCCTGATCAAAACTACATCATCTATTCTAGTTGGTCAGAATTTAGTAAGGGATCTTCAATACTGTATGCTTTGGTTGGGTCAATTTAAAAAATGATCTAGCCCCACCCACCCCACCTATTAAACTTTTTGCATTTTTATCTTACCAGTTTTAATTGTTTGTATAATACACCTTTTCGACCGTAGCGGCCAATTACCGCGCGGGCATTTTTTACCACCCTAAACTCGATCCAGTCCTTGTTTTTACACTTTTTTCTATTGTCTTCAGGCGCAAAAAAAAGACTGGGACGGTTTTAGGGTGGTAAAAAATGCCCGTGTGGCAATTAGCGGCTACGGTCGAAAAGGTGTATTGAAATGAGCGTTCTTTATTATGAACCTTCCATTTAATATCCCAATCCTGTATCATCATAAAGACATTATGTTTTTGATTTTTCAGTTCACTTGTGCAATGTCTATGGCGATCATGAAACACATCTGGCCTTGGATTTACGGTAAAGAACTACCAAGTTGTGTTTTTGTTTGGGATAAAAACCTGTGAACTTGTCATAAGTTAGTGAAATGCAGTATGATCGATCCCAATAACCCCCTACATAATTTTGTTTCGTGTTGTCACATGGCTTATAAAAGTGACTTTTCAAATTCTGTATCCTGAAGTGACCTCAAAACAATGAAAGAGTTTGAAATAAAGTGTTATATTTTTCCATTTTTCCAGGAGTATTTTTTTACTGAAAATACTCATCCCTCTGTAAAGATAATCGAATTAAGACTTTGCTTGTTTCTGCCCGCAGGGTTTGATTCGAATTAGTTTTCTCCTTTGCTCTGGGCACTAAATATCTTAGGTGTTTATTGTTGGGTTTTACTCTTACATTAGTAGTGGGATGGAGCATTTGCCCATTTCTGATCAAGCGCCATTTTTTGCTTTGTATATATCAGTATATACATCAGTATAACCCTTCAAATTATGCATTAGTCTATAAAACTCCAATAGTTATAAGTTTCGTTTTCGTACAAAATGATCATTTGTATTGTAAAGATGTTTTCCATTTCCTTTTAGACCAGACACCACACAATTTTGTGCTTTTTCTGTATCATTCTCTCACGACAGCAAGGAAATCGTTGCAGGGTAGCTATTTTCTCTCTGACTCTCTTTCTGAAAGTATGGAGGGGGTGTAGAGGGTGCCCGGGGGGGCACTGGGTTTGCGGACTGACGGTATGTGCGGGCCAAAAATTGGCTTTTAAAATTGCACCCTTACAGCGCAGCAAAAATCAGTGAAAATCATACCCTTTGAGTGCATTTTCCCCCAAATTTTCGATCCCTTTCGTGCAAAAAATGGTCAAAATTCTAGCATTTTTGGTCAAAATATCTAGATTTTTCAAGAATTTTCTGAAATTTCTACCCTTACAGTGCATCTCTAGTTTTTCCGACCCTTACAGTGCATTTTAAACATATTGGAAAAGGTACCCTTAGGACCCGCACATACCTGTCGGTCCTTTTGCCCAGCTGCCCCCCCCCCCGGGAGAGGGTGGAGGTTCGATTCCTATCAAAATTACAAATAAATAAAAAATGTGTCTTACGTTTCAAAAGATTAAACCTTTCAATCGAAAGATATTCGGTTTTGCATCCTATTTGTGTTGCTATTACACGGAGAAAAATTGTTGTGTTTTTAAGAAATTTTAATAACACTTTTTTTTATTTTTTTAGGGGAAGTGATTGTGGCCTATACATTTATGAGAGAGGATGTGATCAACGAATACTAAAGGTAATGTATATATCAACCTTTTTTGATCGGTGATATTTATGGCAACTGACTTTCTTTCAAGTTGCCAATAAACCGTTTCTTTTGGTCTGTTTTGGAAACAACCTCACTCGAAAGTTTTAGAACAAAACACTCACCAACCCTTTCGGCGGGGTCGGCTTTTGAGAGTACACTAATTAGGTACATTCTAACCAAAACCCTCTTCTGTATAAGAGAGATTTCAGCAGAGTCTTCATATTAGCAGAGTCTCTGTGGTGGAGTACAAACTTATTTTAGCATTCGAATAGCTTAACTAAATCAATGTACTTCACAAGGAGCACTTGTTTTTTTATACTCTCATCGAAAAAAATTAGCCTTGTATTTTTGTTACCCAGTCTCTTTAGAAGCTGAATGCGCCGTTAAATATTAGTCGGTGTATTTTGTGAACGTGGGCTTACATAAGAATGTTTGACAAACTTTGTTCATATTTGTTGACAATATTTAGATTACAGCTCACGAAGAAGACGTTAATTCAGTGGCCTTTGCAGATGACAGTTCAAATATCTTGATCTCTGGCAGCGATGATGGCCTTTGCAAAGTTTGTGTTTTTCTCTCTCTCTTCTAGCAATTATTTTAAGTGCAACGATTTCCTCGTTTTGAAACCATTTCCAAGGGGGGGTTATATCGTTCTTTAAGTTTTAAATTGTTACTTTGAAAAAGGGAGTAAACTTTTTATGAACTTACATTACAATAACAACATTTCTTATTCTTCAACCTGATTCTTTTTTGAATCATTTTGAATTATTTCTTCCATTTGAAGGTATGGGATCGGCGGGCGCTGAACGAACAAACACCTGAGCCTGTTGGTATCTTTGCTGGACATGTTAACGGTATCACTTATGTCAGTTCTAAGGTATGGTAACCTTTTCGATCCCAAAAACGTGTATTTACTTGTGCTTAACATAGTATGCAACTCCCTTTTTAATTGAGGGGATGCCAAAATTTTTGGGGCCTTTTTAGGGGGAACCAAAATTTGCCTCAGAAACTGGGGGGTGGAAATGTAGAGGGGTCAAATAAGAAAGGGGGTTCGGAAATTTTAGTTCATTTAGTCATATACAAATGATCACAGTCTATTTTAAAGTTTTATTATCTACTATCAAGACACAAAAGTGTAATAAAAACACTTATCATGTATATATAATTATTGTGAAACTGTTAGCTCTTGACTGTATACAATTTGTATTCTGTGATCATTTTGGTGGTGCATAGACCGATTTTCCTTCGAAACGGATTTTCTGTTAAAAAAGGGTTAAGATAAAATTTCATAGAGAAGGGGGATGAGTATATAGGGGGTGAAATTAGCATTGGGGGATCCATACCCCTCTGCAAACTATGGTTAACGAAACGCTTTGCATACGTTTAAATTTCAAATGGTACAATCGGCGGTTAGAATACAAAAAAAGTACAAAAATTTATATATTGTCACGGGGACAAGGGAAACTGTCTCTCTGATAACAATAAATTTGTATTTGGGATCGAATCTGGAACCCAACGCTGGAAGAAGGGGAGAGCCTTTTGGGCATTGTAGAATTCAGGACACAAGCATAAACTGACACTAGATGTAATTAACGACAAATCCGTGGTTGACTTTTTCAGTAATTAAAACATAACAATTAGAGATTGAATACATTTTCAAATACAATGTTTTTGCCTTCGAGATCATTGAACGAACAATCGTCTTAGAATGTCGAAAGATGCCTTTGGCTTCCTCATTCATAGCTCAATACAAAGACCATCTCTCAAACGACTTAGGGGCAACGTTCCTCGTTCCCGTACAAAACCAATACGTCTACATTCTTCCTCGATACGATCGTTAAGCTCCGCAAGCTTTTCACTCTGCCAGCCCAAACATAGAAATGTCTTAAATTCATTCACTAAGCATCATATGATTAAATGCTGAATAAGATGGCTATAGAGTTGGTTACTATAGCAATATTTATACAATATTTAAAATGGTCCAATCGGGATAAACTCCAACCGATTCATAATCTCCAACCCTGGTTGACCCTTAATGTATTTCGTCCAAATGATTTAAAAGTTGACGTACGTTACTGTTTCATCCTTGTCAATAACACTGCAGTAGATCTAGAATTGTATGATGTGAAATAGGACAAACTCACTTTAGTTAATGGATTACTTTAATTTCAGAATGATGGTGTTCACTTCATATCGAATTCGAAAGATCAGAGCATCAAGTTATGGGACATTCGTCATTTCTCAAGCGAAGAGACAGTCCGTGAAGCTCGTTCTATTGTCGCCAACCAATCATGGGATTACAGGTGGCCGGCTGCTCCAAGACGATGTAAGAATACCGACTCTACATTCTGAAGCTATGTACAACATTAACATTAGTTACAATTTATGTTTGACCATAAAGACAATAAACTGATAAACGATTAATTGCGAGAGTAACTCAGATCTACCTTATACTTAGATGTTCCTATAACATGTGGCAATGAATTCTCGAGTGTTTATCGATTGAATAAAAATATGCAGTTTGTGAAGTGGCAGTCGTACGTCTGAAAGTCATCTTAGATCTAAATTGGCAGTAGACTTCTGTTTCTGGTTTAATGAATCCGTATTATAAATGCTCCTTATTACTTAAGATACCTTACCTGAAACGAATCTTTCCCTTTTCAGCACAACGATTGAAGAAGAGTCCGGGAAAGGATGCGGTGATGACGTACCGTGGCCACCGTGTCTTGCATACTTTGTTAAGAGCAAAGTTCTCTCCCGTCTTCACTACTGGACAGGTTGGTTGGTTGATGTTTTTCTCTCCCCTTTCCCCTTCCACTTTTAGGGCTCCCAGATGTTGACCATTCTAGGTATTGTCCTAATATTTTAGCAGTTAAAGCTTTGCAGAATCTTAAAAATCGAAAAGGTTTTCCGTTGGTTGAAGCTTTGCAGAATCCTTTCATCAAAAACTATTTCTTGAGCTTTCGATGCGATATTTATATTAAGGACTTTGTTTCAAAAAAATTAAATTCTTACCATTTTTTTTTTCTTATCCAAATTCTGTCCTAAATCATCCTATATTGCCAGTATACCAAGTGCGCTGACGTTTTTTCGGCTAACATCCTAGAAATGGACGACACCTGTTCAAAATAAGACAAAACACATAAGAATTTCGATAAAATGAGCAAACCGAGGTATTGATATTTTATTTCCAGAAATACATTTATGCGGGTTGTGCTTCGGGAAACGTGGTCATTTATGATGTGTTGACGGGAGAGATTGTGGAGAAATTGAAAGGTGTTCACAATCAATGTGTGCGGGATGTTTCATGGCATCCTTATCAAAACACTATCATGTCTTCATCGGTGAGTTCACTTTCAAATTCAAATAAATTAAGATAATTTTCCATCGACTCGAATTTCGTGACACATCGGGCCTAGCAATTGATCATTCTTCATTGCTGAATAAAATCATGTAAATGTTTTTTGCTTGCACACAATATGAAGCTCTGATCTTTATCATCGAGCGCTCTTTGGTGAAAACATCTATCACTTGATTGGTTGATCTTGACCAATGCATCTTTTCGTCCGTAGCCGCCAATTCCCGCGCGGGCATTTTTTTGTCCTTTTTTACCACCCTAAAACAGTCCCAGTCTTTTTTTTTTTGCGCCTAAAGACAATTTAAAAAATTTTAAAAAAGGATTTGATCGAGTTTAGGGTGGTATATTAAATGATAAAGTGGTACGCGCCTGACTGTGCGACTACGGTCGAAAAAGTGTATTACGATTCGACCTTAGAAGTCAGAATCATTCATCACTGGTTTAGCGCAATACTATGAGTCTTAACTCCCACTTACAGTAACTTAGTGGAATAACGTTGAAATTTGATATCTCATATTTCATAGTGGGATTTTTCGATCGGCCGATGGGATTTTCACCGAACGGACGTCCAGGAACAAAAAGATAACGATGATGAAGAATCTACCACGTTACCAAAAAGCAAACGAAGACGACAATTCTCTGCCAGTGCCGTCTCTTAGGTAACACCATCATGACTTTGTAATGTACATTAGAGTATTGACGATGGGCGTGACAGTGGATGAACACTAGTGGTCATTATGATGATTAGTATGGGCGTATCACAGGGGTGCGATTGTGTGGTTCCCAGCTGGCATACAACGTTGTTTCGACATTTTTCTAACGTTCACAACGTTCGTATAACCTTAGATGAACGTTGAAACAACGTTGTGTGCCAGCCGGGTTGTTAACTCTACATATCACAAGATGTCGAGGAGTTCCAGTGAGTTGGAAGGCGCAAACACCAATGATCAGTGCCTGTGTAATAACTGGTGGTCAAGCTTCATAAAGCATCATAAACAGGTGTTGTTTATAGATATTGTTCGAAGTGTACAATGTGAGAAATCAAGATAACTTTGTTTTATGGGTTATCAAATTTGAAGGATTTGATCCTGAACCGTAAAGTAAAGTACTCTTAAAAGAACTGAGTTGGGTAGTTTTGGTCCCATATTCTTCTAAGAAATTCTTAGTTTGCTTTCAACCTTACCAATGCTCTCCGGCTAACACTGGCGTAAATTTAGTCACTATAATTCACAAATTTTTCAACAAAATTACATCCAAATAAAGTGCTTCTACTTACCTCGAACAAGCACAGACAAGAAAGTTTTGAAATTGAATTCGACCATCAAGCGTTAAAGTCATTCTTGTTTCCGGTGCAAATTGTAACTGAGACAGACTTTTAGATTCAAATTTTGCAAAATTAAACTTCGGGAAAATTTGCCAATCAAGCCCTTAAATTTCCATGTGTTGATTAGAAAACCATACCAGATTGTTATTGTTGTCGAAATGATTTCTTTTTAAAGATTGATTTAAGCATGGAAAATGATAGATCATACATTGATTATACATTAGGATTTATTTATCATGATTGTGTTGATTTACAAGAGTTTTTTATTTTTGTAGCCTTTAGATTTTTTAAATCTTTTAAAATGATTAATCTACCGTAGCATCAGAGCAAAGATTTCCCCTCTCGTTCAAATTAAGGTCGAGTTTTTGAAATGATTTTTTCTTTAGAATTTTTTTTGCTTTTACGATCCTTACTTTGATTTTGTACTTAGAAAAAAACTAAAATTGTATCATAACTTGAGATTGAAGAAAATAACAAAAACTACCGACGAACAATCAACAGTTTGATTTTTTTGTTTAATTCCACTAACCAATGGCCGGATAAAGAGTTGTTTTATTTAAGTTGAGACTGTATTTCAAAAAAAAAATTTCCATTTGCGAATTAGTCATAATTTGAGGCCATTTTCCCATTCAAAACAATACAGAATCTTTTTCTCGATGAATTTTCAAGCTACATTATACTCGAAGAATGAGAAATTGTGATTCTGAAAAAAAGACCTTTTTATATGGTTGAAATTTTACACCTCAGGATCCGAAAAAACAGAACTTTTGATTGAAAACTATCAATTTCATTGTCTCTAAACGCACCAAAAATCAGGAATAATCGATTTGTTCGATTAAGTTTTCTTCACACCTTGGACTAATAATTTCGCTCACTCAGGGCTCTCTATCTAGTAATCTTTTCATTTCATCCTGTTTTTCATAACCTATTCAGACCTTTAAAGCTTAGTTCCAGACTGTTTGAAGTCAGTTGATTTGTGCCTCATTCTTGGGAGCTCATGATTTTATATTAGTCTGCTTTTTTCAACAACTACTTAATTAAGAGACCAAATTTTATTTTTTCTTGAAAAGTACGATATTTGATATTTGTGGTATTATTATATTCTTGAGCGTTAAAGGTCAGAAATATAAGAGTTTGAACTCACGTCTTTCATTGGCATATTGTCTCTCAACATTATGGTTATTCGGGACCAATACTCTGCCCTTCTTGTGTATGCTCAGTTTTTTATCTTTTTGGCTCTTTCATCCTCAAATCATTTGTTTGGTTTTTAAGGGCGGTTTTTTTTGTAAGTTTTTACCACATTGAACCTTTTTTGGTAAAAAAGCGGCTTCGTGTTTAAGAATAACTACTCTTATATAGTTTCCTCGTAAAATGGGGAGAACATTCTGCTTTTGAAGGACCAAACCCTGTCTTTGTATTTCCCGTTTTGCATTGATTGATTGATGGATGGTCAAAAATGAAGCTTTCTTAAGTAGAGATAGTGATTTATTTGACTTCTTCATTCTTCAGTTATGCGAGCGATGATTTATCACAAGAAAGAAGTTGAACATTTGAAAATGTTTTTTGTCTCATGTTTTGAGGGCGTTCATTCTTCTTGTTTTCATCCATTCATGGGAGAATGTAAATCAAGAGTTCATGGATCAAAAGATTCGCCATAAACATTAGAATCTATTTGTCCTGTCTGAATTTGCCATCAACATGATGAAACTTGTGCTTTTGGGATAACTTTCACGGCGGCTGTCTTTACGGGTTGATCTGAGTGGGAGAATTGAGAATCCTATATCATTGCCCTTTAAAGACTATTGCTCTTTAGTTATTGCATGTTTTTTGAAAACATGACTCAGATATATCATGACGTAATGTTGTTTGGTCATTGGCTGGAAGCTCCTCCTCTTTGACTGGTGAGCTTGTAGCGGCGGCACACGAACACGTTTGGGGATCGATCCCCTTTGACGTAATAGCGCTCTTATGATTCACGCAATAGAATGTTTTTCGACTCATATCGTTTATTAAAAGTTTAATCAATTATACAGTATTTCCCATAGTATCCGTTTTTTACGAAATTGATACTTTTTCACAATGGTGTATATAATGAAGGGGTTTAGAAGGGAAAAGCGGAGTCCCTTTTATTTCAATATTTGCGGTTAAAGACACCTTCTACAGGTTTTCAAGAGAACAATTTTTGTTTGCAATATCTTAAATACAGAGAAAGATAAGACTAAAAGGAGAAAGAAAATGATACCACACACAAGCCTCCCTGTTTCAAAACTTTTATACTGTTTTAGGACAAAAGCAAAAAGGAATAAATGTTCATTATTTTTTCGTTACGGTCTACCCATATTAGAAAATCTTCTTTTTCAAGATCTTTAAAATTCGTGTGTTTTTAATTTTTCATGACCAAATTCTTCTATACACTTTGTCCCAATTTCTTTTGTTTTGAATCTGACCATTGTATTTCATATAAAGTTGAGTTTTTTCGGGAATAAAGGCAAGAAAAATGATATTGATGCAAGACCAGTCATTCAAAGTTTGCCAGGGAAGCAAGTTGTATCGAAATCTGTTATTTGGTCGAACCGTTGTGGATTATCTCATTCCAAGAGCGATTTGTATCACTTTTTGATTTAACTTATACAGTGGAATTATAGAAAGAGTAAAACAATACACCTTTTTGACCGTAGTCGTGAGGCCAAGCGCGTGCCACTTCATTATTTGATTTACCACCCTAAACCCGATCCAATCCTTTTTATACACTTTTTTCTATTATCTTTAGGTGCGAAAAAATGGCTGGATGGTTTTTGGGTGGTACAACGGACAGAAAAATGCCCGCGCGGCAATTGGCGGCTACGGTCGAAAAGGTGTATTGACTGGGAATGGGTTTGACCTTTGGACGGAGTTTGGGAGTTGCATTGCAAGGTTCTATGAGTAAGATATTTTCGTGACTTTTGTGCGTGTCTGAACATCAGATGACTTTCTTAGAGGAGGAGCTTCGAAATGAAGATGTTGAAAATGTTTTCTTCTAAAGTCAGTGAACATGCATTGTTTCTATTTCGGATTCCATGACAAAAGTTGTACTTGGTGAAATTCAATCTGACAAAGGTCACGTGACTTTGCGAGGGCTAAAATCTTTTTAATTAGCACATTTGAAATTGTGTTTTTTGAAGTCCCTGTCTCATCACCACCTTAAACGCCATTGCAAAGAAAATTCGAGGGCTAAATAATGCTAATTTTATGGTTGTGAGTAACCAAAGAAAATGAAGTTCGTTAAATTTCAGTGTGTATTTTACTGACCAGAGACAAAATTTCGAAGTTGATATTTATCAATGTATGTTCTGTCCATTGATTTCAAAGCCCCGAAGGGGATATTTCCGAAACTCTTTGATAGGAAATGGAGCCACTTATTTCCCATTCAGAACACGTGACCCTTTTAATTTTCAAACAAAATTTCTAGATGCGGGGCAAACTTAAGGTTTCACTTTTTCCTTGCTTGAGAAAGATTAAAGATTCCTCTCGATCCCTCTTCGGGGCTTCAAACTCATTGGTTCTGCTTCTTCAAGTTGATTTGTTAAATAGTCATGATCCTTTTACGAAGGTCCATTCCGGTTACTCCCTATTAAAACAAAAAATCGAACGAATTATTCGTTTGGAGTACTCTCGTTGTCCGACTGGTCAGTATTTGTTCGTATTTGGCTGATGAAAAAGTGATTGGTTGCTAGAAGAATTTGTCATGATCAGTTATTATGTGCAACCAACAAGGGAAATGATGAAGTTTTTCCATTGATTTAATATTCTGTAATTCAGCAAGATTATCATTCCAATGTGTCTAGAGCCTTATTCTGAATAAGCCTTAGCGGCACATTTCCCTTTAAAGGAGACCATAAACGTATCTCTTACCATTCGCTTAGATAGAACCATTGTTGTGTCCTTTGCTTTGTCAGGACACCCCTTCTTTATGATGAAATGAAAAATAATCCCCAACACTTGACATGGGTAGACACCGCACGATGCAGGAATTGAAATGATCTTCTTCGCTTCACTATACGATTACGTAATCCCTGGCTATCAATAAAAATTGTAAATTAAAACATTTCCTCGATTTCCTATACGACAGGCCATCTTTCCTAACTCGCGCGGTGCAATTAATTTCTAATCATTTGTTAATTATTGAGATTGGTGAAGCTACCTGTTGTGTCCAGCAGGTTGAAAGAAAAAATTTATAACCTTAGAGGGTTTTTTTTTCTGACTCGTCGATAAAATATCTTTTAGATTTGAAATAGTTCTTGTAATCAAGTCTTTGACTGGCGAATCCATCAATTTAGAGAATACTTACTTTGGTTGGCTACTAATTCAATTTTGCTGAGATAAATTTTGTGTTTAGTTTTATCGTAGAAGTTGAAAAAGGGGTACAACAAACAAAAGATGACCTTAATGTTTCATTAGTTTGTCGTTTTTCATTACTTTCTTATTTCTTCCGGTCGACCCGACGATTCGATTGATGACTCATCCAAATGCAATCAAGACCATCTGCGTTTTGGTGGGATGAGGGAACTAGTTCACGAAATATAAGTCGATTCGTCCTTCTTAGCCACATTTTACTTTCTTTCCATACATTACATTAGACAAAGTCAAAAACTTTTTTATTATCTGAGATAAAACTTCTTAAAACTTTTTAACGACTTTAAAAAAGCGGTTTCTTTTTCAGGTTCCAAACTTTAAATCTGATGATTATCAAAAAAGAAACCTTTCGAAGTAAACTTTTAAAACAAACTAATTTCAATTATTTATCAGATCTTTGTAATGAAAAGAAAATTTTCATTCCAATGCTTACTATCTTAAAAAACCGTTTTTAAACTTTATTTTGGAGACAATTGATCATTAAAATAAAAAATAAATCAATTTTGATAAAAATCAAATCCTAGCCCACAGATGGTCTCAAAATTGCTCTTTGTCTTAAACGAAGTTAAATATGGGGTCAACCGATTTCAGAAACTTTATTATAGTAAATTTCGATTGCATTTAGATACTAATAGAGAAAAGAGACTCCAGATTGAACTCTCCCTAGTGTAGGGGAAAGAACGAAGAAGAAAATTGCAATTTCATTTCAAACCAAGAATCAAAAAGGAAAGACAAAATAAACCTAACTTAACATTGTAGCAGAATTATAGTTTTGTTGGAAAGATACAACCAAGTGGAACGCAATGAATTCATCTTGGAACACACAATTTCTTATGGCAGCGGTTTTGATTGGACTGGTTATGGCTGAGGTGCGCACAGACGAAACGGAAGCGGTATGAAACTCATTTCTTGTTATTAAATTCGATTTCCGAAGCCTTTAAACTGATATCCGAATAATTATCTCACTTTTAGCCAAAACTCGAGGAGAGTTTTTTTCTGAAATAGCCGGCTTACCTGTTAAATTTTGGTATGGACAAAGTTCAATCCTAGCAAATAAGAAAGGAAACAATGGAAGGGTAATCCCGCCAATGCGGACGGCATGGATCCTATTCCGAGATATTTACCTATTCTAGAGGAGGGAAATCATAGCATTTGCCAGACGCCTTTGACCCTGTGCTCGCGACGTAACAGAGCCATAATTTACCAATTGAATTACAGCGCCGAGTGAGATTCAAACTCTTGTCTTACACGTGAGAGTGGAGAATGTTACCACTACACTGACGACATTCTGACGTTACGCCCCACGCCCCACGCCCCACTACGCCCGAAATAGGACAAGTATTCCATTAAATCTCGGAGTAAAACTTTGCGGAGCTACATCCTACAATCCGTTGTCGATGTCATCAATCACATCTCTACATCCACTTCCCTTTTAAAAAATATTAGGAAAATCAAAGTACAGTTGACACTCCCTGGTTGGAGTTTTCAGGGGAATTGGATTTTCATCGAATAAGAAAGCGTTCGTGTTAGCATTACCATTCGCACAGCCTCGTTTTATAATCGAAATTTTGTATCGAACAGTAGAACGTCGAATTAGAGAGTGTAAACTATAGCACTATCGGATAAACTTTAAGGATAACACAGTCGCCAGCACTTTTTCAAAACTCATGGAAGATGCCCAAAGTTTCCTAAAGTGTTCTAAATTGTCCTTAATTGGTTTTTGAATTTCTCTAGAAAATGCTTAAAACTTCAAATTTGGGTACGCTTTATAAAACCTTTTTTGCCAGCGGAATTTAAACAAAACAATCAGTTTGCTTCTGAGAGTTTTGGAATCCTTTAATCTTCATCTGATTTTCAGGAAAATGAGGAAAAGGATAATTTTTGCAACAGTTAGGAGGGGAAGAATGGAAGGAAAGAGAGACATGGACGTCTGTTTTTCACATCACGTTCCTATCCCTTACACAAAAATCTCTTTTCCTTTTGTAGAAAAAGGAAATCAAATTTTCTATGCTTAGTTCTTTGATATCCTTCTGTTATGATATAACACTTATTGCAAGGGAGTATAAGTCTTGTATTTGACCCTCGCAAAAATAAGAGGGAAAAAATGAAGAAAGAAAGTTATAAAATGTAACACCTAAAGAGAAATCGATAACACAGAAGCTTAATTTTGATTGGCTGCTCGATTTCATCCAATCAAAGAGATTTATGAAACCAGACGAAGCTCGGTTTCATCAGCAGATCGATTTCAATTGAGCTAGATCTTACAAGAAAGTTTGCCACAAACAAATCTACCGGCTTTTGTACGTCAACGGAAATTGATCGCAATTCAAACCCCAAATAATGAAGCTGATCTTTTTGACATTGCTTGTGTCCACCTTGGAAGTGGTTTTGGTGGATGGTTATTTCAGTAACCTCAGCGAATTACATGGAAGGAAAAGGAGCATGAGACAGGTAAGCTTTTATTTTTCCAATCTTCCTCATCGATAAACGATAAACTGAACTCATCTTTACTCCCGCAAGGTTGAAGGCGATCTTAAAGCACTTTGCAAAAGAAAGTACGCAATCTTCAACGGAAGTATTATGAATACAGTACAGTATGTAATTTTAGATATGCTCTGAAAAGGAGACATTATCTAAACTCAATGCAGTGTTTCTAAAGGTCTTAATTTGAAAATAAACACCTTTGCACAGTATTTTTGTTAGCTAAGCCGTGTTTTACAAAGTGTTGAGTCATCGCTCAAGTTTCAGATTAAAAGTTTAGGTCAAATTTTGTTCATACTTTAATAAAGAAGTCGATCTCAGAGAAATTCTAATAGACAGAGAAATCGTTTGTTTTAGAGTGCAAGAAATCACATTTTGTGTTTTATCTTAAAAACTTCTGATTTAATGAGGATATAATTATGGTTTAGCCTTTGAACTCCTTCATAGGAGACCTAAGGCCTAGACAAAACATATTTTGTAAGATGGGAAAGTCTTGATTTGTAATATTCAACTCAATATTGCATCATCACTGTATTATTCTGTTGCAGCTTCAAGTCAACTATTATTACTGTGATACATTGCTATTGGGTTTTCTATGCTCCATATCCCTCTATATCTTATTCTTCTCGCTATAGTTCTTGTCTTATACTCCTTGTGTTTTCACAAGCTTTAAAAGTAGATTAGTGTCGGATTTTCATTGACACTTATAACTTACTTTCTTCAATTAAAATTCTGTTGACCTATTTTGTAACATTTTCCCTGCTTCTGAATATCACTCCCTTTTTTATATTGTTGCCTCGTGTTCGTGAGAGATAATCACCGAGTTGAAGCCACAGTTATTATGGTCGGAAACTTTTGAAATGAGTTGTCATTTCGGTTTATGCAAGGCACCGGGAGGTTCAAAATTTCAATCAACTACTTCTTGTGTAAATCAGAAATATGTTGAGTATGGCTTTCGATCTGCATTGTTATGTTATGAATTGTACCACCCCTATTTCACCGGTACAACTTAGAACTTTCTGTTAATTTTCCAAGGAAACGTCGGTTGCATTGAAATTTGAACAAGTTAGATTTTCATTTCTGCATGTTTGGATATTGGTTGTTTTTTTTCAATCTGTCATTCCAACAAAAAATGTGAACATAACTTTTTCATAATGCTGTTACTTGTTGGTTGCGATAAGAATCGCCCTCCTTGAAACAATGGTCCATAGTATCGACACATAGATAAAAAATAAACCCTTTCCCTTTTTTTATCGTCAGTTAAGGTGAGAAGCTACGAGACCTCTATCATTCTATAGAAATATTTGTCGAGACCACGCCCCTGATATAATCAGTGTTAGAATTGTGGTTAGGGTTAGCTCCATCACGAAACATATTTCCTTTATTTGATTATCCTGTTCCTTCCTTAGATATTCTTTTATTTATTCCCGTTTAGCCTGAGAAATTTATTATCCTAATTTACAGGATATCAATTTTTAATGCAGCGTTTTTATATTTTATTTTGTGAAGAGCTACTCCTGAGAATCATTCTAAACTGTTGGTATCATAGATCCCTTTCCCCAAATCGACATGAGTTCAGGACTTGTTTGACAAAGTTTCTTCCTTTTACGTGATTCCAAGGAATGATCTTAAGGGGATAATTTTACAAGATGTAAAATAAAAACAATTGAATTCTTAGGCCCTCTTAGGGATAAAAAGTTGTTCTACTTAACGAAAAATTATCCATTACTCACAACAAATTATGTGATCATATTCTCAATTCGAATCTTTTGGTCAAAACTGACCCTTTTGTTTTTAAACATTTTTTGGGATTTTGATTGAAATAAGAGGCCGATCAGTGACCCATATTTACCAACTTTTTGAGTAATGTAATATTTTCAAAGTCGTTTTTTATTCTTCCCTTCATAGCTCAGTTTATAAAAACTTCTGGATTTTTAGGAGGTTGAATAGCTATAGGAAATGAAAAGCTTTCTTCCAAAATATACTTGAACTTTATTTTCAAAAACGCCCCTGTCTCGGTGACTCGAAAAAAATAATTGAGATAAATGCTAATGGGGCTAATACCGGTGGGGATGAATAGTTTCTTATTCTTTTAATCTTATTTTCAACAGAAATGGAATTAATAAACATCAAAGTTTTAATACCTCCTTAGACTGCCATGTCAGTAGGGTATCACGCGGAAAAGGTGAGCGTGGGAGTTAGGGAAGCATAGGAAGAAAGTTGGCGGTGGCAATTGCTGAAAGCTACTCTGTTCATCAGCAGCCTTTTACCAACTTTTTCTCGCTCTCCTACGCACCTATTTTAACAAACACCCTCCGCCCTCAGACATTAACAGAATAGTTTATTAGTATACGCCTTCCTCAATGGGTAAAAAAAATTTTTCTAGTTATAGTCAGGCAGCTGAGGTCACATAAAAAAGTGCAGTAGCTACTTAAACAGTTGTTTTCAATAGATATGACCTTTCTGAACAAAAAATCATCAACCGGAAAATATTTACCGGACGCGTCCGGTAATTCGGTAACCAACATAGACATATTATATACCAATCGACGCGTTTTTTGGCGTAGATTAAGAAAAAGGTCAGTAACTATGTCTGAAAATTTGATAATAAAAAGTTAAAAGCTTCCGAAGTTTTGATGACGTCATATTTACACTTTCTTTAAGATCAATTTTCTCGAGTTAAGTTAGTTGAGAAATCATATATATCCACTTCAAAGTCTTCTATATCGATTTTTGAGAGCTTTCGAATGGCGGTCTTAGATTTCGATTTTGATAAGTTTGATTTTTTGATTTTTTTTCGTCTCGGACAGGTAAAATTGACGTTACCGACATAGAGGAAAATCGTTCTAACTTTTTATAGCAAAATTTTCAGATATGGTTACGGACCATTTTCTTAACCTACGTTAAAAAACGCTTCGATCGGTATAGTATATAATATGTTTATGTTGGTTCTCAAAATTTTTTCAGTATGCCTATGGGCACGCATGACGTCACCAGGTTCTAAAATATTACCGGACACGTCCGGTAATTAATTTCAACAACTCCGGTTGATGGTTTCTAGATATCTAGGTTGTATATTTTCAATTAAAAGTGGTTTGGGATTGTTCGCACCCCGTCCAATTTTTTTGTGACCTCAGCTGCCTGTCTATTAGGAAGATTAGTTTCTCACAGGTGAAAGTTTTTAATTGCCAGTCTTTCCCACTGTGTCTATAGGGGAATGACTTGTGTCGAAGATGTCATTATATAATATAGTGTCGTCCAAATGGTAACCTAACACAATGTTGGTGCAAAGGTTAATCACTACTTATCAAGTTTTCACCATCATTGAGTCAGGCCCATTCTAACGAAACTTGACCCAGTAATATTTAATATTCAACTTTGATGTCAACAAAAAAAATTTTTTTCGAAGGGTCACTGAGAGAGATGCTCCAAAGCGTTCACGACTCGTTGAGATTTTATATCCGAAGTTGGTTTTTTACGACGAAAAACTTACAGTTTTGAAGCCGTGTATAAAAAAGAGAAAATACAATAGCTACTTCAAGTTTCAACTAGTTCTAGATACCAGATTCCCTTTGAGAAAACAAAACACGTGCTTCTTATTTTTTGTGCGTCTTCACAGGTCAGATTATGTGATCTTTTTCTTCAAGATAGAAACATTTTATGACTTTTTCAGGCAAAAATTAAAAATTCATCGGGAACAGGTTTGACGATCAATCGAAGTTCTCAGAATAGCAGAAAAATTTATTACCTAAAAAAGACAAGATCAACGAGTTCATTTTTATACCGAAAAAGGTTTGAACTAGGTTATATAACTTTAGGAATATTCAGTTTCAATAAACACACGCCACAAGGTCAAAGTGCCTCGATTCAAACAGTACTTTGTTGTGCGTAGGACGAAAGACTTGATGCTTACGTCATCAAAATTACCGTTCCCCTTCTCTCTCTAAATCTTTCCTATGGTAGAAAAACTTCCTTATCGATGAAGAGTTCGATACGAGCTTTTATTCGTGTATACGAAGAGATCTCGATCTATATTCTAGTAATCTCTATGTTGAAGCCAGGGGTTTTCCGGCGTATTTTTATAAATAATAATATGGAGGAGGGGGTCTTCTATTCTTCTTTAATTTATTTTCGTTCATTTGTTGATGTTATGTTGCTGGATTAGGGTTAGTTTACTCCTTCTTGTGTAGAGGTTGAGATCTCATTGAAAGACAATTTAAATTCTTCCTTATTATGGTCAGAATGTTATGAACAAAAGAAAGAAAACGAAGTATAGGTCATAAAAAAGAAACAACAAGTCGTACAAATTATACGACAGACAAATTACATGCTAAGAAAAATTATTTGGAATTTTAGATCTTGTTTTGAATAGAAGGAAAATTAGAAAAATGAAGTGTACAGTACTGTTGATAGCGATGTATTTCTCACAAATCAATGCTTACTTTCACCAACTTAGTGGATCTTATGGTAAAAGAGAAGTCAAAAAATTGAAAGATTCAAATGTAAGATTTTCAGCCGTGTAGTTTAGTTGTTTTTATAGCAATAGAAACCCTTATTATTTCAAATATTTGATATTTTACTTTCAACATCACCATTTTTTTTGTGCCCAATTATCTAGTAATAGTTTTCAATTTCACGGATTGATATTTTCATCCAATTTACGACCATATGTTTTCAACAAATTTTTAGCGCACATGTCTAATCCCGTGAATTGGAAATGGCACTGACACAGCATTTCTTTTGCTAATTGTTTTTATTGGATTTCTTTCAGTTTTACGACCAATTAAGAAGAACGACCGTCAACAACCAGCGTGACGCCCAACTCGAAAATATCTGCCGTCAAATCACCGTCATATGTCAACAACGCTTGCCTAGCAACAGCGATGACATCATCAAACAACATGGTAGCGACCAAAACAATATGGTAGAAGAAATTATGGCAAACGATTACAATATTGATGACATCACTGGTAACGAATTTGTCTTGGCAAAAGTTCCAAAGTCACTGAGGAGTAAAGCTAACAACAAAAGACTTATAAAGAAACGCTAATCGGCTCCAATCCAAAGATTCTAACACTTGACAGACATGACATCTTAAATTTTGAACCCTCTTAAAATATCAGCGTTTTTACTATTTTCGTTGTTGTAGAAAGATATTTTTCGATCATGTATTTAAACTTCTTTATCCTTTTCAATCTAATTCAATTTGGTATTTGATGCGTGGGTCAAAATGGAGGCAACGAGGCTCTAGAATATCCATCACATATTCTAAGCAAAATATCTCTTTTTTTTCTCATCTTTTTCGCGAATTCAGCCTCTTTGCTCCTCTCCACAATCCCTGAGCTCAACTAATCAATCTCCTAAACAAGCCATTACTAAATGCTATCCCTTTTTGAAAGATTTGTGTCTTTGGAAACACGTGGAAACGATGAACTCAACGAACGTGTTTTACTTTTCCTGGTTCGAAGACTAGACTCTTAAAAATGCTAAGCCAATGTCAATAAAGGAAAGAAAGCTTTTTATGAGTCGGAACCTCAAACTCTATAATTGTCAACTCAATAATCTAGAGGATCTCAAAAATTTACTATCTTACCCGTCGGTGGTGGCCCCGATTCTGCAACTCTGCCAACTTTTTACCCGACAAAACGTCTAAAAAAGGTACCTAAATTCCACCACCGAAAATTCCTTTGAAATTCAATTCGATTTCGGGAATTTCGAATATTTTTTTCCAATTCCGAAAATGCTGATATTTTAGCAAAATTCCATTTTTTCGTACCAAAATTACCCAATTTTCCGTCTCCGGCAGAGGACCAAATTTCCAAAATTCCGTCGAAAGTTTAATCAAATTCTACCACTCCGTTCGAAAAAATAACCAATTCCGCTCCTCCGCCAACCATTAACCCCCCCGCCAAATATGTTAAGATTTCAGTCGGAGGATAAAATGCAAAGGGTTTTTTTTTCTTTTCTTTTTTTTGATCTCTATTAAGTGCTCAAATTAAAGACTCAAAGTTGATCCAAGACTTGGGGAAAATATGATAATGAAATATCGTCAGCATAGGCTTGGACTCAAGATTAGTTGGGAGATCGTTGATACAAATAAAAAGAACAACAGAGTATTTTTAGTGTGGGTAAAGCACACCGAAAAGTAGATAAATATTTTTCTCGATTACGTAATAGCTAAAAAGATTTACGTTCGCCACTATAATCACCAATATTATCCAAGAACCTAATATCTGGATTTTCCTTTAATGCTTGGGAAATTTGCAAAAGCTGCAAGTCGAACAGACACATTCATCGTGGATAGTTTTTCACTCTTTGAGATCACGTGTTCGTCGTTTCTTTTAGCTACCAATGTATCTGCTCTCTCAACAACTTTACTTGAAAAAGGTGAATTCGCACGAGAAATTTACGCATGCCTTATTGTACGTTTTAGGGCAGTTTCAATAAAATATATGCTTTACTGCATGACAGCATGATTTCCGTAATGAGGGCTTCCAGGGAGGGGTTACTCGATCCGAAATTTACCATATGTGTGGACAAAAATTTCGGTTTCAAAAGTAGACTTTCCCTAATTCGAAATTTTATAATTCGAATCTTTCTATGATTCATTGTCCCTCTGTAATTCGAAGAAATTAGACTTCCGGATGATAAGCGAGAGTTAAAATATTTGCGGTTCGTATCGTATTTTTCGGAGAATCCAAATAAACGCCTTTCTGAATGTTTTTTGATAAACAAGAATGCCAAAAAAAATTTTAATTGACTTTAAAGAAAATTTTCTTCTATTTTCAGAGTAATGATGAAATGTCCAAAAGATCAGAGGTATGGGATATACTCATTCCAACAAATTCAAATTCATTCATTCCAACACATTCAAATTTATTCATTCCAACTCATTCAAATTCATTCATTCCAACACATTCAAATTCATTCATTCCAACACATTCAAATTTATTCATTCCAACTCATTCAAATGCATTTAAATTCATTCATTCCAACTCATTCAAATTCATTTAAATTCATTCATTCCAACACATTCAACTTTTGTCAAAAGGTTTTAAAATCACCGTTTAAATAAGCTTCCTATATTTCTCCAGGTGTAGTTAAAGTCTATTCACGATAAGTGTGCACTCTTTTTTCATTTACCTATAACTTTTGAAGGAATTCTTCAATCTTTATAAATTTGGTATCATTGGAAAGATATTAGTGAGTGGATCTTTGAAATTCTTTAAACCTAAAAATGAAGATGTGAAGAAAAAAATGATCTTGTAGAAAGGTGCTAAGCTTCATTTTCACTGAAGGAATCCTTGATATCGAACTCACACTGTGAAAAAATCTCAATAATCTTCAGTCAAAAGATTCAAGCAAAGTTATAAGCTGACGTCTAAAAACGCTGTTTTCTGCTGTTTTCTGCTGTTTTTTGGGGTCAATCACTTATTAATTTGTATCATAACTTTATATGAATAAATATTTTAGTGAAATTTCTTCTGATGATCTCCTAAGATCAAAGAATCTCTCCAGTAAAAATGTATAGCACTACAAGATCTTTTTTTTTCTATTTTCATCTTCGTTTTTAGAATTTTTTTAAAGACTTTTTTATTTCAAATTGTTCCACTTACTAATATCTTTCCAATGATACCAAACTTATAAAGATTGAAGAATTCCTTCAAAAGTTATAGGTAAAAGAAAAAAGAGTGCACACTTATCGTGAACAGACTTTAGTACCTTCATCACTAAATAAATTTGATATGCTTTTGATGCTGTGTAATGAAAAATGTAACTGTCTGGTGCAGCATATTACTTGTGTGGTACCAATTCATTGAATCTTGATATCTCCTTTGTTTAGCTACCTGTCGGTTTGATAAACGTCAAACATTTTGGAAAGGAAAATGGATATGCTAAAAAAGATGTAAGAAAGAAATGCAATTTTTTCCATGCCTGTTTTTCGAACGCAGAACCACTTGCAACCACTTTTGCTTTTAATGATGGACGATGGAACAATTTCTTGAGCACTATTCGTGTCCGAGTGCCAGACAGGGAGTTTTTGCGTCCGTGTGTAAGACTGGGATTTCGATAGCTCGAGCTCAAACAAGCAAAACTTGATCTTGACAAAAGAAATCGTTCGATATTCTAAGGATTCAATATTATAATCTTTTTTTTCCAGATTCCAATGAGATTTTTGAGCAAAAAAGATGTAAGTGTGGTCGATACGCTAAATTTCTCGCTTTAATGTCTAATCAAAAAAAGACGTTTTTCGAGATGTAATTTATTTCAAGCTATCGCTTACAAAGTTTTGTACATAGCTAAGAGGTTTTTCGTTTTCGAAACAAACCGTATCTAGAACTGAAGTTTCCACATAATTTCGAAACCGGGATTGAATCATACTCTACCCGATTGAATCGATATCATTTCCTTACGAATCTACCGAATTGGTACAAATTATGAATTTTTACCAAAAATTCGGGAAAAATTTACAAAGCTTATGCAAATCATCTTCGTTCGCTCTCTCTCTCATTTTACATTATTCTTCCATATCATCTGAAATTTTCTTTTCGATTTTTTAGATCCCGATGCGATTTCTGAGCAAAAAAGATGTACGTATTACAAAAATGTTTTTTTTCTGATTAGCCTCTCCTGTCAGAAGGTTAGAAAGGAATCTTTCACTCTTTTACCTGGCAAAGCAAATGTGATGACTTAAGATTTACGTCACATTTCTGATGAAGGATTAAAGAAACAGAACGAAGAAGACTGAGAACGAAGCGGGCCGTGCGGGCCGTGCAACTTATGGCTTTTTCTAGCCCAACATTGTAGATTCGACTCTAGCATTTGCATGGGTTCCTTTAGCATAAATCCCTCCTACCCAGGCTTTTTACCTTATCATTGTCATGATTCTTTGTAGATTCCAATGCGATTTCTGAGCAAGAGAGAAAATGAAGAGGTGAGATATGCAAAACTACCCTTTTTCCTTCTTCACTATTTATCTTAATACCTATGTTATCAAATCTCGTAATGTACCGGATACTTGAGGTGCGTAGGTGCGCCATCTCCACAATGTCGGAAGTAAATTTCAAGACAATTCCCTATTCAGGGTCACTATATGCTGGATCTCAAATCAAATTTCAAAGTTTTCTCCCTCATTGCATCCCTTCAATATTGATGATTATTTGTTATTTATTTTCTAATTCCAGGACATTCCAATGAGATTTTTATCCAAACGAGGAGAGGTAAGGCCATTATAAGTTTTTTGTAATTCTGTAGTCCTTTCTTCAAAATTCAAAATCTTCCAAATCGATTAACGATTAACAAAACTCATTTAACGGTCAATTCTTCTCGTATTTCAGCTCCCAATGCGCTTTCTAGCAAAGAAGGATGATGAGAAAAACAGCGAAGAAGAGGTAGGAAGAATTCATTTTCTAACTTATCATAAATTGGGGGGAGAGACTATTTGAAATATGAAGATTTTTGAGCTGCGTAAATTCTTTTATTCTGAGTATCATTAAATCTCATCCTTTTGTTTTCATTTTCAGCTGCCGATGCGATTCCTTCAGGTAAGACATCTTTCTTGCTTAAATTGACAGCAAAAATGGAAAATCTTTTTGTTAATAATTAACGAAGAAACAAAACCCGTTGCTGTCCAAGATATGGCATACTACCACCGCTAATATACACCCCTGTTTCAATGCCCTGTTCTGACTCTTTAAACCAATCATGAAATATAGGAAAAGATTGCCAAAGTACCTAATGTTTCAAATTAAAGTGTCTCCACCGAAGAGGATGACAGTTACAGAGGACGTTCACTTTTCGATAAATAAAATTTTGGCTGAAATTTGTAGTGACAGTTGGCATTGTGCATTAATATTTTTGTGGAAAATTTTATTTTGTGTAACTTATCTATCTAGAAACGATCACAAGAGAAACTGTGCAAACGGGTTGTCGATATTTGTTCGAACGTTCTCGATCAAAAGCGCTGATCCTCTCAAGACAAACCATCGACCATGTAACAAAATAATCGAACCCTATAAACATTATGGACCAACAAATACATGATTTGGATAAATTGCCAGAAAATGAAAAACTGTTTTGGCTAAACAATTTCCTTTTTGATGTAAATTTGTAAATAGTGACATGGACTAAATTGATAGGCTTTACTCTAAATTTGTACCATCATAAAAAAAACAACCATGCTTATACTGTAAAATAGCCTAAAGTACTTCACCTATTCAATGCGTATTTAAAAAGGTTCACTTTATTTTAAAAGTCTTGGAATCTTTTCAAAAGAATTTTCGACAAAATTATAATTTAGGAACAATAAGAATACTTAATGTAACAAATTTATTACACAAAAATCATATTAAAGAAATAATTATTGATTCAAGGATAAAAGTATAGAAAATATTATCTTTATTTAGGAAGTCTCTTGAGGAAAAAGTTTGAATCTCCCGGAATGTAGAATACCTAGATTGCTCGAAAACTTATATTATGTGCACCATTACATGGATGCCGAACTCCAAAGATAGGGCACGGTGGTTTGACCATGGACGCAAAATATTTTGACAATAATTTTAGCTCTTTTATATACTGCTGAAAAAAGACCTTAAAACGCTGCTGCTAGCCACTTGTGTCTTATATTATCCAATAATTATTTTGAAAATCTTTGACTTCATTTAGCACTGACTATTCACTGGCAAAGATCTGTTACGTCGAGCCGTACCCAGTGCGGCGTTCCTCTACTACATTATATTTTTACATGTTATTAAGATTCAATTTCAGAACTTACCCTATTTTTGCAAATTGTTGAAGAACAAAATACCCTTCTCTGTAGTGTTCCTAAGCTATTCTTAAGTATTTTTCCCAAAGTTATGGTTTAAACATAAACAAAGGATGCTTAAATTTGCCAAAAATCGTATTACATCGTAGTAAGAATAATACTAAAGGGCGCAACCATGGTTTGCGCCGACAGAGAAAATTTTCATCGAGGCCCTCTTGTTTTGGCCAAAAACACTCACTTTTGATGCAATATTTGAAAATTATGTACCATTTTTCTGTAGTTTTCACCGAAATACCGTAGATTTGAAACAAAAATACCGTATCCCGAGGTTGAAATCTGACAATCACCGTCACCGTAAGTCATCTGAAATCCCTTCATCCTGTGTTTTTCCCACGAATACCGTCATCCCGTGTTTAAAAAAGCCTTATCCCGGATACCTTTAAACCGTACGTAATTATATTTAGTGTCACTTCATCATAAGCAAAAAGTAACAATCCTCATTTTTTCAATCTTCTTGCTTTTTTTCATAGTTTCTCATTATTTTAAAAACTTTTAATCATTTAGATTGTTCACCTCAATACATCTTTCCAACAATGGAACCAATTTTGGCGCAATTTGGCGGAATTTGTTTTGGCGTTGAATTGATTTTGGTGAGTTCCCCCCATGTCTAGAATGAAAATTTTCCATTATTTTCTTTACTAGAGCCTCTGTCCAAAATTTCAGAGCTCTATCACAATTTAAAATATCACCCCTTTTACATGTGCCAACCTACCCCAATATACTTAAGTACGTACATGATCTTTTTAACGTTAGACCTCCTGTCTACGCAACGGAAAGCTTATTTCTACGGGGGAAATCCAATGATGGTGAAAAAATCTTTCCATCATAGCTTTTGTCTAGTCAGAGGATTTATGTTTTAGATCTGAAAGACAAACAATGAAATTAAGTATTTCTTACTGACACAGACTTCATAAAAAAGATAAGAATAAAGGTTCAATTGTTTCTTGACACTTTGTCTTTATAAATTGTTTTAGATTTCCATTTATTCGAGTTTGGGAGCTTGGATTATATGATGGTTGGTCCGGGTTGGTCGAGGGAATGGAGACAAGTAAAAAAGTCGAGTGAATATTCTGTTTCAATATTTACGTCCTAAAAAGGGTTTCCGTAGTTGGTTGTAAGGCTTTTGTGTAAAAAAAAGAAGACGTGTCTCATCTCTTTCATGGACCAGTCATCTTTAAACGATTGTTTTAGAAGAATATATTGCATTGGTCGAAGCGAGAAAGGTTGCCTCGCGAGGTTTATCTTTTCTTTGATCACGCATCGAGAAAAATTAGATTAGAGCAAATATTTAGCATCAAATAATTTTTCAACAATCCGAGGAATCAAGAGCATTCATCAAATGCATGTAAAACCAACGAATTAAACTATTGGCGGGCGGCTGTTAGAAAGAGCGAAAAAATCTCAACAGACCGCTGACCGAAGAATGCCGCTGACCAAAAATCGAATCTTTGTCTGGCATTTTTTACACATCTCGGCTACCATTTTTAGAATAACATCATCATTGTGGTGGAGCAATCAAAACATAAATGTGTAACAAATCGAAAGTGTTTGACAAAATCTGGACATGCTTGTTTTGGCAATGAATGACAAAGCACAGAAGCAAGTGTACTTTGAATCCATTTTTTATATGTTAGGACTTGATAAAGTACAAATCATTGATTAGTGGCTGTGAAAAGCAGCAAAAGTTTGTCAATGTCACATCAAATTGGCTCAAAACTGTCAATATTTTTTCCAAATTTTGAGACTCCTACAGACAGTCTATAACTTTTGTCGCATCACAACTTCAAATCAAGACAAAATGCTGGCATCAAAGCTGATTTTTCGTGTTGTGCTTCCTCTATCATTATTAGCAGGTAACCATATTTTTATAATTTACTTACAAATGAGATCTAACCAAAGATGCACCCAAATATTTTGTTATGATTATCAAAATAGATACCGTGAAGTCGGGTAACTTGCATCAGTGGATGCTAACATGCATAGCCCTCAAATGAATGACCTGTCTGGTCCTTAAAATACAAAGTTAAATAAAAAAAAAAGGTGGAGTAGTAGACCCGCGAGCGAAGCTGTGTAGTTTATTTGTTTTAAAATTTTGCTGCTTTGATTGGTCCAGTCATTTGAGGGCTATGCATGTTAGCCTTGATGCAAGTTACCCGACTTCACGGTAATTATTAGAGCTAGCTGAAAAATATGGATCTGACTCTTGTTATACTGTCGACAAGAGAGCCCAGATTACATCTACGCACCCCTTCTCATCATAAAGTTTTGAAGGGCTTCAATTATAAAATATAAACTTTTTGTTGAAAAATGTTAATGTTTTCATCTCTTGAATATCTACCGTAAGTTGGTCTAACAGTCAGGAGTTCTATCCTAATTAAGCATATTTTTTTCAATCGCACAGACTTTCTTAATTAGGATTATCCCTTTGTTTTTCAATCCTAATTAAGAATATGATTTTTAAAATTTAGATTCTTCACCAACAAACAAAATCCGCAAATTCTAACTATGAGCAATAGATAGCGCAGGTCAAAGATGATATATTGAGCCAAAAATCAAAACAAAATTTGGGCGGAGAGCTTCAAAATGACGCCATAAGTAAAAATCTGCCTAATTAGGCACGTTAGTTCTAATTAGGAATATTAAAGCCCGTGCTACATTATAAATGTTTATCTGCTACGGTGTAGATAGGGCAATACAACCGCGTTTTATACACGTTTTTGTTGCGGGTAATAGAACATTTTTCTAAATGTCATAACTCAAGACACCATCCATATTACTGTATCAAACTTTCAAAATCTGCTCTACACACTAAATTCTTTCATTGGAGGCTGATAAGAATCTGTGGAAATTTGTATTTTTGGAAAAAAACTGGAAATTCGATATATATTCTTAATTAGCAGGGTGGCCAGCAATACTGGAAATACTTGAAAATACTTGAATATACTGGAAAAAAAATTGATACTTGATTATACTTGAAATTTTGATAAAAGTGTTATTTTTCAAGTACAGTATATACTGGAAATGAAAATCTCTAGTACTGGAATATTCTTGATTTTATCATGGAGGTCAAATCCTGGATTGGTGTCCAGCGCGGGATAACTCACCACTCTTTTTCTTTATATTGTTTGTGAAATTTTAGTCGAGTATGTACTTGAATATACTTATTTTTCTTAGTCCAAGATACTTGAAAATTTGGAAAATATAGTTGAAAAATGGAAAAAATGTGTAAAAATGTACTTGATTATACTGGTAATCGTCAGCCGTGCAAAATTACTCGAATCTGATTGGTTTAGAGTAGTGCGATTAATCGTTAATTGCACTATTACCACTTTTTGCACTCTTCGGCGGGGGGGACACTTTTGTCCCCTTATTCTTTTCTCTCCCAAGTCCTGTGTCTGAGACTTTTTTTTACTATATAATAAAAAACAAAGACATTTTTTTTCTTCAATATAAAAAAGAACAAAGAAATTAGTAATCGTATGTTTTGTCGTGCAATTAACGATTAATCACTCGTAACAAAGGAGAAAATATCGTAATTTGCACTCGTCCTTCGGACTCGTGCAGATTACTAATTTTCTCCTTTGTTACTCGTGATTAATCGTTAATTGCACTCCAAACCATACGATTACTAGTACAAATTGGATTCCCAAAATCGCTGGCCACCCTGTAGGATTGAAAAACAAAGGGATAATCCTAATTAAGAAAGTCCGTGCAATTGAAAAAAATATGCTTAATTAGGATAGAACTCCTGACTGTCTAATATCGACATCCCTCGTCTAATTCCAACACCCTTCTTTAGAGAAAGGAATAATATGAAAGCTTGAATCACTGATTGAAAAAGGATTATTCCTCTCTGACAACTAAGCAAAGAAAAACAGTTTCAACTTTTCTATAAGTTTCAGCTGATAAAAAGGTAGTCCAGGAGCTGGAGCTCAACTACTTTTTGCCTTTACTAATTCTGATGGGGGGGGGAAGTAGCTGCTGGTAATTATTCGAGCTAGCTGAAAAATATGTAAAAGTCAGATTTTCCATATTTTCCATGAAAAATCATTTTTAGAATTTGGATAAACTAGTACCGTAATTTGGTCTAATGTTGGCACTACTCATCTAAGTTGTGTTTCTTTAGAGTTGGGAATGATAGAACAGGCAGAACCACTGATAGAAACTATATGTCTTCACTTAGCAATCAGAGAGGAAAAAATATTTTGTCTATCAGTGATTCTGACCTTCCTATTAATCCCATCTCTAAGTAATGTATTAAGTAAAGTCTAAAGTCTAAGTAAAGTAATGAATATCTTATTTATTCAAAAATACCTCCATGGCAATCTTCCATCTGATGTCCTATCAACACTTAATTTTGATGAAATTGATCACAAAACTGGCACCAGGGGCAAATCTATTAAAAAAAAACTACTAAAACTTTCAACGATCAAAACCACAAATTTTGGACTTAACTCTTTCTCTCGTCTTTCGTCAAAACAATGGAATGAGTTACTAATAAATCATCCAGACACTGATTTTCTGTGGAACGTGTGTATGTGAACTTAGTGTGTTTTCCCAGGGAGGGAGGGTGTGGGTGGTGTAACAGGAAGAACTTTAAAAAAAAACTACTCAAAGACATAGTCATAAAATAAAAGTAAAAAAATTTCTTATATTCATTATTATTGTTACTTTTAATATTATGATAATCGTTTATTCATTTTTTTCTTTAGTTCTGTAACAGTTTTTCAGTTTCTTCTAGGTGACATACAATGGGGATTGTATTAGAGTAATCTATTTTTTTTGTAGGGGGATATTCTGCTGCGTTGCAGCAAAAATATATCAATTCAATTCAAAGAAGGGTGGAATTTGAAAATGGGGTGTCGACATTAGACCAATTTATGGTAACCTACTTAACCATGTATTTCATGTCTGAAGTCCCGGGGGGGGGGGTACTTAGGCAAATGGAGGGTACAGTATGTGCCGCTAAAATAAAGTTAAATGATGAAGAAAAAAAGAAAGCCACCTTATCTTCAATCTACAGCAAACGAAAAATTATAAAGCTCGACAAGAACATTAAAACTTACGAAAATCGAATTGAAGAACTGGAGAAGACAAAGAAATACACTTTTGAAATCATGTTAAAGCAATGGGTAGAATCGGGATTCCAATCTCGCCATCCTGAACTAAGCAGGATACTAAACTTGGCAGCACTCATTCCACCCTCTACAGCTGAGGTCGAACGATCCTTCAGCTTAATGAAACCCATATGTACCAAGCTGAGAAATAGGCTCACACCAGAAAACTTGGGAGCTTGCATGCGAATATGCAAGTTCAGAAAATTGAATGAAGAGGATTTCTCTTCTATTCTTAAAAAGTGGTTGGAGGCAGACGGTACAAAGTCAGGAAAGAGAAAAATTGCTCATCGTTTGCAAAATAACTGACCATAGACCATTATTAATCAATCCCGCGGCATCTTTATATTTTGTTTATACTATTTTACTATTTGAAAACATTTTATATTCTTTTGAAGATTTTTTCCTAAAAAGCAGATTCTGTTTTAATTGTTCCTTCTTTACGTTTTTATCTTAAAATTAGAATTAGAAATTCATTGTCCCTCAATACATAAAACTCTATGTCTGTTCTGATCGTGACAGTAGTAAGTCGAAAAGATCGTAACTTAATTAGTAAAATCTAAAGACTTAAAATAGCAAGATTTATTTGTTATGTTTAAGAGAATCCTCATTACTACTTGTAAATTCTTTTATAGACGTTTTAAAAAAAAAACAGATTTTTTCTTCTTTCGCTTTTGCCACAACTCTTTCCATTTACCCAATCGGCCCTTTTTATGCCGGCCCTTAATGTGTTATTTTTGGACTCGTTTAAAGGGCCAGCGTTAAAAAGACCATCTTAAAATGAGCGAAAACCTTTCTACTTTTAATTAAGCGGCGTTAATGTTTTCACTTTTTGTTCTTGTTTAAAGCAATCCAGGGCCAAATTTGAAGTAAAAAATTTTCTTAGGGGGCTCCGTCCCCTAGAACCCACGCTGGGGGGCTTAGAGTGCCCCCCAGACCCCCAGCTCTAAATTGAGCTCGCTTCGCTCGCGTTTTGTGACGCTTCTGAAACTCAATCTAATTATATAAAAACGGTAGTAGCTCAAAGTGCTTGGAAAATCCCTGCCTTAAGGGTACCTTTTTTGGACTTCCAAAGTCCCACTAAGGGTCAGAAAAATGGGAAAATTTCAACTCTTTACCCCCTGAAAGATCGAAATTTGATCAAAATTGGTTAAATTTGTCCCGCTAAGGGTCGTAAAATTCCCAAAATTTTCCTTTGTTTTCTCCGTTTTAGTCTCGGTAAAGGTCCAAAGTTCGAAAGTCGGGCAGCACGGCACCCCCGTCAGCTCGCAACCCTAGTACCCCCCCCTCTCCGGGTCTGAAGTCTACAGACATTTCCTATTCTGAAAATGCTGGGGTATCAATGTGACACTTAGCCATGTTTTAGAATTTAAGATTTTGCCAGAATTTTGTAACATGCTGTAAAAGTTCTAGGAAAGCCTTAAAACCAGATATGCTTCAAAAACCACCTTGTGTCTGCTTGTGTACCTAATTCGGCTCATTTAAAAAATTTTGCCATTAGGTCCAGTCTGTGGGAGGAATTCTTTCTCAGTTCTAGGAATGAAAAAAATGTCTCCTTTATACATTACATTAAGAATTCAATTTGTTGGTGCAATGCTAATATTTCATAACATGGGATTCCAGAACAACAAATTTTCAAAGTCAATTTGGTTGAATGATAACAAATGAAGACTAGTAATGTGGCATCTTTGGGTGCTCCGCTACAGATATCTAGCAACGTATACCGTAACACAAGATCTAGTCTATCACGGTTATCCAATTAATTGTGATTAAGATGGTGGATATAAGTTAGTTATGTACTGTTTGACAGTTATGTCATGCTGAAAATATGTTTGAATGATAAATTTGATGGATATTTTTTAGTTTTTCAATATTTTCAATCAGGCATTTTTTTTTCTTCAATTCAGCTGCATTAATCCGTTACAATGGAATGTCACTGGCATACCTGTTTTGTCTGCTCCTCATTCCACTCGTTCCCAGCCCTTCAAGACTTGGCCCAAGTAAGTCACTTTTAATTACAATTTCAGGAGGTTTTGGTCAAAATTGGAAGTGAAATTTTTTTATCTTTCCTCATCAGCCTTCAGATAAGGGACTTTTTCAATTTGCCAAGTGATACTTAAGTAACTTAGTGTTTTCATTTTAATTTCATCAATTTGCTTTTTTATTTTAGAAACATCCATTAGACTACAATCTTTAATATTAGCAGTGTCGTTGACTTTCATCCTGAGCCATATCATCTTTCAAGTATTGATGGTCAAGTATTTCGACTATTTCAAGAAATGTAAGCCGTTTGATTTATCTTTACGTTATGAAGGAACTATTTCAGAGGAACTCATTTTTGTGCCACAAGATTATTGAATCTGCATTTTTTGCGAGACTGACTTTCTGTGTTGTATTTAACGTTTCTTGTAAACATAACAAGCAACTTTTTGTCAGGTTTAAAAAACCTTCACGTGTTTGATAATTGTTGTATTTAACATTTTTATGGTATCCTTGATGAAAAACATCCTTAATAAGCTTCTAAGTAATTATTTAGCTTATTAACTTAAATCTGTACCCATTTCTTCAGTTTTTTTTATACTGAGAAAATTTTATTGCTCGTCTGATAAGTCCAATTTGAAGAAATATATTTTTATCTCCTTAGGCTCGCATCGCTTAATATTCACAGAGCAGATTGGCTTGTACATGTAAGTTGTTTACTTTTGATATCAACACGATTTTTATAAGAACATTCAAAAATTTTGAAGTCTTCTAATGTTCTTAACTTTTTGAGTTTTTTTAAGCCTAAATATGTTCTCATGTTCTTAAATGTTCTTATTTTCTCTTGTCAATTGGATGTTTTAGACTCTGTAAAGACTTAAAGTGTTCTTAACTTATTGGACCTATGTACCCCGGTGGAGGTCCTATAAATTAACCTCTGTTCGTCCGTTTGTTCGTTTGTTAACTTTTCTCGAGATTGGCTCATTAGTTTTTCCTGATTTTTGGCACAAAGATGCAAAATGGCAATGCCCAAAATGTGACAGAGCCCGATTTTCGAAAAAAATTAATTTCCGGCCGAAAATGCCGGAAATATGCTGGAAAAACCGTATTTTTGGCATTTTCTCAAGATTTCATCATTAGTTTTTTCTGATTTTTTTCACAAAGATGCGTATTAGCAATGCCCAAAACTTGGCCGAGTTTGAGAAAAAATCTTTTCCGGTCGAAAATGCCGGAAATATGCCGGAAATCGCCGTTTTTGCAGATTTTCATCGGACTTTTTCCTTATAATAGGTTGTTTTTTCACACAAAAATATTATTAATAGCAATGTCCACAATAAGGCATGGTTTAATTGTCAATAAAACTGATTTTTGAAGCCGGAACTTTCTAAAAATCGCCGGAACAGCCGATTTTCGCCGGAAAAACGGTATTTCTTGAATTTCTCGAGCTGTACTTTATATCTTTTATGAAATTTTGCACACTGATGTAAAATGACAATACCTAAAAAGTGACGGAGCCCGATTTTCGAAAAACATTTTTTTCCAGCCGGAAATATGCCGGAAAAACCGGTTTTTGTACATTTTCTCGAATTTTCATCAATAGTTTTTTCTGATTTTTTGCTCAAAGATGCGTATTAATATTGTCCAAAACATGGCCGAGTTTGATTTTTGAGAAAATTTTTTTCCGGCCGAAAATGCCATAAATATGCCGGAAATCGCCGTTTCTCTGGATTTTCATTGGACTTTTTCCGTACAATTGGTTGTTTTTTCATTCAAAAACATTATTAATAGCAATGCCCACCATCAAGCATGTTTCAATTTTCAATAAAATTGATTTTTGAAGCCGGAACTATTTAAAAATCGCCGGAACAACCTATTTTTGCCGGAAAGACGGTATTTCTTGAATTTCTCGAGCTGTACTTTATATTTTTTTATGAAATTTTGCACACTGATGCAATATGACAATACCTAAAATGTGACGGAGCTCGATTTTTGAAAAACATTTTTTTCCGGCCGAAAATGCTGGAAATATGCTGGAAAAACCGGTTTTTGTACATTTTCTCGAATTTTCATCATTAGTTTTTTCTGATTTTTTGCAGAAAGATGCGTATTCGCAATGCTCAAAACATGGCTGAGTTCGATTTTTTAGAAATTTTCTTTTCCGGTTGAAAATGCCGGAAATCGCCGTTTTTGCAGATTTTCATTAGATTTTTTCCTTGTATTTCTATTTTTTTCACACAAAAACATAATTGATAACAATGCTCACCATCAAGCATGATTCAATTGTCAATAAAACTGATTTTTGCGACCAGAACTTTCTATTTATTTTTCCTTTAAAACCCTTTCCTCTCCCCCCATCAACAATCAATGATGAATTTATTGCGTTATGCATTTTCGCTAAACGCTATATTTTCTGACTGATTTTTTTCTCTTCGCATTGCTATCCAACTTTCATCATCAGGTAGGTCCATTCAGCATCTACAATCGGTGCCATAACATATTGGCAATTTTGGCTAATTTACCATTTTTTGAAAATTGAAGTTCGAGCGAGAATGTCAATTTCAGGCCTACAACTTGATTTCAACGATTATTTCGATCTGGGAGGGATTTATTGGTTTCTAGGCTATATTTCAAGTCCTACTGGACCATTCTTGAACTTTTGGATCCTCAGATCCTAAGGTCCTAGTCTTAAGTCTAGCGTTAAAACTCAGAGTTAAAACTCTACCCTTCCAACCTAATTTAGAGCACTTGCAAATCGATTGTGGTTTCAAAACACCCCGGTGTATTTCCTTTTTATGCCAAGTATTTCGTCACCGATTGTAGCTTGTTCATAATATATTGGCCATCGAAGAAACCTTATGTTCTTATATAGCCCATTCTTATAAAAGAACGTTCTGACATTGTTCTATAACCATGGGTGTCCTTCTCACTGTACATTTTGATAACAACACAAAAATCTTTTCGTTACCTGGAAAATGCTGGGTCTGATTGCTCAAGAAGGGAAGCCTGGATAATCACAATTTGCAAATCAAACTAATCTTTATAGAGTTTGAACGTGGAATTATGTTCAAAGATTTTCAATGTTTTAAAACGTTGATAATTCTATGATTGTCCCAAAATGTTGATACCGTTTTTAACATACCTTGCATGACAGTGCATGAAACAACATTATTTCCAGAACAAAGAAAGTTTACGAACAAAGTTGTATTGATAAAACGTTCAGGAAACACTCCAAATAGGATCATAGTGCGGAAAGGGGTCTGATCTCCCCTTCTTAAACGATCTTCCCTTCTTGGCACCCCCCCCAACCTTTAAAAATGCCTATCCCCAAGGATTTTGGACAAAAATAGTTAACAAGTATATGTGAAATATCTTAGAGAGAGAAAGCGATATAAGAAACTTCCTTCTTCTTTTTGACTCAGACTACTCTAACAGAAAATTTCCTTTCACGAAGACCAAATTTCATAACAGTGCTTGAAAATAATCTACAACATAATGTAAGCCCCCCTCTTCTTAAACTATCCCCCTTCCTTGCTATCCCCCCCTTTTCATGGAAATTTCTGACCCTTTTCTTCATTTTTTTCGGAAGGTGTTATCCCCTCCTTAAGAAAAGGGGGTCTGAACTATGTATACTGATCGTCCATGCGAAGTTTGAGGACATTATAGCATAAGTAGAAAAGGCTTAAGTTCTGGAGCAATCAAAAAACATATCCATAAAATATTATGATAGATTCTCTTAAAAAGACTTGAAGAAAAACATATTTTTGAAGACTTGTGATTGATTTTCAAGTTTTCTCTTTGAAGGTTCAATGAGTGTGCTGCTGACTCTAAGGAATGTCAATATGCTGACGTCATCCGTATCTTATCACCCGATGTTGTCGTCTTCCTCACATCTCTGTTCGCTGTCCTGTCATGTCGATCCTTATCCTCACATTCCAGCAGACCTGGTCAAATGTCTTTGCAATTTGAACAACCGAACAGCTACCTTGGTGAAATCATCCCTGTCTTTGCTGGATTAATGTTGCTGCTTGGTGGAATCATACAACCCAACGTTTTGACTTCTGTCTATTTCATAGCTTTCTTGGTGCTTGGTATTTGTTGGGCGTTTCATCTGCTGGACCATTTGAAACAGAACACGTCTTTCCTGGTCTTCAAACTTTTTCTGACAGTTTACGCTGGTCTGCATCTTATATTGCTTTACCTTTATCAATTTCCTTTCATGCAGACAGCTCTACTCCCAGATACATTTTTACCAAGGTATTCATTCATTATGCTATTTTTCTTGAAAGTTTCCCTGTAGAGCGATGAGTAGCAAGTTCAGGAAGACCAAAATTTGGTCTTTTATATTAACCTGTGTCCGTCCGTCCGTCCGTCCGTTCGTCTGATGCAAGCTTTTCTCAGGATTGGCTCGTTTGATTTTTTTCACAATGATGCAAAATAGTAATGCCCAAAATGTGACAGAGTGCAATTTTTATGAAAAGATTTTTTCCGGCCGAAAATGCCGGAAATATGCCGTTTCTTATTTTACTTCCTTTTCAATTTCCATTCCATATTTATCATTAGGTAGGTCCAATATACATTGTGCTTGTTGCTGTTAAAATTTGTCATATTTTCAGTTTTATGTTCAGGTGATGATGTCATGGCACGTTATTATTTAATAATTTTTGGCTTTTATCTACCAATTCTCACATCAATATTTCTTGTTGTAGATTACTTGGCTTGCCAGCAATCATCTTGAATCACGATTGCACTCGAAGCCATCAAATTATTCTCAACTTTACCTATCCTTGGCCGTTTTACGTGTATCCATTTTCAGTGTTTTTATTGTATTGGATGCTGGCCGCTGATTTGAGAATCAGAATGAAGAAAAAGGTTTGTTTTTTTAAAGTTTTTTCTTTCTATGGGTTACCAATTCTTTCCCTTAAAAAACTGGACATGCAGTTACTTTTTCTTAACGAATTTTCGTCATCATCATCATCATCTTTCGACTTACTTCGGAAAATTTGCGTAGCCTTCCTTCCACAATATCGGATCTTGCATGATTGTCTTTATTTCCTCAATCTCGAGACCTGTTTCCCTTTTCCGAGTATCAATTTTCGAATTTTCGTAGTAATTTTAGTTGTATGTTCAAAGTTTCAAGAATGATTTATGATCATTTTTGGTTATAAATATTCATGTTTTACAGGTATAACCCTCTTGACCAAAACAATTCAAGACATATTTTCTTAATATTTTCTATAGTATGCTCAAAGTTTGACAAAGAAACCCAAAAGTGATTGCTGGCAATTCTTGCGTAAAGATGATTCAGTAAGTACCAATCATTTTGCACCAATGATAAATGTTTACCGTCTAATGTCGACATCCCTCCTGTAATCCTGACACCCTTCTTAGAGATTAAAAGGAAGGTCAGAATCACTGATTGAACAAAAAGACGTTTTCCTCTCTGACCGCTTAATAATAGCGATCAGTGATGCATTGCCCTCTTTTGACTTCTTTCAATCTTTTTCAATCAAAGGTTTTATAAATTGTCAACTTTCTGCCAACTTTTTGCCTACTTTCATAATTAGGGTTAGGTAAGGCAGAAAGTTGACCGTCCAAACTAGACCTAAGAATAATATAACCTTTCTAGCCATTGCTGGAGACATCACACACCAGTCATTACGGTGCAATAGAGGAGCCACAACAGCCGACCATTATTGTGCCAGAGACCACACAGGAGCCTTCGGATGTGCAAGGCTTGTTCAGCAGTATCATGATGTTTTTGATGAGACAAAGCTACATTGCGGCTCTGATCATCATGATGGTACGTTCCCTATAAAACCTGTTTATTTCCAGCAGCGTTCTAAAATGCCAAACGCTGCTGGAATGATTTCGAATAATGAATATAATTTTAGATTTTAGCAGGGATGACGGTACCAGCGAAATTGTTTGGATATTTGGCCAATGTTTATCTTTAGTTAATGCAATATTTTAACGATTGTCATTTGCACAATTTTCAATCCCAAAGAAGTTAAAAGTAGCTCTTACTTTTGATAAAAAGGCTACATATGTCTCACTAAAATGTTTAACTTTTTTATTTTTGCTTTCCTGTAATAATAATGAAAGTGAAATTGAACTGAAGCTATTGCGTTCCTGCTGATTTTAATACAACCTTTAAATATTTCATCATTTTAGACCTGGAGTATCACATATCACTCCTGGTTGACCTTCGTTCTTTTACTATGGGCCTGTATGACGTGGATCACACCCTACGCAAGAAAATTCTGTATGGTGTCATCCCCATACCTCGTCATTTATGCCGAGCTGTTGCTGATTCTGCAATATATCTATGGAATGAACCTCAAGGATGACGAGCTTCCCGTAAAAGAAGGGAAATTTGATTTCTCAGAACTTGGTTTGATGAGGTCCAATTATCAAGTTATACATCTGGGTGCTCAGGTGAGCGTTCTTTATGATGACTTGTTATTTTATTCTAAGGCCATTTTCTTTCTCAAGCATCTGAATATCTTGAACAGGATAGGGCAGTCTCTGAAATACTTTTTCAAGTAGTTACAACAAGCTGACTTTTTTGATGTGGGTAATGGGTAAATTTGAAAAATATTGGATATGTAGCTACTAAATCGATCTTGCTGAAGACTCAATTTAACACAATTTTTCAAATTTCTTTCTACGTTCACAGACGTTGTTTACGTGGGTTTTCTTGGTGACTTTACGTCAATACTTACGGGAGAAAAAAATGCAACGGCCAACGGACGGTCAAACAAACGACGCAGAAAGAAGTGCCATTGTTTTGACGTCTATCACAAGGCCTATTGTTCGCGCTTTCAGAAGAGGTATGAGACAATTTTAATCATTTTTTCATTTATAATTTTCCTTTTCACGCTAGACAGGCTAACTGCTTACAGATGTCCAGTGAAAGTGTGTTAAGTCGACTAGTCCGCCATTTTGTTTTCTGTTTTAACGTCAGATCTTCGAATGTTTATATTCAAAACGTTCGAATCGCGCTGTTGACTACCAGAATAGAAAACAAAACAACGGACTAGCCAGCTTTAAAACCGGTCCTATTTTTAATTGTATGGAAAATAGTAGGGGGAATTTTGTTCGATTTTTTGGAATCGCTTGACTGTTTTGTTAGAAGCACTTGTTATACAATTTTGGAAAGCTAAGGGGTAGGGGAATCGAAATTACTATGTTTCCAATTTTTTTTCGGACACTTTGGTGTGATTTTCGGACAAATATGACGGTCTCAGGCAAAAATCATGGGGTTAAAAATTAATGAAAATTTTAGCTCGAGAAAACGGAGACCTGTTGTATATTTTTGGAAAGCTCTCAAAAAATTAAGATTAGAGATATATTGCAAGTATAGGTGATTTCTGTACCTAACTCGAGATATTAACCCTTGAAAACCGTGTTTTTCAGCCAGAAACAGCTATTTTGTCCAGTTTTTGCGCTTTTTGAAGCTCAATATCTTGAGTTAGGTACTGAAATCACCTATACTTGCAATATATCTCTAATCCTAATTTTTTGAGAGCTTTCCAAAAATATACAACAGGTCTCCGTTTTCTCGAGCTAAAATTTTCATTAATTTTTAACCCTATGATTTTTGCCTGAGACCGTCATATTTGTCCGAAAATCACACCAAAGTGTCCGAAAAAAAATTGGAAACATAGTAATTTCGATTCCCCTACCCCGTAGCTTTCCAAAAATGTATAACAAGTGCTTCTAACAAAACAGTCGAGCGATTTTACAAAATGCCCTCTACTAAAACCTAATCCAGTCAAATAACAAAAGCCAAGTTTTATACCTCCTCCTATATTATTCTTTGCACGTGATCAAAATCTCAAATTTGTATCTTCGATAAATTCAATTGTTCAATGCTATCATGATTATTTAATATCATGAGGACTTTCATTTTCTCTCTTTGTAGTTCGCTCGAAGAGTTCATCCCAAGGTACGTATTATTTGAAGTAAAGTTTTGTTTAGTTTAAAAATCTTCCTCACGAGAAGAAACCAAACTATTTCCAACCACGCTTACGTTCCTAATCTTTTAAATTTTCCCGCCCCCTTGATAAAAAAAAAAGTGTGAAAGAGGCTATTTTAGATAAGCTGATTTTCGCCCTCCAATAACTTTGTAATTTTGATTATGTTTTTGCTTCATCTTTTTTCCGAAGAAAAGTAAAAAAAAGCAAAAAAGAATCTACCTGAAAATTACTGTTTATGAAGCATGCCACTTTTTTCACTCTCTAGCGAACAATTCGGACGAGATTGACAGCATTGGCGTCCGCCCGTCACGCGACGCGAAGATTTTAATGTCTGTGTTAAAGAAATCACTAGCGAAGTATTGGATTCTTGTTTGTTGTGCTGCTTTCTTATTGGTTGCTTTGCAAGATAATGTTTCGTTGCATCAAATCTTCTACATGGTCATCTTCCTTTTCGGTTTCATTATTTACCAGGTATTCATTATTTTTTTATAAGAATAAACTATATAAGAACAAAAGGCTTCGATAGCCAAAATCCTAAGAACAAATTAAGAATATTTTGATAAGGCTTTGCGGACTCTAAAACGCCCGATTTCTTGGAAAAATGGACAAAAATGCTCACAAAGGTGAAAACAAGAATATATTAAGAACATTGTTAGGCTCAAAAACTTAAGAACATCCGACAGCTTCAAAAAGTTTTCGATGTTCTTATAAAAGACGTCTACTTACACCATGAAAGAGCTGAATAGCGAGTCTTCAATTTGCACCGGTTAAAACTGGTTAAACGAAAGATGTTTACAATTTGTATTTCACTTTCGACGGCGGGTTTTAAAAAGTTTCATCGTTTGGGAGTGATGGATATTTCACTCTCCATCTGGCGTGCACGCGGGCAGCGCAAATTACGAAGGTAATAACTTGTTTCAAATAATACGAAATGGGGGACTTAAATCTTTTCTGCCACGTGTACAATCAGGTTCAAATATAAATCGAGGGAGTGTTGGGTATTTCAAACGTCTTTCACAATTTAAGGGTCGAGAATACTTGATTTAATTGTATATTTTGATTTGGAATTTTTAGTGGCTTTTTAGGATATATTCCCTGCCTTATACACCTTTCCCGAATTGTTTGGTATTTTTCGAAGGTCTTCAGATTATATTGAAAACTATTATTTGTATTCCTTCTATAAAGACAAGTGCAGGCTGAAAATTTGAGCTCAAAAGCTTTTTTCTATCAATTTTTATGACTGTTTTTGTTTACGGTGAAACCCCTTATAAAAATTAAGACATACAGCCCGGCCTCGTTTCCATGTAATTCTATCGTTTATAAAGAAATTTCGAATCAAAATAACTCAAGAACTGGAAGTGCTTTTTTCATATTTCTTTTTTTATTTGTTTAGTTTTGCGACATACAATTTTATGAAACTAAATAGAAACATCCAAACATTAAAACAAAAAAGTCAAAAAGCCTAAATAACAATTCGGGAAAGGTGTATTGGAACATTTTTGAGCTTTTAGATCCTGAGATATCAAGGACCTAAGTTTTAATGTAATTTCAGAGTTAAAATCAACACTGCAAACGTAACTTAGAGCGCTTAAAATCATTTGTGGTCTTTTGTAAGAAATCCCCTTTTTGGACCTACCCCGGTGGGGTGGAGGTCCTATAAATTAACCAATGTTCGTTCGTTAGTTAGTGCGTGTGTTCGTTACCAGCCTTTCTCGAGATTGGCTCATTAGTTTTTTCTGATTTTTGGCACAAAGGTGCATGACCATAAACCCTCGAATGTGACGGAGCCCAATTTTCGAGAAAAAAAATTTTGGGGCAAATTTGGGCCAAAAAACGGCTTAAAAACGGGTTTTTTGGACTTTTGGAATTTTTTCTGATTTTTAGCATGAAAGTAGGGTACAATCATAGTTAGAAGATGGCTCAAGCAGATTTTTGCGAAAAAACTTTTTGGCTCAAAAATCGCATTTTTATCTATAAGAACCACTTTTAATAAGAATACATCAATGTTCTTAGCCATATTATTATTATTATTTTTATTAGTTTTTTTTTAAGATGAAAATGTCATGGTGGAGGGTAATGATTTGAGTTTTCTAGAAACACTTATTATTTTTTTGGCTGAAAAACGAATCTTTATCTATAAGAATCACTAATTATAAGCATAGATCAATGTTCTTAGCCAAATTATTATTTTATTATTATTTTTTCTAAACAAAGAAAATGTCACCTTAGAGCGCGATGATTTGAGTTTTCTGTAAACACTTATTATTTTTTTGGCTGAAAAACGAATCTTTATCTATAAGAATCACTAATTATAAGCATAGATCAAGGTTCTTAGTCAAATTATTATTTTATTATCATTTTTTCTAAACAAAGAAAATGTCACCTTAGAGCGCAATAGTTTGAGTTTTCTGTAAACACTTATTATTTTTTTGGCTGAAAAACGAATCTTTATCTATAAGAATCACTATTTATGAGCATAGATCAATGTTATTAGCCAAATTATTTTATTATTGTTATTTTTTCTAAAAGAAGAAAATGTCACGGTAGAGCGGAACGGTTTGAGTTTTCTGGAAACCTTATTTTTTAAGCTGTTCATTTTTCTGATAGTGGTTTTTATAAAGAAAAGCGTTTAATAGCTTTTTTATTTCTTTTTCAAAAATCTTTTTCAATAGTGTTGATAGTTTCTCTCAATAGATATGCTTTCATTTTCTTTATTTTTTTGTATTTTGACCAGTTATGTCTTATGTGTTTCATTGTTTCAATGTTCACTGATTAGTTTGATAACCAGGTAGGTCCATAAAAGTATCGCTTGTTTGAAAATATTACGACTTTAATTGTACAACAGGCCATACCTAAAAGGATGATTTTTGACCTTCAATGAAGTGAAATTTTCAATCCCTTTGTTCTTCTTGCTATTTTAGTTTTCAGTGCGAACTTGGAAAACAGTTTTGCGTCCATTATGGTGGTTCATGGTGATCTATTCGATCGTTGTTCTGTTGGCAATCTACACTTACCAGTTTGACAACATGCCACAATACTGGCATAATGGAACTCGCCTCTCCTACCAATGGTTAGTATCATATTTTCAATTCTTGATGATTTGATTGAAATAAATCTTTTTACATGAAAAACAGAAAAAATGAAGCGACTGCTTGAATAGTAATTTTCGTCATCTTTCGTGACTTCATCAGCATATAGCTCAACAAAAAATGATATCCTTTTTATAATGGCAGCTAGAAGCCTTTTTACATGAATTGACCTTTTGAGTCAGTTCGCCTTACTTTTAGTTTTTTCATCTCTAAGAGAAAATCAGTGACGCGTAAAAAAGCATTCCATTCGCTTTAAGTGTTTACCAATTTTTGTTTTTCTTTCCATTTTCCAATGCATGCTTCAATCCTCACATATCATACCATACCGTTGAAAAGATAATTAGGAGCACTATAATTTTTGAGAACAATGATTAAAAAGTTTTCGAACATGAAAAATTTAGTGCCATAATCCTCAATATTGGTATAGAGCTACTTTGAAGCCTCCTGATTTCGTATTACAATTATTTTAAAGATGATGAATTATTATTATTATTACTAGGTCACAGTGTGGATGTAAACCACACTGAAACGACCGCCTTCCATCACGCATCAAGCTCGCGAAAGAGCGCGCGCACATTATTAACGCCTACATGTCATTTCCAGTACATTTTAGATTATTCATTGAAATCAGATTACAATATAGTCATTTTTCATGTCTCGATTATTCAATTCCGAATAAAAGACATCCAGGAAAAAAAAGAGAAACACCTGGGTGATCTAGTTAAAAAAACGAAGGTAAATGGTAGACAAAGTAATAATGAGCCAAGGCAAAACGAGATTAGCGTACGACTATGAAAGAAACCGCCTCCGGCGGTCGATTATGCATAGAAAGTTAAAGTATAGGCTATAAAAGGTGGCCCGTTAGAATGAAAACAGCAATATACGGAGTGGTTTCGACTTCAACGAGATACCTTTTAGAAGCTACAACTTTCGTTCCAAGAACTGTACGTGAAAAATACATAGTTGAAATCATCTGTAACAATAATAAAGTTTCGAACACCAAAGGCACCAAACAAAATAAAGATTAGCGCACACTAAAAGCCTTTAGTTCATGGAATTAGTGGAATATATTCGTTGCTTTGAGAGGTAGCTGGCGTAAACATCACCCTATGGTCCCGAGCAAAGCCTCAATATATTTCTGTCTGACTTTATCGAGCAATATTTGCAAGGAAACTATTTGTTGTAAATAGCAATAGGTTTGCATCAGGAGGCGTCTTTTGACAATAGTTTCAAACCATCGGATTATTCCTTTGAGGGTTTGTTATTTATTAAGTAAATCATATTAAGTCAAAATTCTCTCTCCTTTATTAAGGTTGGAAGACATCGGTCTTCGGAAGCAAGACAAAGCAGGTTTGCTTCTTGAACTTCTCATTCCAACCATCTTCTCCATCATCCTCGTCATCCAACTTCATTTCTTCCACAAACCTCTCATGAACAAGATTAAGAAATTGATGATTTATCGCAAAGAAGAGCGCAAGAAACGCACTGGCGCTGCCGCCTCAACCACTGTCACCGATGGTATGTTTTTCCTTAATGTACGAGTCTAATCGAATCCGACCAAATTCGTAACCGAATCGATTCTTATCGAAGACTAACGATTTTTTTGGAACATTTTTGTTGGGCTAATTGGCCCTACATCCTATAGATATAATTTTTCCAGGCTAAGTTTTTGATTGTTGCTGAATAGAATGCCCCTCTCTCAATATGCTCATTACCGAGGCTGTTGGTACATTAAATGCAGTTGTTATTTAATTATCGTTTTCGGAAGGTTTGTACCGGAGAGTGTACAAGAGATTGAACCAAATGAAGTGCTTGTAATCTTGCGAAAAAGACCACTAGTCAATCCTCTGTAATGTTTTCCACAATTTACCAAAGACGAAATGAGGAATTTTTGACCTCTTTCAATTCTAGTAAAATCGATCGCGTTCTGAAAATTGTTGCGAGAGTTGATAGCTCAAGTTTTATTATCTGTGGAAAATACTTATCTTTGAATTCAAAAACGTGATATAAGAACAGGTATGCTCTTTTTATCTCATAGGAGCCACTTTATCAACGGATATGACGTCATCCACACTGGCCACCACTACCGGATACGGAAGTATTTCGGACGAAGATGAAGATAATCTACACCCCTCTTTTGGCGGGAAATTGAAACGACGCTATAGTAAACTCACCTTCGTATTGTGGAGGTTCGCGGAAATTCATTGGCCCAAATTCGTTTGTTTGGTTGTCATGGTAGTAGCTCTGCAACAGGTAGGCTGGTGACTTTCTGTATGAAACATTTTTAATTTCGCGCATGCTCTATGAACACATCAAAAGAAATCACTTAAACCAGAGAAAGCTCGAGGTCTTGAAAACACAACGAGCTAATAACTTTAACCAGGAGAAACAAGAGTCTTGAAAATATTTCAAAGATTCTGCTTTAATTCATCCAAATTGATCAGCCATATTGATTTGTTTAATGGAGAAAAGTACAGTTGACTTCCACTAATCCGAACTCGAACGGAGAAAATTATTTGTTCGAATTACAGAGATTCGAATTATAGAAAGTCTTTCAAGAGGATTTTAATTGACGCAAGCTGGATACATAGAATAGAAGGTCTGATCACGTTATTTTTATATACGCAATTATTTGGTGATTTCTACCGGGTGCAGCAGAAAAAACTTTGGACGTTTGGCGAGCCACTGAGGCCGAACAAAGTCTTGTTTAGACTCAAAACCACTTTTATTAGAAAGAGGACATGCTAACTTAAATTTTGCGGTATAACTTTTTAAGTTTGGTCAAGTAGTTGTCAAGTTATAAGCTTTTGAAGTTAAAATTCACTTTTCAAAAAGTGTGAAAAACACGTAATAAAAGGGTATTAAATTAAGCATTTTAAAGCGTTTTCGATAAGAATTTTTTTCAAATATTTCTAAAAACTGACTATTTACTAAAAACTGACTATGTTGTAAACGAAAACTGCTTTTAAAAGTATTTTAACAATTGATTATGTCGTAAAAGTCGTTAAATAAGTCAAATACTGAGCTATTTTTTCATTATTCGCATAAATTTAATACACCTTTTTTTATGTGTTTTTTACACTTTTCGAAAAGTGAATTTTGACTTCAAAAGCTTATAACTTGACAACTACTTGACCAAACTTAAAAAGTTATACCGCAAAATTTAAGTTAGCATGTCCTCTTTCTAATAAAAGTGGTTTTGAGTCTAAACAAGACTTTGTTCGGCCTCAGTGGCTCGCCAAACGTCCAAAGTTTTTTCTGCTGCACCCGGTATTTACAGTGCAATAAAATAATAGTTTTCCTCCGGATAATAAATATTAAAATGTCTTTGAACAAACACTTTGTGTTTTGCTGCATTGAGTGTTCTAAATCTGCGTGTCAAATCAAATCTGTGAAAGAAATGTGCAACACTTGTATATTACAGTGTAAAGCTCCTCCGTTTCAGATGGAAGAGGCGAAATTCTGCAAAATCTGAAGAATATTGTCCGATTTGTTGTTTAAAGTCTGTAATCTCCATCTGAGACAAAAAACTTTGCGTTGCGTTGACTACAGATATTATGCTTTCGTACAACGTTCTTTAAATAGCAGCTTTCGTACGTTCCTCAGTCGGATAGTATGTTCAAGAGGGAAGTTTACTTTAAAATCCTATCAATAACGCTGAAAACACCACTACAAACGAACAGAGAGAAACCCTAACCATTGAAGCGTGACTTTCTTTTGCAGCGTGTGTGATGATTTGTTTAGCCCATGTTCCACTGGTTTGCCAACTCAAACATCTCAGGCTACCTCCCATCTCGCAGACAACGCGTGCGTCTATAGGAACGACTGTCTTGTTGCAGGGGTTGTTACGAAATTCGAACAGAGCTTGTGCGTCTTTTTCGTGGTTGAACCTGTGTAGAAAACGTATAAATGAAAGTTAAACAATGCCCTTGTCATTGTAAGGGTTCAGTTCAAATTTCAAAGCCAGTTCCCAGATGCCTAGTTACGACTTTTTTACGACCAAAATGTTCGCCTACAAAACAAAAAACCCAATTAACGTCAGACTTACGTAGGCACGTAAATGAAGTCGTCCGTCACCACGCAGTTGACGTAAACGCCACACGAAGATGCGTAACCTCCTTTGTAAACTCGATCGTCGAAAAATCCTGAAATATATTGAATATATAGCGTATTGAATATACGCTGAAAAAGATAATAATAGAGAAATGAAAAAGCTCAGTGGTTCAACGGTATATTTTCTGTTGCTTATAAATCAATTTTATTCGTATAAAATCTTTCCTCGGACTTCTTTACTTTAGATGTTGTAAAGCCTAAAAATTACCGTCGACTTCAATAATTTGACAGCCAGGACATCCTTTCTTCAACTCGTTCTTGTACAATGTATTGTTAGGTTCCAACTGTTTCTGCATGTATATAGCATCCCTACAAACGTACGCTGCTTGTCCGTCCGCGTGCGCTAACGTGGGTTCATCCGGCGTCAAAATGGATACATTCTGAACACCAAGAAGTCGTTGTAATTCTGAAATCCCTTGCTCTTCGTTCAGTCCATTATCTGTGAGGAATTTCTTGGTCGTGATGACACCGTCCTCGTTGTTGTTCACCAGATTGCCACCGTCTAACAAAAGGTCCGTTTTGTTTGGTTTGATGTTTAGACTGTGGATGAATTTGTCGTAGATGTCTTGAGTGGTTTTAGCCTCTGATTTTCCTCCGCCACCGATGTAGGTGAACTGAACCTGAAAAGACAATCGAAAAATATTTCATTTTGTTGTCATGCAAGATTCTATAGATTCTAATGTTTAAATGATGACAGATCACAAGGCCCATCACCAACTGCGTATGTATAGACCAAAGGGTGTCGTTGTTTGAGGGTAAAGGAATACTAATGTGAACTTTCAATCTCTTGTAAGAGCTATTATTTTTTATGTAGTTCAGTACGAAGGTTTTTGGACCTACCTGGAGGTCCTATAAATTAACCTTTGTTCGTCCGTTCGTCAGTTACCAACTTTCCTCGGGATTGAATTATAGGGATTTTGTGATTTTTGGTACAAGGGTGCAAAATGGTGATTACCAAAATGTGACGGAGCCCGATTTTCGAAAAAAAATGCCCAAAAAAATGACAAGATATTTGTTTTGAGCAATCTAGGCTTTTGTTCATCCTCTAACGAAAAGAGTTTCTTATAGATGTATAGGGAATATATCTATAGAGGTCTGCGATTCAGACTATGTGCAATCTTTCCCTGGATTTAACACAAGTTTGTTAATCACAATAGTTTGTTAAAATCAGAAAATCACATACCTGACTTGATGGTATAGGAGGGCTGACATCTCTTAGCCAAGGATCATCAACATGTGCTTCAATCAACTTCGAATCGTCAATCTTTCCTTTATAATACGACATCGTCTCCTCATCAACTACGACAACGACGTCATCTTTTCCCGTCACGTTGTTTACGTAATCGACGTAAAACGGGATGACGTCAAGGAATTTTTCAGTGTAGTATTCATTAGCTTTAATGGGCGGTGCAAGAACCAGAAGCTGTTTGGCAGACGTTGTCCCGAACAAACACGCCACCAAGATAATCAATGAATACATCTAGAAATATCTGTTATGGAAATTTTATTACCTAAGAAAAGTTATATCTGGCTTCAAAACAGACCTTTACGCTTTTAACTCTGCAAGAAAATCCCTCTCAACATACTGTATATAGAAAATAATTCTTATTTGAATCTCTGTTTTGATCCCTCTTGAAGAATTTTGTTTGCTCAAAAAGTTTTTTATTTACTTGAAGATTCCTGATTATTGAATTAACCCATGTTACAGCAATCTATGCTCTACTAAAGAAGTAAGACTATAAGAGGCTTGTAAGGAAAACATGCAAATATCGTATATTGACTATTTTATCAAACATTTCTCAAAAAGCTATTCGAAAAAAATATTTTAACATGTACGCAAAAACATCGACAAGAAGGATTCAAAGCCTGAGTTTCTTTCAAAACAAAATACATTATAATAAGCATTTAGACGTACAAATGATATAGTCATAAAACTGAGCTTAGTTGCTATAGAAACCATAAAAACGATTTGCTATACAAGCTACAAGAAATCGAAATAACCTCAATAATTAATTAGGTGCTGCAGGTATAATTTATTAATCACTCTACTCTGCATGTTTTGATGTGCTTTACGGAATGGAAAGATTGAATGTCTGTCATCTTTGTGAATACTGTTTTTTTTTGGCAAAGTATTGTGTAGGATATAACCATGCAATCATTGTTTGAAAGATTTGGTCATTTTCGTCAACTCGTCCAAAATGTTGCCCAATCTGGTAACCAATCCCCTCTTTCGACTTTTCGTTGCATCTTTCTTCTCCTTGGTTACCATGGGAGCAATAAGTTTTTTCGATTGATCATTGGTGATTTCTTTCTTCTTTTTCGTGTGTCCAAAATGCTGCTCTTCCACAGCTTTCAGAACTTTGTCTTTCATCGCACCTTGTGTTTGCCAGCTCAGACATCTCAAGCTTCCACCCATGATGCACACTTCACCAACATTGATGGGAACCGCTCTTTTTCCACACGGGTTGTTCTCAAATTGTTGTAAAGCCTTCTCATCCAGAGCTGCGTGTTCACCACCGAATTGAGGGACGTAGATGAAGTGATTTGTGACCACGCAGTTAACGTAGACACCACACGATGATGCGTAACCTAGGTAACATCAAGCGTTAAGAAATAGATACCTCATCGGCCCTTTTCACGCCGGCTATTATTGGCTCTTTTTTCCTCGCTGGTTTAATAAGGGCGGATGTAAGAACCGAGCAAAAGATGGAAAAAAATTTAGCTTTGGCATGATAAGGACCGGTGTGAAAAGGGCCGATAAGGTAGTAACAGTACTATATCTAGATATCCCAGTAATGAAGGGGCTCTTTAGCCAGCATATTGATTGTTTCATAGGGTCTACGATTAACGTTAATAGACAGCTATGAACTGAATGAAACGTGGTTGAGAGAGGGGATTCAAACTTTTCACTGCTTGTTGCAAATGAAGGTTTTCAGTATGCGTTTAGTCGTGACGTGAAACGCTTTCTTATCTGTTTATTTGCAAAAACGTTATGTCATTATATCGCCTAAAATTATTGAGATTCAATATCGGAATAAAGATCCGTTCTGAGTTTTTACAGTATCTTTTACCTTCTTTATAAAAGCGATCATCCAAGAATCCCTCCACTTCCACGATTTGACAATGTGGACAACCTGTCAATAACTCCTCGCGTACCTATTGTGTGAACGAGATGTAAACGTTCGAATTATTAGTTCACTTAAAACTCTATTTATTCATGTTTGCACGATTTAGATACGCTTATTTTGACCATCGGCAAAAAATCTACAAAGAATCTAAGCAAATTTTTTAAATAAGTCTCGGGCCAAAATATACGAAAGCTTAAAACAGCCGACAAAACTGCCGTTTGAAAACTAGCCCCTAATTATAGTCTTCAATACGATAACACTCAAGGATGGCAATTCTCGGGTGCGATTCTGTTAGATTTGTTCGAGGCAGACATGTGCTAGTATAAGAAAAGAAAGAAAAGTTTAGGGACCTGCTCGTTGAAGTCTACATCATCCTGTTTATGTTGATAAATGACGTCATCGCAAACATAAGCAGCCATGCCATCTGAGTGCGCCAGTTTCGGTTCGTCCGGCGTCAGAATGGAGACGTGCTCAACATGGAGAAGGTCTTGTAATACTCGAACGCCCTCTTCCTCTAATAAATTATTGTCCGTTAGAAATTTCCTGAAAGTTTAGAAAGAGTTAAGGGAACAAAATTTAAGATGTTTGAGACCATAGTATAGTTCGGGAAGAATATCCATGAGACGTTGCTTTGAGTGGACCTCCTAATTTAAACTTAACTGATAATGCAATGTTTTTGATTAGCGGCACGCTAAAGCTCTATAGGAGCTGGCAGGTTTTCAATGGAAGAGATATAATAATCAGCCATTGATGTGCCGTATCCTCAGATGGCTTCTACTACCAATGCACGTAAGCATGGAAATTTTTCATGTTTACCCAACAAAAAATCCGTGACGGTCTGGTGAAATTCCGCAATCCAAACCTTCAAGATGTCGAACTTTTTTATGACTTTTAAGCTTTTTACACATGTGCCTTCGGTGGTCTCAAGTAAAATTCTACGTACAACTGAAAAAAAACTGTGTATCAAAGTGTATCAAAAGAAAATTCTACACCGAGTGCTAAGTGGTCGGCTGTGACCAAAATCTCTGATAACGGGTTCAAACTTGTTTTAGCCTGAGGTTCAAACTTGTCCAAAACATTGGAAAGCTTGTTTTAGCCTGAGGTTCAAACTTGCCCATAACATTGGAAAGTTTGCTTTAGCCTGAGGTTCAAACGTACCCAAAACATTGGAAAGCTTGTTTTAGACTGAGGTTCAAACTTGTCCAAAACATTGGAAAGCTTGTTTTAGCCTGAGGTTCAAACTTGTCCAAAACATTGGAGAGCTTGCTTTAGCCTGAGGTTCAAACTTACCCAAAACATTGGAGAGCTTGTTTTAGCCTGAGGTTCAAACTTGTCCAAAACATTGGAAAGCTTGTTTTAGCCTGACGTTCAACTTACCCAAAACATTGGAAAGCTTGTTTTAGCCTGAGGTTCAAACTTGTCCAAAACATTGGAAAACTTGTTTTAGACTGACGTTCAACTTACCCAAAACATTGGAAAGCTTGTTTTAGCCTGAGGTTCAAACTTGTCCATAACATTGGAAAGCTTGTTTTAGCCTGAGGTTCAAACTTGTCCAAAACATTGGAGAGCTTGCTTTAGCCTGAGGTTCAAACTTGTCCATAACATTGGAAAGCTTGTTTTAGCCTGAGGTTCAAACTTGGTCAAAACAATGGAAAGCTTGTTTTAGCCTGAGGTTCAAACTTGGTCAAAACATTGGAAAGATTGTTTTAGCCTGAGGTTCAAACTTGTCCAAAACATTGGAAAGCTTGTTTTAGCCTGAGGTTCAAACTTGTCCATAACATTGGAAAGTTTGTTTTAGCCTGAGGTTCAAACGTACCCAAAACATTGGAAAGATTGTTTTAGCCTGAGGTTCAAACTTGTCCAAAACATTGGAAAGCTTGTTTTAGCCTGACGTTCAAACTTGTCCATAACATTGGAAAACTTGTTTTAGCCTGAGGTTCAAACTTGTCCAAAACATTGGAGAGCTTGTTTTAGCCTGAGGTTCAAACTTGCCCATAACATTGGAAAGCTTGTTTTAGCCTGAGGTTCAAACTTACCCAAAACATTGGAGAGCTTGTTTTAGCCTGAGGTTCAAACTTGTCCATAACATTGGAAAACTTGTTTTAGCCTGAGGTTCAAACTTGTCCAAAACATTGGAGAGCTTGTTTTAGCCTGAGGTTCAAACTTGCCCATAACATTGGAAAGCTTGTTTTAGCCTGAGGTTCAAACTTGTCCAAAACATTGGAAAGCTTGTTTTAGCCTGAGGTTAGAACTTGTCCAAAACATTGGAAAGCTTGTTTTAGCCTGAGGTTCAAACTTGTCCAAAACATTGGAAAGCTTGTTTTAGCCGGAGGTTCAAACTTGTCCAAAACATTGGAAAGCTTGTTTTAGCCTGAGGTTCAAACGTACCCAAAACATTGGAAAGCTTGTTTTAGCCTGAGGTTCAAACTTGTCCAAAACATTGGAGAGCTTGCTTTAGCCTGAGGTTCAAACTTACCCAAAACATTGGAGAGCTTGTTTTAGCCTGAGGTTCAAACTTGTCCAAAACATTGGAAAGCTTGTTTTAGCCTGACGTTCAACTTACCCAAAACATTGGAAAGCTTGTTTTAGCCTGAGGTTCAAACTTGTCCAAAACATTGGAAAACTTGTTTTAGACTGACGTTCAACTTACCCAAAACATTGGAAAGCTTGTTTTAGCCTGAGGTTCAAACTTGTCCAAAACATTGGAAAGCTTGTTTTAGCCTGACGTTCAACTTACCCAAAACATTGGAAAGCTTGTTTTAGCCTGAGGTTCAAACTTGTCCAAAACATTGGAAAGCTTGTTTTAGCCTGAGGTTAGAACTTGTCCAAAACATTGGAAAGCTTGTTTTAGCCTGAGGTTCAAACTTGTCCAAAACATTGGAAAGCTTGTTTTAGCCGGAGGTTCAAACTTGTCCAAAACATTGGAAAGCTTGTTTTAGCCTGAGGTTCAAACGTACCCAAAACATTGGAAAGCTTGTTTTAGCCTGAGGTTCAAACTTGTCCATAACATTGGAAAACTTGTTTTAGCCTGAGGTTCAACTTACCCAAAACATTAGAAAGGATTAAGAATAATCCAAATCTCAAAGAAAGAAATCCCTTTTATGCCCTAAAAAATAGCTGAAGCTTTTCTGATAAAACACTTTTAACCAAATTCCTTCCTTACTTTGTGGTAATCACTGCATCTTTGTTGTTGTTGACCAAATTCCCTCCGTCCAACAAAAATTGTTCCGTCTTATACGCTTTCACGTCAATATCCCTTAAGAAGGCATCGTAAATCCTTTGCGTTTTGTTGGCCTCCGCAAGCGATGAACCTCCGACATAACTGAATTGAACGTCCGACCTAGGGATTGGAGGGGCGACGTCACGGACCCAGGGATCATCAATGTGATTCATCAACATAATCTATCAAAGGAAATACAGTCGAAACTATGGATACACGAGTCAAGAGACATGCACGAAGTTAAAAACCGTTTTACAACTGATCCAATATTGACGGAGCTGAATGCTAGTCCTTCAAAGTTTCCCTTTGATAGTTAAACGAAATCCTCGGTCGGCTTGATAGAGAAACTCAGATCGTAGTAGAAAGCTGCATATAAAGAAACTAAGGACCCCTAAAATCAACATACGTTCCCAGCTGGCACACAACGTTGTTTTAACGTTCATCTAACGTTATTTGGACGTTATGAATGTCACATGGACGTTGTTTTGACGTTGTGTGCCGTCTGGGTTTCATTAATAGTCAGGTATATTTTTAATAGTTTTTAAAGAGTGTATTTTACGAGTGTAAAAAATTCTTACATTTTCATTGACGCCAGCTTCAAGATAATCATGATAACTTCGGTCATCAGAAACGATCACCACTCGATCTTGAACGTCGTCACGCTCCTGTTGCGCTAGAACGGCATCAGAATATCGTTTATAGAAGCGTTGTACGTCCCAATATTTCTCCTTGTAATATTCATTATCTTTGATGGGTGGTGCCAGTACCAAAAGTTGCGACGGTCTGCGTGGCCCATGATGGCGCCCATGTTTGTGATTATGTGCCTTGATGTGCTTTCCATGGCTTGAAGCGGTTAATATAACCTATAAAGTGAGATATTTTAGGCCCCATACAATATAGTTGCGTGAAATGATACACACGTTTACACTCAGCCATAGTTTTGTACACGTGTTTTTTTTATAAGGAACCTTAACTTGACTGGCTCTGAGCCTGGAGTTCCTTATTTTTCCAGAGAATTTCAACTTCAAAGTTCCCTTATCAAGTTCCTCATTTACTTAGCTGCTAAGTTTAGATTTGCTTAGTATGTTACTTCAATATCAGTATAACTTCTGTAAATTTCCTCTTTTTGAGACATTGAATGTCTTTTCAGCGATAGTTTATCATCTTTTTGTTTAGGTTATTGTAAATGTGGGTAAGTTCAAGTTTAACTCTTAATGTTCCTTAACTTGATTTCTTATTCTGAACCTCAGCAGTTCCTTATCCTTAACAATTCCTTAATTTCTGGACCATTTTCAGCCTCAAGTTTCTTATAAACGCGTTCCTTATAAAAAAAACGTGTATTTGGTTTACTTTCTAGAAGGACCCACGGATTGTGTGATTTTGATGACCAAAAAGACACAGCGACAAAAATTATCATATTGAAGATTGTCTTTCCTTGATAATTTGTAGGATCAATATCCAATATTTTTGTATGTTTGCTTTAAGACGAAAGCATTGCTTCGAGTCCCACCAAGTGAAGTGACATGTGCCGCATGTTTATTTTAATAAGAGCCTTTTGATGAAATTTTAGCCTTAAAATGTTCTTAACTTGTTCTTAATAATTCGGCCATCGAAACCATTTCTAAAGGGCTACTTAGACTACACAATATATTTATGAACAATATTCGACAAAATGGTTTGCGGACCGTAATGTAAGAAGTTAAAAACAGGCATCCTATTATAAGAAGGGATTTTCTTTCTATAAACAATCCTCTTATATTGTTAGAATATTGAAAATAGGAGCTGACAATAATATTGCAAACGCCTTTTCGATATATTGCCGACACTAAGCAATACATCGTCAATATATTGCCCGACAATATATTGTGTAGCCCTTATAATTTTTTTCTAAAAAAAAACGTCTGCTTACCAACAACAATTGCAAAATGAGGAGAGTCTTCCCTCCAACAACCATTGCTAACCGATTTCTCCCAAACCTCTCCTCTCTTTTCTCTTGGTATCGATCAAGTGAGAAAACTTTCAACTTGGACACCTTTAATATTCAAAAGCCTTAATTAGAAGTAGACATTCAGAGACATCAGCCTTAAGCTTTAAAGTAATCTTGTCTTGGTAAGCTTTTATCACAATACATTTTGATAGGCTGATATCTCTCACGTGGTTTGTATCTGCAGTGCTGCCATCGATGTTCTTTAACCTTTATCAATCCCTTTAGACATACTAATGCAAAATCTCTCATCGAGGTATATGCAATAGAGACTAAAACTTCCTGTCGCTGCAATAGGCCACTCATTAGTAGACTAATTATCTATGGCAATCTATATAGAAGGTTGTTTATCGGATCTCGTCGTCATAAGATTAATTGTCTTATATGCCATTCTCATATAAGACAATATATGAACATTATGTACCATTCCCCATGATTGAATTCACAGGATATCAAAGACTACCAATACCCTCAAAACTCTTTAACAACCTTTAGAATGCTTCTTACCGACTTTATTTTTGATGCAATTTGCTTAAAAAGCCATTCATTTTTAGTGTTTTATCCCTGCGTGTTATTATGCACATTCCTATCCGCTGTACGGTGATGACGTAATCATGTGGCTAGATTTTCACGTGACTTGAGAAAGTTCACCAAGGAGGACCTGAGTCGTTAGTAATTGATTATATCCGATTTAGACTTAAATATAATGTTTTGAGAGGCAAGATAAAGTTAATTCTCCTGTCTAAATCTATTTTTAATAACTTTATCTTGCCCAAATAATTGTCTTTTGCTCCTTTTAAACACCTGTGTTTTTTTTAGAATGTACCTGATGGACTTGGGATGAAATATTCCAGAAAATCAAGATTTTCTGATTTTTATTATAGCAATTTTTTAAAAACGGTTTTATCATCTAAACTCTTCGGAAATCTATTGTTGATACCATAAATTTTCAATTTTAAATCTAAGGAGTAGAAAAGGATGAAGAATTCCACAATTTTCGATTTCGGGTGACATAAAAAGTGTAATATTTCATCCTATGCCACTCTTTCGGTGAATATATTGCTATTTTCTGAAAGGTACACTCTTTATGTAATAGACATTCATGTAATTTTCATCCTCAAAATAATATCGATTAGTTTTTAAAACATTCTTTTGGACGACCCGTTTTTTATCAATATTTTTGGAATATCTCCTCCTTTTCTACTCCTTTCATCATTTTGCTTACATTTTCTAATAATTTATATATGGTACACCATTTGAGAGTATAATTTCAAAACGGAATCTTTCATAGTTAAGGAGCAATTAACTGTGGAATTTTTCATCCATCCGCTCGTAAGAAAGCTCTCATCCTAGATTACTCCTAATTTTGTCCTTAAATTGTAGCTGTTCAACTCATCCAATTAAAGCCGGACTAAAAAAATCGGGATATTTCATCCTATCTCTTTTTCTCAAAATAAATTGAAATACTCATGTAAAAGTTTTCATTAAGAAAGGTTGGCTTAAACAGGAGATACCCAAAAAAGACAGTTTGGTACATTCTAAAAAAAACACCGACTTAAACACACTACAAAAACACGCAGAACAATTTGTATACACATAAATAAAACCTTCAGTTTGTGCACAATCTTTAAGGACCCTTCCAACTTTGGAATTAGCATCAGTTTTTGCCAGGTTATCTAACGATAATATTTCGAGATTCAAGCGAGGTTTTAATATTTTCTCTCTTCAAATTTATCAAAAAAGAAAGTCAATTTGACCAGATTTGAAAAGAAAAGTTTCTTTAAATGAATGACGTTTGTTCTCTCTATTATTAAGCCGAGTTTCAACCCATACACGTTTTTTTTTATAAGGAACCTTAACTTTGCTCTGAGCCTGGAGTTCCTTACTTTTACAGAGAATTTCAGTCTCAAAGTTCCTTATCGAGTTCCTTACTACATAGGAAATTTTGAACTTTTTGCCCCTTGAAAGATCAAAATTTGGTCAAATTAATCCCAATAAGGTACATTATTTTCAAATCCACTTATTCTCAGCCTGAGCAGTTCCTTAACAATTCCTTATTTTTTGAACCATTTTCAGCCTCGAGTTCCTTATAAACGTGTTCCTTATAAAAAAAAACGTGTATACGTTTAATGGTAGTGATTTTACATGGGAACTACTTAGGAACCACTAGCCAAAAATGACAGTTTTTCGAATTAGAAATGTGTAAGGGGCTTATCTCCACAACAGTTTTGTCACAAAGGACGGCAAAAAGGACGCTTTGGCAAAATATAACCATCAGTGAATTTTTCTTCTCGTACAGGTGTCCGCCGTCAACGCTTGTTTCATCGTGTGCGTTGCTATAGCGATGCTAAATGACATGGTTCAAAAGTTCATAAATTACGTCATGATTGTGTGGTCGTCCATCGTGGTGTTGGTGTTCATGATCTACCAATTACAATTTGTCAAAGAAGACATCCTACAATACAATTGCACTGAAGTTATTAACAATAAGGTAACCACGGACATTGTGTACTCTCCTTTGTTGAGGGGTGATGGGCAAGAGCGTTTGAACAGGGCAAGAGCGTTTGAACAGGGCAAGAGCGTTTGAACAGGGCAAGAACTTTTCCAAACAAATTTCGACTTTCTTGGGTGTGAGACAAATGGTGTGACTTGTCTTTTCCATAAAGAGGAGGAGCTGAGAGATTTTCGATTGATATGATTATTGAATATCTCGTCCGGGCCTAAAAACAAAAGAAGAGTTAATTTCCAAACTCTTTTAACTGGGGAATAGAGTGGAGTAACACATTTTTCAATTAAGTTTGGCATTCAAATATCTGGCTAAAACATATATAAATCAAAGGTTTATTTTACTGATCGTATAAGAAATTTGAATTCTTTGAAATCTCATCTTTTTTAATATCCATCATTTTAATTGACAGACCGTTCTTGTACCTGCTGGTGTGGATCACTTCGCAAGCAACGAGTTTTGGTTGGGTTTTCATAAGTCCTCCAACGTATCGCAAGATGTTAGGGTATGTATGCTGCTTCTTCTATGCCGAATTCGATACTTTATTATTATAGGTATAGGTTCTGAATCTTTCCTTCGATGTTCTTTGAGTCACTCTCTCCCCAAAAGAATGCTGATCGTAAGATATTGCAAAAATGTTACAAAAAGACAGCTTTTCAAAGTCTTTTGACTATGACATCTTATAAATATAGTGGAGTCTCCATAACTCGAACACGCACGGGGAACGCAAATTTTGTTCGAGTTAAGGAAATTTCGAGTTATTGAGTAAGGTTTATAAGGCATTGTTAACTGAAACGACGAGAAAACTTATCTTAAGTTTTAAGAGTTAAGGAAACTTTAGAGTTAAAGAGGTTAGGGTTATAGAGACTCTACTGCATCTTATTTTGGTTTTAGCCTTCCGATTATTCTAGCTTGGCAGATTACATCTTTTCTTCCAGATCGTTTCAGTGTGTTATTTATCTTCTTTCTTCAGGGCTACTTGTTTATCGTGCTTGTCATCGTCTTTCAAAAAGTTATCAAACATCACCAAGAACTTCACCGTTACCATAGCAACACTACTAAACTTCCAACTGGCATCCTCTTTGACGACGTCACACGCAAAGAGGCGGACGAAAGCATTTTCGGTGGATTCAAGTATCTCTGTAATCATTTCTTCGCCAACTTTGGTGTCGAGGTGAGTGAAATTCTGTTGAAATATTAGCGAATCTTTAACATGGCTATTTGATAGATAAATTATTTTGTTCATCGGCATTTTTGTTGTAATGGTAGATAGTCTTACAATGTATACTCTAAGGTTCCGAGTAGTAGGGGGTTTGGAATTTTTTCAAAATGTAATAAAAGGAGGTGCGAAATTCTCCAAAAACCCCAACAATAAGGTATAAGCGAAAACCAAGGTATTTAGAGCAATTCAGCTTGTGATAGCTGAAAAAAAATCCAAAAAGAAATAAAGGAAAATTAGGCGATCTTAGAGTAATGCTAATTTCAGGATGAGAAAAGCGTTACTCAATTATTTATGGAAACTTTAGAGTTCTCTTTGCTTTGATCTAAGTGAGATGAATTTTATATAAAGTCTAACATGGCGATGTTCCACTCCTGTTTGTCTATCGCTACTTAGTTCGGGTTTTGTCGAAAGTTATTGGGGTTTGGGGGGCCGCTGCCAGCTAATTTGAAATAGACTTTAGATCAAACTTGTATCATATGTAGCTGATTGTAAGCATGAAACTTTAAGTTCTACATTTAAAAAAGTTTCACCATTATTGCCCCTTTACGTAGAGCACTGTCTTTGGTGAAACAAACCCACCTTTATCGCTACTATAAAGTCTAATATAAAGTTTTCATTAATACTATCTTAAAAAATTAAAGTGAAAAAGTTTGAAAATTGACAACTCGTGGCGAAGACGTTAAGCATCATGGCTTGAACTAATTTTTGGCGTGGTAATTAATTCACCAATATAAAATATACCAAAATAGTTTTTCTTTTATTCTGTCAAATTACAAAGAAAACTTTACACAATCAAATATACCAAAAAAAATAACTTAAAGGATAATGTAGGCGTGGGTAAGAGGCAAGTCAAATTGTCAAAACCCCATCAAAAAATGGACTGAAAAATAAAATGATTGTACTATTTCCCTTTTTTCAGTCGAACCTAGTCGTCATGGTGATTGCGGTTTGTACACGAGGTGACGTCATCTCTGTGCTCCATTCTATTTGGATTGGCGTCTTCCTATTCGCTAAGAGGCGTCACGTGGTCAAAATCTGGCGCATTTATGTTTGGTATTTAGCGATTTTGATACCAGCACAGTATATCTCGATCTTGGGTTGGCCGCCTGCACTTTGCAAAGGTAAATTGTTGTGTTCTTATCTTCTTTTTAACATAGTTGAATGAGCAGAAATACGGTTATTCGAACCTGCATTTATTCGAAGTGAGATGGTGTGATGGTGATCCCCTTGGATCTGTTTACCTAACCCAGGCCAAACACTCTCGCGGTTATTCGAGCTTCAAGTTCAACTTAAGGGCAATGTCCGAAAGGTGACAAAGCCCGATTTTCAGAAGAAAAAAGTTTTCCAGATGAAAATGCCGGAAATATGCCGGAAAAACCGTTTTTGGCATTTTCTCGAGATTTTATCGTAAGTTTTTTTCTGATTCTTTCCACAAAGATGCGTGTTAGCAATACCAAAAACATGGCGGATTCCGATTTATGAGAAGTAATTTGTTTCCGGCCGAAAATGACGGAAATATGCCAGAAATCGCCGTTTTTACAGATTTTCATTTGACTTCTTCCTAATATTTCTTTGTCTTTTAATACAAAAACATTATTTATAAGAATGCCCACGATTAAGCATGGTTCAATTCCGGAGAACTTTCTAAAAATCGCCAGAACAGCCGAAGACCACTAGGAAACCGTTCGGTCGTCCGTTCTTTGTTCACGATCTTTTCCATTTTCGATTTAAACTACAGTCGACTTTCCGTAACTCGAACAAGAGAAACGATTTGAAAGAGTTTCATTCTTACATTGTTTATAATTCCTGAAATTATTCTTACACTGCTTCTTCTATCACTGTACAGGTGAATCTCCAAAACTTAAACCTCTATTACTCGAATGTTTCCTTAATTCGAACAAGTTTTCTTGTTCCTTCACTAAACAAATGAACAATGCCTTAATTTTTTTTGAGTTATAAAAACTTTCCACTGTAAAACGAATATGCTTCCGATTTTGGTCGGTAAACAAACACCCTACTGAATAATAGTACCACATCAGGGAAATTTTTACAAAACTTTTCTTAGTCCCCCATGCGTGTTCGACTAACAGCATCACATCAAAAGACTTTTTTTTTTACTCTGCTTAGACTACCCTTGGACGAATGCGTTTGGAAGTAAAACGTCAGGTTTGACACAATGGCTTTTCTTAACCAATCAGCAGATGCCACAAAACCAACAATTTCTTCTCGGTGAGTCACGCGACACTTTAATTATTGTAGTTGTTCGGTGTTCATTTTTCATACGTAATGTATAGAATACACCTTTTCATAAATTACGTTACGAACATCACTTACCTCGTTTTGAAGTTATTGCCATGGTGATTGACTCCCAGCGGATTTTATTTAAACTACTTTCTATTCATAAAAAAACCATTTAATGCCTCAAGGGACATAATCACCATGGTAATTGTTTGAATAGGAGGCAAGCGATATTCGTGACGTAATTTATGAAAAGGTCTATACACATGGAGAAACAGTTTAGTACCCTCTGATAAGATTCCAACATTGTATACACGAGTTCAAGCCTTGAATGCTGAAACTTTTGACATATGCTAGAATTGAACCTAGCCTAGTTTGATCTCTCTTTTCTCACTTTCTCCTTTCTTCAGCGGATTTTTTCCAATACCTGGCCGCGTGCTGTCAAATGAACGCTATCAAGAACTCTCACAAGAATACCAATCCTAACATCAATGACGTCACACGTGAAGAATATTCACCCCCGGATTTCATGAATAACAAAACGTGGCTCGATTTTATCAAGGTACTGTGCAAAAAGCTCGAAGACAATTTTGTTCTTTTATTGTTTTAGTGGGCAAGACCTCTTTCGTGTCTCACTATTTCTTTATTGCCTTTGATTGAATCCTAACTGTAATGGGAATCTGAAACGAGATTTTCGGATTAAACTGTGCATTGTCTTAAGAGTTGAGTTGTTAAACAAATCAGCCATAAGACTCAATCGTATCGATGCATTACAGATACTTTTCAAGAGTTCTTCTCGTTCCCAACCCTCTTTTCCTGCGTATGTAACTGTCATATTTTTTTAGTGAGATATTTTTTTACATGTTGATTTCTTGTTGTACATTTGATAATAAATTTTAAAATCTTTAGTTTTGTTTGATGGATTGAAAGATAACTTTTCTTGTTAATTATTTTTTTAGTGAAAACAAAAAATAACTTTTCATCAAACACGTTTCTTTCCCCTTAGATCTTATTTTTGGAGCAATTCTTATGGTTGACGTTGACCATTGTTTACGTCACAGCTCAAAGTACGACCAGCCTCTTCAACTCTGGTTTCATTGTGGGTTGCTTCTTCTTCTTATGGCATGGACAAGGTCTTTATTTACGCCCCCGTTACACTATGAAGACGTGGTGGAAATATTTCCTGGCTTACATCTATGTTGTCATCATCTCCAAACTCTGGCTTCAGGTTGGTTTTTTTCGGAGTGATCGTCTGCTAGTTAGCTTTTGATGAGTTTCCAGATTTGCAATTAACCAATGGGATTGCAGATTGTAAAGTTGTTGATTACATATCAGAGTACAGCGCACGATATAGTCATACCACAGTCCGGTAATGCTTATCGAATGTGATCCCAATTCCTTTTTATACAATCCTTAAAAGGCCAAATGTGGCTTCTACAGATCTCCGGACGCCCCCGGGAGAGTATTGCAAAGCTCTCGCCTAAAGCCAGTACCCCCCAACTTCCAAATAAAAGGGTTTAGCTTGTTCTATCAGAGATTATGGAGGGTGTCCGCCGTGCCGCCCTTTAGGCTGCCTATCGAAAGAGAAAAATGTGAAGTTTCAAATGACCGTCTCTTTTTCATTAAAGTTGGTATCGTGTGTTTATATCAATGCAATCTTCGACGAAACGAACTGTTTCATCATTCAACTACTCAACCTATATTGCATCCATCCAGAGGCTTACGACATCCCATCAAACATCAACTCTGAATGTGTCACCGAGAATGACCCAGGTCTGGTCATGGACACCGTATGTTTCATTGTTGCACTGACTCAATACATGATCTTCAAATCCAAATATTTCCGATTCGTGATACGAGAACATCGACGACAATCGGAGATGGCTAGCAGGTTCGTCGCTTTTTAACTATTCCAACTACAATCATTGACAAAACCTATGACACAAAGCACAAAAATGAGCATTCAACTCCCCCCTTAAACAATGTTGTCGAGGCGAGCTAAGGACCGGCCAAGCAATATTTCTTTCCCACCAACATTGTTCCGGAGGGGAGAGGGATGTTATTGCAATGTATCTAACTTTGACCACCGGAAATGTGTCATAATATATTGGCAACGGTTGTATATGCTGAGCGGAGGGGCAAAAAATGTGTCTATCAGAACAATTTAAGGAACAAAATGTTGCTCTTGATTTTAAGCAATTAAAGGGTCTAAAATTTAGTAAAAAGTCTAACAATCTTCAAATATTTATTGACAAACAAGGAAAGGGAAAATTTTTGTCAAAATAAGAACAGCCAAGTTTCAATGAAAACTTATTGGTCCTTATAAAAAAGAGTTTGTTTTTTCTTGCTCTAATGAGACGACTGTTAGATCTCTCAGTACTGAACTTGGTATCTGCCGTCAATCACCAGGGACGCCAGCCATCATCATTCCAAGACTTGTTCAAGATTCCATATCTCTCTCGCCTATACAACTCGTATATTTTTATAATAAATCAAAGCAAAATGTAAAAATATTTACAGTTGCCTCTCTATAATTCGATCTTTGAGGGAGTAACAATTTTCTTCGAATTAGAGAAAGGGATCGGATTATAGAGAGCTACTTTCTAGCTGAGGGGACCAATGTTTTGGAATGAGCGAGAGTGTATGTTTTTACTTTGTAGAGGTGCACAGCTGGTGGAAGAACGCTTACAAATACGATTGACGCGATCCATTGAAGATGATAAAATGAAAATGCAACTCATTCGTGACAAGTGAGTTGCGAATTGTTGAAAACCGTTTTGTTACTCTCTAAAACTCTCTAAATAGAACTTTGATGAACAGATTTAAAGAAATATTCAAATTACGGAGAACTATTTTGTATGTGGCTTGACGAGTAGATCATCGTATTATCCTCCAAATAATACGGAAAGATGCCAATAATGGTTGTTCGGGCTAAAATCCTTTTCCCCTGCGTATACTTTTGACCATTCCAAAAGTTAGTTATTTTAGCTCCAACTTTCCCTTGAGCTAAATCTTCTTCATATTCATCTTCATATGTTTTTCCTCTCATTTGAAGGGTGGCGAGGCTGAAGGAGAAACTGGCTGAATTACATCCAAACCATCAAGAACCTATATCTCATTATGAAGGTTCGTTATATTCATAAAGTTCATGTTTACATCAATCTTCATGATCAGGGATATAAACTTTCCCCCAGAAACTAATTTCTTTTCCAAGCAAAAACTCTTAAATAATGTGAACATAAGGTGTTGGCATGGATCTGTTTTTCGTCTATTCGACCAATATTTTTAAACATCAAACTTTACTCCTCATCTTTCAATTTATCTATCTCTTCTATTGCAGCAATATATTCGGGTGATTATTATCTTTTTGATACATCCGGTTCGGAATCGGACAGCGAGGATCGGGAAACTTCTTCGCCCGATTTGACGATGACGACACCTCCACAACAAACATCGGAACAGGTCAAAGATCAACCCGATGGTGTGATCGGGGAAATTAACGTCGAAATCGGTAAGTGGGTTTCTTTTTATGACGCGTATTAATTTATTTCAATTCCCACATGTTACCAGTTTATAAAAGAACATTTTAGAAAGAGAGGGGTAAGGTTTCCAAATACTTAACTGCAAGATGGCCCCAGTCATGAACGAGTTTCTTTAGTTTGCCCATCTGGCTCCCCTTCTGTCTCTCTGTTAGTCCATTTGCAAAACATTGAGAAAGACCTCTAGATAGACTTTTTGATTCATGAAAAGAGACATTTCTCAAACATTGATATTTCTCTTTTGTTTATTTCCAGTGGAAATTCCAGTTACAGAAGACAAGGACGGGAGTTCTCTTTCCAAACCTTCCACCTCATCAACCACTACTGCACCAGAAGAAGAAGCCACCAAACTTCGTAAGAGGAGGCGTAAACACAAAATTACCAGCGATCAAACCATGGACATTGTTCTCGATCATGACCGACCACCAGATGGTATGCTGAATCAGCAAAATTTAAACACTTGAGTTCCCTAAAAATCTCTGAAACTGCTTTAGAAAATTTAGAGTTTTCCCTAAAATTCTTCTAGAATTCTATCAATATTTGCCAAATCTTCTGCTAAAGCTCCTTCGAAATTTTAGATGCTCAGGGCTGGGCGGTCTGTACCTAAATTCAAGAATGGTAAGGCCAGAAAGTAAACATTGAGTCATATTGAACTCTTTCTTGTTCTTCCTACCGTAAAAGTTGATTGTTATTCAATATGACCTTTGATCCAAAACACTTTAATAGTGTAAATTGTGTTTTTTCTAGAAGCCACTGCAGATCAAACAGAAGAGCCAGAAAGTGTATGGAAAAGCAAATTAAAAGAGTATGCGACGATATGTGGTGATGGTATGGTCACATTCACCAACGCTTTCATCAAAGCATTGAACGAAACGTCCACCGATTATCGTCAGATCGCTTCCCAACTCCACCACGAACGAAAAGAACGCGCCAAAATCATTCTTGAACGCCCACCGCCGCCTAAAGTGAAAAGCTTACCGGATTTGAGTAGAGCTAGCTCTGGAATCACCAAGGTTTTTTTTATTTATTTGATCTAAGCTTTTTATTATAGGCTAATCAAAAAAAGTTTTTAATTCTGTGAAACCTAATCCTACATAACCACTAGGATTCATTCGTATTCCCTCTCCACCAATAGGATTCATTCGTATTCCCTCCCCACCAATAGGATTCATTCATACTTTCTCTCCACCAATAGGATTCGTTCGTATTTTTCTTCCACCAATAGGAATAATTCGAGTTCGCTCTCCACCAATAGGATTCATTCGTTTTCCTCTCCACCAATAGAATTCATTCGTATTCCTCTCCACCACTAGGATTCATTCGTATTCCTCTCCACCAATAGGATTCATTTGTGTTTTCTCTCCAACAATAGTATTCATTCATATTTTCTCTCCACCAATAGGATTCATCGAGCTCTTTAAAAGAAGAAGAACCTTCCGACACGTGGTCACTTATTCCGACAGAAGAAGAAGAGGACGAACAACAGTCGTGGAAAAAGAACGACTCCATCTTGGTCCAACTTCTACTTTCATTATACTACGCTCTACTGGCTAACACTGACCTCCTCTGTTACTCCTTCATGATCATAAATCACATTTATTACGCCTCCATCCTCTCCATGCCACTCCCTTTCTTCGTCTTCTTATGGGGCATGTTGTCTATCCCGAGGCCGACAAAACGATTTTGGATTACCGTCATAACTTACGTCGAACTCGTCATTGTCGTCAAATATATCTTCCAGTTCAAGCTACCGACAGATGAGTATAACAGCGACAATGATTTGAATTTCAACGAATGTTCTTACTACAAAACGGATTATAAAGACAGTCCACTTTGTCCACCGAGGATTATTGGAGTAGAACGTAATCAATGGTCGACCTCGTGTGATCTGCTCCTCCTGCTTTGTCTTTTCTTCCATCGATTCGCTATGAAGGTAATTGAAGAAATCTGCAGTCTATTTCCTCTTTCCTTTACTACTTCGCTATGAAGGTAATTGAAGAAATCTGCAGTCTATTTCCTCTTTCCTTTACTACTTCGCTATGAAGGTAATTGAAGAAATCTGCAGTCTATTTCCTCTTTCCTTTACTACTTCGCTATGAAGGTAATTGAAGAAATCTGCAGTCTATTTCCTTTTCCTTTACTACTTCGCTATGAAGGTAATTGAAGAAATCTGCAGTCTATTTCCTCTTTCCTTTACTACTTCGCTATGAAGGTAATTGAAGAAATCTGCAGTCTATTTCCTCTTTCCTTTACTACTTCGCTATGAAGGTAATTGAAGAAATCTGCAGTCTATTTCTTCTTTCGTTTACTACAAAGGTAATTTGACCGTGTCTATTTCAGCCAGGTAAAATGTTAGTTTACATTGACTGTCGATTATTGTCAAAATGAGGAGAGATAAAAAATTGTCAAAACAAACTACTTTTCATGGCCATGCAGATTGAATGAGATTGTAAATATCTCTTCATATCTCTTTTCATAGAAACACGGTCTGTGGAAAGAGAAAGCTTATAATGATGAAGAGGATTTGAGCCCTGTTAAAACACCAGGTAGGTGTATGTATGTTATTGGTAGTGTCTGGTTTCTACTGAAGATTAAATACTTCACAGTTCAGTGGTACAAGCTGCAGGAATTCCAAAAGAGACCGATCACTTCATGGCTTTCGGTTAGTCCTCACAAGGCTATTTAAAGATGTGCAAAAAGTCTACTAAAGACGCTACTTATGTCCCCTAGAAGAACCTACACAGCAGCCCTCATCAAAGAACAATCTTAATTATTCGCTTCCTGTAATTCTTTTCAGACGTTTTTCAAGAGGAACGACCACCGATCATTGACTTTGATGACAGAGATGCAGTGTCTTCAAATTCTCAACAGAATGTCGTAAGTATATTGCTAACCAAGTTAGAAAACTCCTAATGTTTCAGCTGTCTGTTCGAAGGGAAGAAAGTCTTTGCACTTACCAAGACTGACATCACATCATTTCAGAAGTCAGAACTTAGACGTGTCAATAATCTCTGGTAGTTCTTGATTACAACTAAAAACTCAACTCTTAAGATATTAGCATACGCTGTTACGCTCGACCACTTTCTAACTTTAGGAGGCTGGAGTAAATCGATTAGAATCATCCATCAATAAAGGTGAAATTGACGATGAAGAACTGCCCAGTCGAAGTCATCAAAAGAAAGGGTAAGAGCTCCCCTCCTTCTTTCATCTTTTTATTCTGCACATAATTTCTTCCTTCTCTCCCAGTGGAGCGGCAACTACTTATGAATTTTTACCATAGTGAATTAATCGCAAAAGTGGCGCCTATAAAGCCCAACCAAATCAAAATTGACTTGTTGACGTAAGAAAGACTCGATTACGAAATATAATCTTTTTTATTAGAAAAATTTTATAAGAAAGTAATGGCTCCAAAATGCCGATAAGTAAGAACAATTTGAGGATCAAAGTGTAAAGAATAAGAACAGCTGAGACTCAACAAAAAGTTATTGGTACTTAACGAAAGAGTGTACTGTCCCCTCTTCTTTGGATGTTATTCTCTCTTTTAATACTTTCGGTGATACTAATGATCAAGAGCTTAAGAATGAAACGAGTATGTTATTTTTTTTGTTTTTATACTATATTTCATAAAAATAATCATTAAATTAAAAACATGAAATCCAGGCAATATTTTTACTAATTTCATTTGAAAAGACTAATTACTAATAAATACTAATTTTATATGCATCATGTTGAAAAGGAAATTTGAAAATAAATTGTTTATTGAGGCGAAGGAGAAGATCCGCATCTGCGCCACAACACGAATCGGTGGTACCATTTTGTTTTTCGTCTTTGTGATCGCTCTTCCTCCAAATATTCGACGTCAGCTTTGAGAGAGTTCTAGAAAATAAAATTGAAAACAATCTCCTCTTCCCCATAATCTTCATTACCTTTTTTTTGATTAATTTTTGAAGCATTTGGATGTTCTTAACTTTTTGAGTTTCAAGCCTAAAAATGGTCTTAAACATGTTCTTATTTTCACCAATTTTTTTAAGCAAAAAGTGAGTGAACAGTTATTGTAAAATAAACACCTAAGGGTCGCCTTAAGAGCTCCTCAGTAACGATAAAAATTTTCTCCTGGATACGGAAATCTCGGACAAATCTGGGGATCAAAACTCAAAACCGTCGCTCCAATAACAAGAAGTTCTTATCAGAGCACAATCACTTCTAGTTCTAATTACCCATCATGCATTGGAGAACTTTAAAGTGTAATTATAACTTACGTTTTGAGATGTAAGCAATTTGACTTTTTGTCTTAAAGCAGTTATTTCGTCCCATTGGCTGCATACTTCTTTCTCTAATGACACCTGGAATAAAAATAACGATAGAGATGTCAAGCTTCTACAAAGCGCCCTGTGGAACTATAGACAAACAACTATCTGTATCTTTAACTCGTTATCCATACTCATTATACATACCTAATACTCTATGTAGGTGATGGATTTTAAAATCAATTCAAATTAGTTTATTCAATGTCTAGTATGATGGTAATGTCTGGGGGTTGGAAATATAGGGTACGCGTTAGAATGAGCTATTGAATTTTAAGTAAATTTAGTAGAAACCTACCAAAGAAACATCTTTTTCTTGAACTTCTTGTCTGTAATTTTCGATTTGTTTGTTGGCATCGTTTAAAAACTCTTCTTTTGTTTTCAAAGCGTTCACCTGTACAAAAAGAAGGTCATTCTATTTAGATTCTCATAATATGGAAAGGCCTATGCCGGCAACGCTGAATAAACAATAGAGTTTCCTCAAAATTGTGAAAAATTGTTTTTCTTTTGTTTAAAAATGCTGTGTAAGGAAATGATAGTAGATACGTTATAATGATGTCCTTTAATCGCCTGAATGACTTTCAGTGGCAAATTCTAAATTAAAGTCTCTTAAAATCCTCATGGATCAAGAAATATGAAAGATAGGATGGTGGCAAAGATTATCAATCGAAATGAAGTCTATCGGGAAAGATCAGTCCGTCGTATATACATTTCTCACCTGTTGTCGAAGAACTGCATCTTTCTCGTTCGTTGTTCGCGTCCAGTCTCCAACCAAGTCATTCTTATCATTAATGAAAACCTTCATCTTTGTTTCGTGCTCTTCTAAGAAAGAATCTAAGCCTTTCAAAACTCTTACTTTTTCCATTTTTTCTAATTCTACTTGCTTGACAGCTTCTTGCAACTCTTTCTTCGTGCTGCGCTTCAACATGACCTGTGCTTTCACTTCTTTCTTGTAAAATGACAACTGCTGGAAAGAAAATAAAAAGACAATTTAGAGCTCTTAGACAGATAGTTTCGTAAGTCTGAAAACTGCGAAAAGAGTCTTTTTAAGGGAGCGATGACTAAGGCATCCGAGGTGTCAGCGCAAACCCCAACTCTTTCCATTGTTCCGTTCAGTTCACAGACAGCCGAGTCGGCCAGCAATGGACACTGTGAAAACTATCAAAAGGCGGTTTAAAACCCTAGATTACTAAGCTATTCACGTAAAATATCGATACAACTCGTAATGAATGACATCAAAATAAAGATTGTAACTCAACAAACCTCCTTCGCTTGCGCATATTTCAGCTCCGTTTGTTTGAATTTTCGTTCATACTCCTCACTGGTTAAATCGCCCCCACTCTTCACCAGTGCTTTTGAAGAACTTTGAACAACTTCCACTTTTAAATGTGCTTCCGATGCACATTGCACATCTTGGATAATTTTGCTGAGTTTTGTTTGATTAACCTCCATAACTGCTTCATCGATGTCCATTTTGAAATGAATTTCCAGATAAAACCGTACAGAAAACTGACTCTTCACTAAATTCTCGAAAAGAGACGTCGAAATAAACCGTTTTCAATTTGACAATTTTATAATGAAGATATTGGATTCAAAAATTCAAGTCTTAGATTTTTATTTTTATTTTTTTTATTTGACGTCAATTATTTTTATAATTGTACTTTTTGACGTCAGAATTTTCTGTGTGCAATCTCGTCCCCGTGTAGTACAGGCTTTGTTTATGTTACTGATGGACACCATGGCATATTGTGACGAAGGGAAGTTAGGCGATTGGGGTCACCCTTTAGTTATTGAGGGGACCTCTCAGATCACTTATCTGTTCCTTCGATCAGGGTATCCCTTATTGGGGATAAGTCTATGGACACGTAGTAAAGGTACGCTAATAGATTTCAATCAACATCAATTCTGTTTCTCCAATTAAGCAATAAATATCAAATAAGCGTAACATAAATAACATCAAATAACTTAGTAACTCTGGCATGTAATTAACGATAGTTCTCTTTCAAGTCCTTCTCCTTCAAGTTCTCCTTTTCAAGTCCCTGAAGTCCTTCTCCTTTAAGTTCTCCTTTTCAAGTCCCTGATTTCTTTCCTTTTCTCACTCATAATCTCTCGCCCTATTCAGAGGTCTGAGCTCGAGGGCCTGAGCCCCACTCTATTGATGTCTATTCATTTTTCAGTTCATTAACATCGTGTTGGCTCAGTCCCAACCTCCTTTGCATTATTCATTATAGTTTACTATTCATCATCATCAACCTCACATCTCCGACGTTCGACAAGTGACGTCCTCGTCACTTTTTAAAAAAAATTTGTCAATTTGTTGATAGTTAATGATCTACCAACGTAAGATATTTTTTCAGTCTCTTTATTATTTCTTTCAATGCGCATTGTAAAAATTCATAAGTTTTTCATAGTTCGGTAATTCATAATAATTCATTCATAATACTGCAGTTTAAACAATTCATAATACTATAATTCATATCTACCATATGCATGTTTCAATCGGAAATCACGCCCTTAAGCCGGCCGAACGTGATTTCTTCGAAAATTGTCTCTGGATCCAGGTTATAATTTCAGCTGTTTGCTATAAACAGCATTTCATTCTTCATTATGCTGAATGTGTATTTCAATTATCCATTCTTTAATTTTGAATTCAAAAGTTATTTTTGATACGTAGTGCACTACCGTTAAATTCACCTTTTCAATTGTCGGATTGTGATGATTTTGATAAGACGCCATTCTTGTGCGTCCGTGAGTGTTGTCTATTCAACGTTAGTTGAGTCTTCATTCGTTCACTTGGGATGATAAGTTCGTTTTGTTTGAGTGAGCCTCATTTGCTTACTGAGTTTTTAATCGTTCGTTTGGACTTGATTTTATAATTTATCAATCACGTTTTCAAAATGTTCTTATTTTTCGTTGCGCTGTCGTTTCCTACCATCAAGAGGAAACGAACTCCCCGGCAGTTATTCTTCACCGAAGAGATAACACCGATCGTGGGTCGCGGCCGTCATCATTTTGGCCAGTGCTTCCTTGGGATGGGTTGCCACCTCGGAAATCCTATAATAAGGAAGACAACATCGAACGTAAGTGGAAAAATTCTATATCAATTTACAATCAAATATTAAATATTAAAACGTCCTAAAGTTCTCTGATACCAGATCATTGAACCAAATAAATAAAATACTACAAAAAAAAATTTTAATCGACAAATTCTAATCAAATTTTATATACAAATCTTCATTTTATGATTCACTAATAACATTCTTGTTACAGTTCCTGATGGTTTCTTTTCATTACTTTTCAGGGAATAAACTGAAGAACAACCCCGTAAGTCCGTCCGAGCGTTGGGCTCAGATTAAAGCTGAGCAAGAAGAGCCCGATTGGGATGACGAATTGAATTGTTTGGAATTGTCGGATTCAGCCGAAGTGATTGAGTAGCTCGGTAAGTTTTCCTTTGTTTGCACCACTTCCGGCCATTGCTCATGTACGGGAGCTCCTCGTTGTAGTGGTGGAGGCGGTTTCTCATATCTTCACACCGTAAACGCTCCGAATTTTTCTTTCCTCAATCCCATTCGTCGAAGATAATCAGCTCTGTATTCTTCTGTTGTCAAACGTATTAAGATATCTAGTCGGCGGTCTTCTTCCCTGATACTGCTTGCTTCTTTGGGTGATCTTCTTCTAAGTCTTGTCAAGATTATCTCACTGTGCATCCTTCCAAAATACGAAAGAATAAGTTGGGGTTTTGTGTTTATTATATCCCTTTGCAGTTCGATACAGGGTGCTATCTTCAGCTGTATAAATTGAAAGGGAATTCTTGTGATTGTGTAGTTCAACCATCTTTCCTTCTTTCTTGATTGATCGCTCATCATGAGGTCGACTAGTATTTTCTTTAACAGCATGGCCTGTTGCTTCTGTGACATAATTTTATCCATTTTGATTTCTAGATTTACTCGTCCTGTCGCCAGAAGTAATTGAAAGCTGAGCGTGGACAATCGCAGCACCATCTTGTCAACCATCAGAATGTTGAACCGTGAAATATAATGATTTTTTATTTCTTTTATATATCTCACAAAAATTTCGTTTGTTATTTCCTTTCCTCCACCGCTTCCTTTGTTTCGTCACAATACATATAGTACAAACTTTTGCGGTACTTCGGTTACCATGATTGCAACTCTTTTAAAATTAATGAGTCTTTACCATAGTGATATAAGTGCGGTTTAGTTTGTAGTTTGAAACACAATTTTGAACATCAAAACATTAAGGTTATTTACATCTATTTACATTTTCTTCGTTGCTTCTTTTATTCAATGGAGTATCCGCAAACGGCATTTTGCATTGAGCCTCTGGAACTCTTCCGTTGCGTTAACCCTTTGTCCGCTACCTACAATTATTCCCAATACCATTCTCGTGTCTGTCTTCTTCAGGAAAGGGTATAGTATTTTGGGCAGCGGGAATTCAAGCACAACCACGTGCTTGGTCCATTTTGATAATACTTTTCCGGTTTTGATCATGAGGGTAGTTGGGACTTCTACAAAGTTTCGTGTGAGATTTCCGTCAATTTCCTTTCCTTCGTGTACATTTTGTTTCATAAAGGTCAACCCGTAAACGGTACCCAAGGCCGTAACCGCTATCGCAGCTAAAATTCCCAGGCCAATCCAGCATTTTGATACTCCTTCTCGATTGCTACTTTTCTGGAAAATTGTTTTCTTGTTGCCGCTTGTAATGGTCTTCTCCTGAAAATTGATGATGGCTTTCTCAGCACTTAAGATGTCTGTCCCAATTATCGCTTCTTCTTCGATACCGGGGACTACCAGGAAGTTTTGATTCTTTAGTGATTTCGGATCTACAATGCTCGTTGGAATGATTACACTTCCTGTGGTTTCTATTTCTTCTCCAGTTATGGAATTCAACGTTGTGTCGGTAACGTGTGTTAGAAATGGTGCTATTTCTGCAGCGTCCCAGATATCTTTGTTTAGTAGTGAGTGTGTTGATCCAGTGTCGATTAGTGCCATGTATGGTTTTGTCTCACCTTCTATTGACAGGTAAACTCTGGTTGTGATTCCATGTTTCTTTTCTTCATCTCCTTTTGATTGGCTTGACACCGCAAGTACGTGTCCTCGCCTTGCTCTGTTTTTATGAGAGTGTCCACGTTTCTTGTTATGATGCACGTACGTGAATACATCTCTCTGTGACGGTTCTTCTTCGTTTGCACTTCCGTCTTCCTGTCTGTTGACAGTCTCCGTCATCAATCGTCTCGCGTGGTGATGTCTGTGATGGGAGCGTCTCTCGCGATGTCTTCTTTGATTGTCCTCATGATGGAGTCGTTTTGGTTCGCCTGCTTTGCTTTCTTCGGGTGTAAATTTCTGTTTGACATTTCTTTTAAAGATCTTTATTAACGAATCTCTGTTTAAGTACGCAAATCCTGCAATGAGGAATAGAATAATAATCCACTTGATTGTACCACTGACTCCTCCAAATACATTGAACAGGTTTCCGATCCCTTTTCCGGCAGATTCAACAGCGTCGCCAGTTGATGTGATGATGTTGCTAGCCGCTGAACCTAGGGAAGTGACTATCTTCTCATCTAGGTTACCTACTCCTGTTAACACTCCTTGTATGCCACTTCCTAGTGCTCCAATGATTTGACTAGTCCCACTTGCAGCACCTTCAAGGATTCCTCCTAAACCGACTCCAATGCCAGTTAATAAGTCTCCATTCCCATGTTGCATTTGAAGTTGCTTCACCTCTTCCATTGCGTCATGTATCTCTGAGAATATATTCAGCATAGAGTAGGGTGCCAAATGTTGTGGTGGTTTTCGTATCATCCTCGGATCCCATCCTCTTATCTTAGGTAGTTTCACGAAGTTCCTTCCTTTGAATTGTTTCTTTGGGATCACCTTGGTTATGTTTCCTTCCTTGTCAATTACGTCGTATGATCCTTCCTCGTTTCGGAGATAAGTGACTGGTGGTCTTTCAGAGCAATTGATCTTGTGGGACTTTTCAACTACGTGGCGGTCAATTAGTCGCAAGAATTTTATCTTTTCGTGATAAGGTGCTTTCACTGGAATGTCATGATAGCACGAATTTCCTATTCTGCGGCTTGTTATTAACCGGTAATTCGAGATCTTCAAACATCTGTGAACTTGCATTGCCTCACCAATGAGGTGTACCATCACCCCTCGTTCCTGGTGAATCCATCGCGCGGCTGTTGTTGGAAATACTTCAATCATCCATTGTTGAATTCTCGTGACTTCTTGCTGTATGAAGCACGTCCTTTCCCATTCCGCTATGATATCTTGTTTCTGGTTGATCAAGGTTCGCATGATGTGGGCTTGTAGTATGGGACCAAGTACATCTGATGACATTCGTTTCGCGTAGTCCGTGACAATATTTTTCAGTGCTTCGAACATGTTTTCTTTCATGATAGGGTCTTTTAGTAGCAGACCGTTATCCAATAGCAACGTCGAGTCGGTTTCACCGTACGTGTTCTGTATTGATCCTCCAATCCTGAGGGATGGTATAACGATGTTGTCCTCCATCTGGTTGATCTCGTGTTTCCCGAGAGAATGCCAATCCTGGGCGGGATGATGCGGATCATTCCATACCAACGCAGCTTTCGTAGCGTCTTTCATGTGACAAACCCCATAGGTTTGCCCTTTTGGTATCTTACTGGGACATCTTGTTTGCGTCAAATGTTGTTCGATGTATTTTGATCTTCCAACCACTTGTGCTGGGAATGATCGGATCGTCAGTTCTTTGATTTCCAACGTGACTTTTCTCCAATATCTGCAAGTTGCGGTTTTTCCATTCGGGTGAGTGCTGACCAATCGGCTCCCACTTCTTCTTTCCAGGGGGTTTCCATTGAAGCTGCGGCTGTTGTACGCTTGGATGCATGCCGCTGGGCTAATGAATGTCTCTTCGGATTCTTCAGATTCCTTTTTTGATGCCCTTTTTCTGCTCCATGCTACGACAGGTTTCCAATCACAAATTGAGGTGGTCTCATATAGAGAGCAATAGTGTATTTGGAAGTGCGTTATGTTGGGGGAATATTTGAATACTTCCATTTCTTTGGTGATCAATTTCGAATCTTTGTTCATTGAATGGGTACAATCTGGAATTGTTGGAAATTCGTATACTCCCATCGGTGTCGTTGCTGTGCAGTCGTACAGGTTACCTAGTCTGGATCCGAATACTATGGGCAGTATTGCCAATAACATGATTATTGACCATCTCATGTAGGGTCTCGGTCCTCTAATTCGATTCCTTGTAACTGCTATTGCATTCATTTGCGTTTGAGATTCGAGGTATTGCTCGACCAAAATTCTGTCTAGATGCTCTTCTGGTTCCCATGTATTCTCCTCTTCGGGAAAATCCTGCCATTTGATTAAGAAGTATCTCTTGCTTCTTTTCATCTTCATTTTCAGTATTCTCTCGACCATATACATCTTTTCTTCCTCTTGTTCTCCTTTCTCGTCATCGTTTGGATCGAGAGATTGGCTAATTCTTCCGTTTGCACCATCTTGGTCCGGATTTTGACTACTGTTTCCTTGTTCGTGTTCTTCGGTTCCACCGTTTTGGTTCTCTTGATTGGAACTGTTTTCACTTGAGTCGTCTTTCTCCTCTTCTGGTTCCCCTCCTATGTCTTCTGAGCCTTCAATATCCTCGGATTCGTCACTGCTTTTATCTTCATCTTCCATCACTCGGAAGTTAGGATCTTTGAATGATTTCAATCTATTCACGTGAACTGCTGTTGGCTTTCTTTTGTTGAGCGGATCAGATAATTCGTAGTTTACCTCCGACAACTTCTTTGTGATTCTGAATGGTCCAATCCATTTCGCCATCAATTTTGGACTCAGTCCCTTCTGTCTGGCCTTGTTGTGTAACCATACTTCGTCTCCTACTTTGAACTCTTTACCTTTCACGTTCTGGTCGTAGTAATGCTTGTTCTTGCGTTGAGCTTTCTTCAGATTTTCGTTGGCTATCCTTTGCGCCATCTGCACTTGACCGACTATTCGAGCTCGATGATCCTCCACTTGAGGTGATAGCTTCTTACCCGGATTGAACTGTAAGTCAGATGGTAAGGTTGCTTCTCTCCCAAACATCAGGTAGTATGGGGACTCCTTTCTCGATTCATTGACGCTCGTTCGGTAAGCGAAAAGCACTGATGGCAGATATTGATCCCAGTCGTTTTGTCTGGAGGCTACAAAGTGTGAGATTCCTTTTACCAACGTTCCATTGAGGCGCTCTACGATACCATTGGATTGGGGGTGGTAAGGAGTGGTCTTTATTTGTTTAATGTTCAGCATATTACAGACTTCTGCCATCAGGTTCGAAAGAAAATTCTTTCCTTGATCTGTCACGAAATGCCTCGGTACTCCGAATCTAAATATGATGTGGTGAAGCAGCAGCTCTGCTATTACGTTTGCCTCGGTTGATGCCACTGCAAACGCTTCGGGCCAGGCTGTCAAGCGCTCGATAAATACGACTACGTACCTGTTACCGGCATCCGTTCTTGGAAATGGTCCGACAACGTCGCAATGAAGGGCTTCAAAAACTTCTCCTGTCGCGATTGGATACAAAGGTGCATTCTTTTTGGTTGTTCCTTTGTCTTGTTGGCAAATAATACATGTGTTCACCCAAGTCTGGATATCTGTCAGCATATTGGGCCAGTAATATCGTCTGCGGATTTTATCTGCTGTCTTTGCAAATCCAAAATGGGCAGAGGCCGGTTCATCATGGTTGAGTTGCAGAATTTGTGCACGATACTTCTTTGGGATAACCAGTTGTTTCCATGTCCCTTCTGTTGTTGCAATTCTTGGACTAAATACGTGATATAACACGCCATCATCAATGAGGTAGTTATCGATATCGCGAAGAATTTCCTTCTTTTCTTTTGAGTCCTCGGGTAGAACTTTGTCTGCGAGGTATTCCATTTTTCCTAGTAGCTGTGGGTCGGCCTTTTGATGCCTGATTATCGATTCCTTATCAAAGGGGCTCTCTGTGATCGCCGAGAACTTTTGTTTCTCTCCTTTCTGCTCATCTATAATGCATGGAGATGAATTATTCAAATTTCTCTCGTCGAGCTCGAGTTTGCTTCTCTCCTTGAATGCTTCTGATTCATATTTCATGACGTTTGATTCATCTTCTCCTTCCACCGTTGTATTTGGGGTGAAAAATACCTCTTCCTTTTCTATTTTTGATTCTGGTTGTTCCGTTTTTTTCTATTTTTGGTAGACTTCTTTTCTTGAATAGGATCTTTTGCTGCTTCAGCTTGAAGTTGTTCCCATGGGATTCTTGATAGAGCGTCTGCATTTCCGTTTGCCTTTCCGGGGCGGTATTCAATAACGAAATCATAGGCTTGTAGGTAAAGAACCCATCGAATCATCTTATTGAATCGGTCCCGTGTCTTCAGCATGTATTCTAAGGGCTTGTGATCGGTCAGGATAGTAAATTGATCGTTTGCCAGGTAATTATGCAAGTTTTTCACCGCTGCTACTATGGCTAGACCTTCTTTCTCGATCACTGGATAATTCTTTTCCGCTGGCTTTAACGCTCTTCCTCCGTAGTGCACAGCTCTATCCATTCCATCATGCTTCTGACTAAGAGTCCATCCGATTCCAGTGTTGGATGCATCTGTTTGAAGATAAAACCTTTTTGTAAAATCTGGCATAGCGACAACCGGATCGGACGTTAGGATGTCTTTTAAGTGTTGGAAGGCTTTCTCGCATTCGTGTGTCCATTCATACTTGACTCCTAGTTTGGTGAGATGAAACAGTGGTGCCGATAAGTCTGCGAATTTCGGCACAAAGCGGCGATAGTAACTACATAGGCCTAAAAAGCTTTTCATCTGCTTCGCATTCTTCGGTCGAGGGAATTCTTTCACCTTCTTGGTATTTTCTTCATTTGGTCTCACCCCATCATGAGTTACGATATGGCCAAGGAACGCAATCTCCGTCTCTGCTAGGTCGCATTTTCCAGGGTTAGCTTTGAGGTTTGCGTTGGCGAGTTTATCAAATGCACGTTGTAGATGTTCGACGTGCTCCTCGAAGGTTGCACTAAAAATGATGATGTCATCCAGGTAAGCCAATACAAAGTGCCATAATTCGTCTGCCATCACTGCCTCTACGAGTCTTTGAAAAGTCGCACTTCCGTTTCTAACTCCCATAGGCATCACCAAACACTCAAAAAGACCACGATGACAACAAAAAGCGGTCTTCGGGATGGAGGATTCTTCCATTGGGACTTGCCAGTATCCTGCTTTCAAGTCAATCTTCGTGAAGTATTTTGCACCTTGGAGGTGATCCAATAAGTCATCCACTCGGGGTAGGGGGTGACTGTCTGGCGTCGTAACTTTATTTACTGCTCGATAATCGAAGCATACTCTTACTCCTCCTGAAGGTTTTGGCACAACAATTAATCCTGACGCCCAGGGACTGACACTCTTGCGGATCAATCCTCGTTCCAGCATTTGATCCAGCTCTTTATCAATCACTTCTCGCTGCTTCGGCGTCACTCGATACGGTCTTTGTCTAACAGCAGCCGCATCACCTGTGTGAATAATATGCTTAACCATCGGCGTGATCCCTATTTCCTGGATAGTAGAAGCGAACGTGTCTTCGTATCGGTTCATCAATTTCTGAAGTCTTTGCTTTTGCTCCGGGTTGAGTTCGGGATTTATCTTCACTTTGGAAGCTCTGGACGTGTTGTCATCTCCTTGTCCTCGATCTCCCATTTCTTGTTCTTTATTGCCCATTCCTCTCTGTGTTGCGTCCTCGTCCAATGTGTCTTCCTCCTCTTCATCACCATCCATCTGAATCATCGGCGCAATTGTCTTGATTTTTGACATCGTACCCAGCAACGATCCTTCTGGTATGACCACTGGATCTCGGTTGGTACTTATCACTCTCAATGTGATGATCCCGCTTTCTCCTCTGAGAATGGCTGGCTGGATCGAAATCGACGTCTTTACTTTCAGCTCTTCTGATTGCTCAAAAATGTAATCATCGCCCGTCGGGAAGTGGTGTCTGAATTGCCAAATTGTTTCTGACCAAGCCGGTATAGTCTTCTTCTTTCTCGAAAATACTTCAATTTCTTGAGGTTTGCTGGTTAACATTCGTATTGGCAGGGGCTCGTATTTGTTGTTACCTCCCGCCTTTTCGGGCCCATTGATCTCCAATGTCAGGTTCCGGTCTTTGTAGTTGATTGTGCCGTTGTTTTCATCAAGGAAGTCGTGTCCTAACACCACATTATAGCTTAAACCATTAATGACATACATCTTTGTTAGGTAAAGTTCCTTTTCAATTTCCAAGGGTAAAGAGATGCTTCCGAGTATTTCTAGTGTTCCTTGGTTGGCTGTGACCAGATTCGGAAGATCCTGCGATGAAAGTTTCATCGGTACATACTGTTTGATATCTTTCCATAGGTCGTTGCTCATAGCGCTGATCGCTGCACCACTGTCAATTAAGAATTGGCATGATCGTCCCAAGAGCTTTCCCCAAATGCGGACTGACGTCGCTGTGCCACTTGCAAACGTAACTGTCACCTGTGACTTTGATGTCTTTTCACCGCATGGTGGCTCTTCTCGACAACCGTCTTTCTTTTTGTCTGAATTCTTCTCTTCTGGTTGAGCAGGACCTCCTGTCTGGAATGAATTTGTCCTTTCTGTTCCCCGAACTACGTTGAGGACCGACTGTGGTGTACTAATATCTTCTTCGTTCCTCCTCTCCGACATGTCTTTTGGGATGAAAGGTTCGTCTAACGGTACCTCTTTCCATGGAGCCATGATTCGTTTCATTCCATTGTCGTCGTTTATTAATATCTCCGCAAATGAGTTATGCAGGGATCCCTCAGTGGAACAGGAGTTGGAGCAGAGCCCAGGGATTGTGTCTCTTTCATAACTTCTGGAAGGTTCGTGGGGACCACTAAGGTTTGGAGGTGTACCAATGTCCATTAGAGCTGTTTCAGGGGGTAGGTACTCAACGAGTTGGGATGTAATGTGGGGACCACTAAGGTTAGGAAGGGAGTCATCGCTATCAGAAGTTAGACCGGGAAGGGAATCATTATTATTTCCTGGGGTCATATGGGTTTCCTCTATGCAGACAGCAATTTCATTAACGTCGAGGTTTGGTAATACGTCGACTTCCCGAAGAGTTTGGAATTCTTTCAGCATGTCTACGCTGGGCTCCTCGTCACTAAACATAGGGATTTCCTCACTACCATAGTTAATTGCGTCCTCAGGAGAGATAGGTGCATTTAGATCGGGAATGGCTGCTTGGTTGAAATTCATTGGTGGCGGCGCATCCATCTGGTGATCTCGATCGGCTGCTTGCAGCTGCCCCATCAAGTTGAATGAATCTCTCTTCCTAGGGTATGTGATACTCTTACCATTTGCCTCATTTCTCAGGTATTGGACTTGTTGGCGCTGCTGATGGTGCTGTTGCTGAGGTGTTGGACCTGTTATTGCTGGCGTTCGGGTTGCCATGTAACGGCGCCCGTCAGTGATCGGGATCCTTGGGTCTCGACCTCCACTATCCTGTCTGTACATAAGGGCGTTGCTGTTGTTGTTGTTATTATTGTTGTTGTTGTTGTTGTTCCCGGTATAATTATGGTTGCCATATCGTCCGCCTCGATAGTCGGTATACTGTTGATAATCGTACCTCCGATCATACTGTCTTGGTCCTCCTCCTTGAATTTCTTGGCAATATTTGCTTATGTGACCAACTCTCCTACACTGGTTGCAAATTGGCTGCCCATCCACCGTTCTCTCATATTTGGTTTTGAAGCCAATTCTCCTATCTTGAGGGGGTCTGTTTCGTCGTCGCTTGAGGTCCTTGATTTCGTTCTTCATTCGTTCGATCTCCCTCATTGCGTCTGTTGTTGATGCAAAGTTTGGATGGCCAAATGTGTTGATTGGCTGAGGTACCACCATTTGTAGCTTCTGTTCGAGCAGTTCGGAGATTTTATCGTCCAAGTCTCTTCCGTCATCGGGGTAGTCATCAAACGATACTCGTTTTCGTGGTGCATTGGCAGATTGGACGGTGCATACTTTGTCAGCTGCGCCTGCTGTTAATTTGTCGATTTTCTCAGTCAATTCTTTGATTAGCTTGGCAGAATCGCCTTTATCCTTTGGTTTGATTGCGTTTTCCAGTCTAACGTAGGCCACTGCATCGCTGAAGGTCTTAAATCTTTGTAGTGTTACTGACGTTCGTAAGTCGTCCTTCAGTCCGGCGATGAGGGCATCCAGCTTCTGCTCTCCGTTGTAATCCAGTTGATACGTTAGATCTTCAACACGGTCTATATATGCGTCTAGAGTCGAGCATCCTTCTTGCTTCAAGTTGGCCAATTCCGCTTTCTTTGACATTCTCGTGTCAGGCGACGAGAAATAGTCCAGCATCGCATCCTTTATCCGTTGGTACGACGTTTTCACGTCGTCTGACAGTGCACTGTAAAAGTGCTTGGCGTGACCTTGCAAACCGTAACCCGTTAGTGCATCCAGGCGTTCTTGGTAGTTCCATTTGCCAAGGGTCGCAATGTTCTCGAACTTTTGTAGGTACGTCTTGATGTTCTCGTTGCTCGTCCCGTTGAATTGAGGTATTTTGTCCAAGGTCACTTGGAGGCCATTCATCTTGAAAACGTGGGTTACTGCTCTTCCATTTCCACTTGGGGCAACGCTGTCGTTCGAGCTGGTTGCGTATGGCTCTTCGTAAATGTGTTCGTCACTCGAAGAAGAGGTGTCGAGGATGTCTCGATGTGCTCGACGCAGCGGAGCTGGCAGTCTTGGCGTTGTTCTGTCGATTGGCACCGGCGTGTTATTGAGTCTTCTCCTCACGTTCGCCATCTTGTTTTCCTTTCACAGCTCCTCTTCTCGTTCTTCAGATTTATCGGTTGAATAATTTATAAGTAATAAAAGTATTACCTGCAGTTGTTGTACTTTCCTGATTTCTATTTATGCATTCAACTTCTGTTTGATGGCACTTCAATGAAAAGTTTGTTTCTTCTTCAACCGCCGTAAATCTTTTAATTATGCAAGTGTTCGTATCTTGTTTGACTTGAATCAAATGTAATCAAAGATGCTTGATTAACAGTTCTTTCCAACTTTCCTTCAGGTCCTTGAATAATTGATGCCAAGCGAGGATTTTTCTCTCCTCGATTAATTCTAAATATTTGATTTTGTGTAAAATTCTCGTTTTGATAGTTTTTGATATTCCCTGATGTAAAATTTCTTGTGTCCTTTTTCAAAATAACGTGTCCTTATTAATCGTGAAATCAACCAAACTACCAATCAACAATAGTTCAGTTTCTGTGGTGTAATTAAGTAGTACTCTACTACAATCTCTTACTGTTCTCGTTCTTTGGTGTAATGTAGCTTCCTCCTTTTGGATCTTTGATTCTTGCGAAGCGAGTTCTTCTGGTTCACCTTCAGTGTGACGAAGGGAAGTTAGGCGATTGGGGTCACCCTTTAGTTATTGAGGGGACCTCTCAGATCACTTATCTGTTCCTTCGATCAGGGTATCCCTTATTGGGGATAAGTCTATGGACACGTAGTAAAGGTACGCTAATAGATTTCAATCAACATCAATTCTGTTTCTCCAATTAAGCAATAAATATCAAATAAGCGTAACATAAATAACATCAAATAACTTAGTAACTCTGGCATGTAATTAACGATAGTTCTCTTTCAAGTCCTTCTCCTTCAAGTTCTCCTTTTCAAGTCCCTGAAGTCCTTCTCCTTTAAGTTCTCCTTTTCAAGTCCCTGATTTCTTTCCTTTTCTCACTCATAATCTCTCGCCCTATTCAGAGGTCTGAGCTCGAGGGCCTGAGCCCCACTCTATTGATGTCTATTCATTTTTCAGTTCATTAACATCGTGTTGGCTCAGTCCCAACCTCCTTTGCATTATTCATTATAGTTTACTATTCATCATCATCAACCTCACAATATCATCTGGCGCAATCAATAATCATAGGAAAAATGATAAAAACCTGGGGAGAGTGGTTTATGCATATTTTCTTTTTCATGGTCACCATAGTTACATCCTCTTCATAAACATAAGTGACACGAGATGTCACAAGATTATCTTCAACCTGAGTAGGTCGTTTGTAGCAAAGGATATTCCAAAAAATGCTCCAGAATGAATAAAGTAATTCAATAGAGAAGTCTTTCAAAATTCGAACGCTAACTTGGAATGAACGCCCTTACTTAGGCGGTGGCGTTTATTTTCATCAGATTGTGTTGCAACAATTGTAGAAAAATTGACAATTATGTTTTATCCTTTCTTAAAGCACTTTTCCGCAGGGAAATTTGGGGAAATTTGGGGAGATTTTTTTGCAAACATGACACTGTGGAAAGACTCAACAATAAAAACCTTATTCTTTCAGTTGTCTGCAGAACATTGGGAAATTTTTAAATCGGATGTTGGATCCTTCAGTGGGCACTGGTGCAGTTGATGTTTATGCGTGGATGTTTGCCGCACAATTCATTGTTTTCGTCATTATCTTGTCTAGCTGGTCCGCTTTCAGCTCCAGTGAGGTACGGCTACTTTTCTCGTTACTTCAATGCTTAAATTGAAAAAATATTTTGATCTGTTTTACAGATATTTTCATGTAGAAGATCCTGAAAGATTCAAGTTTTGTTCCCACCGAAAAAGAAGACATTATTCTTGTTAACGACTTTCTCTTTTCAGGAGGGTCATTCAAATTTTGCAAAGATCATCGAGCAGAACGTGGTAAGAATGTCTCGCTCATCCAGACACTTTTATTCATTTATATTTGTATACTGGATGGAGGATCGAGACAAAAATACCATAAGATGCTAGAAATTTCCAACATATTTCGACCAGGGCAGTTTTCACGGCACATTAATATGTTTCCTAAAGCTCACTTTTTTTAAATATGATTACATTTGTTTTGAATAGCGTTGTATAGCAATTTCAGAGCATTTCGCGCTCATAGACAATTTCACAGTCGAAATGAATCATGGGTAATAGGGACTGGTTGCGCTCTAGTAACGACTTCTGGTTGGCTAGACGCAAAAATCTTCAAATATTTTCAAAACTTTGGACCGAAAGTAAATCGTCATTAGCGCGCAGTGGTCCTGATTACCTATTACGCTTTGCGACTGTGAAATGACCTAGATTCATTAGATTGGTCAAATTTTATAGTTAAGTATGAATTTGTTGATTGCAGGTTCCGAAGACGTTTTTATATATGTTGCTGACACAATTCTTGCTGATTGTTGTTGACAGGTAAATTTCTTTCCGTTCTCTTTTATTAGTAAATTCATGGTAAATAATATCTATCTACATGTGAGGTTGGTGATGCCGCAGCCTGTAAGAAGAATTTTTGAAAAACACAAAACGAACTAAAAGCTGGCCGTCTTAGATGTTAAAATTACCTTTGGTAAAGTTCTTTCAAAACTACATTGCTTTGGAGTAAAAATCCGGCTAAGTCGCGATATATGGTGTGTCTGAAACTACCGTTCTTTTTCACGTCATTCTGAAAAGGCTGTCGCGCGTTTGAAAAAAGTGTCGATATGCATTAAAGATTTCCAGTTCATTACATTACACCCACTACGTAAAGAATAACATCACTATAATCATATAGTGTTATAATAGTATTGTACTACTTTCCACAGTACATGCTGTGAGCCTATAGCTGAATTTCTGGCAGGCGTGGCAACTGTGGCGAGCGCTTAATTGATTTCACAGCGATTGCGTACGACTAAATTTCTCGTGGCAAGCGTGGCAGCTGTGGCAATCATAAAATATAAAGATCACAGCGAGACACTATGGTACGGCTAAATTTCTCATGGTAAGCGTGGCAGCTGTGACAACCGTTGAATATATTTCACAGCAATTGCGTACGGTTAAATTTCTCGTGGCAAGCGTGGCAGCTGTGGCAATCATAGTAATATAACGATCACAGCAAGGCACTATGGTATGGTTGATTTTCTTGTGGCAAGCGTGGCAGTTGTGACAACCGTTGAATATATTTCACAGCAATTGCGTACGACTAAATTTCTCGTGGCAAGCGTGGCAGTTGTGGCAATCATATAATATAACGATCACAGCAAGACACTATGGTATGGTTGATTTTCTTGTGGCAGGCGTGGAAAGTACTGTGGAAAGTAGTACAATACTATTATAACACTACTAGCCGGTACCCGGCGTCGCACGCCGGTTAAGCTGTAGCTGAACGCACTAAAAGGACTTTGGATGTTGAAACTGGCTTAAAAAGCGATCAAATAAAAAAAAGAAATCTCTACAACGTTTAACTCTAACCTTCCCCGGGTGTCTTATCTTTTAACCATATTTGGATCGTGTACTGCCCCCCCCCCCCGTAACATAATTTTTTGTTTAAGTGAAAAGTTATCAGAAAGAGCATCGTTTACTGTACCAGTGTAGTTGAAACGACTCTGCAGTTAGCCCGAGGTCCACTTAAAGCTTTTTTATAGACTGGATGGCGCGATTATATATCGCCCTTTGAATGCTGTTGTTGTCCACAAACTTTTTGATTTTTATGTTTTGATTTACTTTTGATTGTTTTGTTTGAAAAGAATTCGAATGTCATTAATAAATACGATCGTTAAATCGTTAAATGCATTCGAAAACATTTAAACAAAAGAGGAGAGAAAAAGGCAACTCTGGGCAGAAATTAAAATTACTAAATGTAGATGGGCCTTAAATTTCAAAACAAAGGCTGAGTAAAGTCTAAACCAAGCTCTATATCCGATCTTTTGCAAATGGCGCGAATCCAATAGAACAAATTTGTGGAGCAAGAGACTAAAAGTCATAATTTTAAAACACAAACAAAGCGAAAATGAAAGTGGTGACACACAGACACACTAAGCACCGCTATTAATATATAGATATGATATGATTATAGTGATGTTATTCTTTACGTAGTGGGTGTAATGTAATGAACTGAAAATCTTTAATGTATATCGATACTTTTTTCAAACGCGCGACAGCCTTTTCAGAATGACGTGAAAAAGAACGTCAGTTTCAGACACACCATAAATCGCGACTTAGCCAAAAATCCAAAAGACAAAATGTAGAAGACATCTTTTCCTAGGACATGGACAAACAACAATAAACATACTAGTGTTAGACATGCTAAAGTTATCGCTAAGATTTCATAGAAGTTCTTTCAAATTTACAAAGTTCGAAGTTTTTTTACGGAGGAAAAACATTTGATCATTTGATCCCCGGGGGGGGTACTACCCTTGTCGATCGACGGGGGTGCTCCGCTGAGGTTCGAAAAATGGACCCTACGTGGGACTCGAAATTTGCGAAAAAAGTGACCCTGAATGGGACTGAAATTCCAAAAATTTTTACTTTTTCCCCAAATTTTCCAGAAATAGGCACCCTACGAGGGACTGATTTTTCTATTTTGGTGTTTTTGCGACCCTACCTGGGACTCGTGGAGGTTAAAAAAGGTACCCTGTCCAGCGGAGCATCCCCGTAACCCATTTTGCCCTAGTACCCCCCCCGGGATTTGATCATTTTAAGGTACATGTACATGAGGAAGCAAATTTTGGCCAAGTTGATTTATCAAGCGCTGTTGGTTTTGGTGCTACATGTTTTTCTCTTCATCATGGTTCCTTATATCACGAAAAGGTTTGTACTTGTAAAAAAGGCCGAAAAGAAAATATGTCGGGTTAATAATTTTAACACCATCAGGCACTTTTAAGTTCCATCCTATAACCTGGTCATACAGTTGGCTCTTACTTTTTCGACCTCGAAAGGAGAATCGAATTAGAGAGAGATTTGAATTCTAGAAAGTATTTTAAGAGGGTATCTATATCTACTTGACGGGGACTGGAAACAAGTTCTAACTATAGAAAAGATTTGAACAATAGAAGTTCGAAGATGCGAGAGTTTTCTGTATCAACAACTACTCTGTCAAATGCATCATTCTTATAAGTAGGCTACAGTTCTGTGCCGGCAATTTGATCAATTGAGACCATCATTTACCTTCTCGTAACCCGCCATGTCAGTTGTTGAACAAATTGCCGGAACCGAACTGAGTTCTACAACTTTGGTGCATGTAGCAAAGATGGAGAGTTATTTTGCTTCGACTGCTGTGCCTAGCTACCGTTTTTTCAGTGTCACTCTAGCTACTGTTTTGATAGATATTTGTGGTTATATAAACTTCTCTCTGGTGTCAAACCAATAACTTAGAGAGTTGGTATTTTTACTTTTCTTTATTTAGACCCTTCACAAAGAACGTGCCCGCTATCTTCCTCTATCTCTTCATCTGCATTTACTTCGGACTTTCTGCATACCAAGTGCGTTGTGGGTATCCAACGAGGATCCTGGGTAATTTCTTGACCAAGAACTACACAGTGACCAGTGGTATATTGTTTCAAGGGTCAGTAGGTCTCGTTTTCTTATGAAACTCTTATGTATCATGCTATCTTACCTTGTATTATTTTCTTTCAATCCTATATTTTCTTTTTCCTTGGAAAGTATTTCATGTTTTATCAATATGCGGTCGTAGAGTGAATATCTAACTGTGGTGCGTAAATTTGCTAAGTCTTACTAAAAATTCTGAAATATGATTTCATGCCTCTCTCCTTGATGCTCAGAAACTAAAGGGAAAAGTCAAAGATAAGTGGAGACAAAAACTTTTGAAAGCCTTTGTTTAGAAAATAGTAAAAAACATGAATCCTATCTTCTTTCTAAGACACACAGTTTCGCCCAATGAATGTTGTAGATTCTAAATATTATTCAGAGAACCTAACAGTGAGTAGGAAGAGGATTTTTATATTTTCTGGATTTTCCCAACCTTTCTATGAACTGTTTTTCTTCTCTTTCAGCATCCAAGCCATTCCCTTCTTGTTAGAGTTGAGGAGTGTTTTGGATTGGGTGTGTACTCAAACAACATTGACGCTCAACCATTGGTTGAAAATGGAAGATATCTACGCCAATATCTTCATCATGAAATGTTGGAGAGATTCGGAGAAGGTATTTATATATTGCGGATGGGCTGGCTCTTCAGCTATGTTTTTAATGTGTATTTTACAGAACGGAATCACAGATCTGCTATCTTAATATTTCCTTAAAAACATTTGTTTTGACACCGCAGTTCCTGAGTTGTGAAATATATCAATATTCTGTCTGGAAAAAGATCCACCAACCGCAGGTCCCATTAGTATTTCCTCAAAACTGTTTTGATCTGAGAAGTCTAATGAAATAAGCAATGTACAAACTTTCCTACTTTCCAGACCTGGCCTCACAGACGTGGTGAGGCGTACTGGACATCCAGCAAATGGTTGATCGGTGGAATTTTGTTGACTTTGTTAATCGTGGTCATCTGGTTCCCATTACTTCTGATGTCTTTCATCTCATCTGCTTACATCTCCAACAAACCGGTGGAGGTGACATTCACCCTCACCATCGGTGGCTACCAGGTATCACCCTCTCTTTCTCTTATATCTTTCCCTTAGGCTGGACAAAATGTTGGTTTGCCATCACCCGACCGACCCTACTGCCGTCCCAAAAAAATTTATTGCCCTTTTAAAGAAGAATTATTTTTTTTAAACTTCAAACAATAAAATCAAAACTCGTATCTTGTCTGTCTCAAGCATAAGAATCGTGAATTCCCTGCTATCGTTCTTTCCATTTAAAATTACCTAGTTGTAAACAGACTGTTGATTTCATTTTCATTTTTTTTGGGTCAGCGTGATTGAGAAAGAATCGTCTGAATTTGCGAGAATTAAAAAACATTACCTTCCTTTGTAATCCATTCCTTTGTTTCTCTTTTGTTTCAATTTCCCGCTTTCGACATTTTAGTGAAGTTGGTATTCCAATATTTACAACACTTCCTTTTGATAGTAATAATGATGAGCTTTACAATTTCACTTTTAGCCTTTATTCCACCTTTATAATTTCACTTTTAGCCTTTATTCCGTGTGACAACACAACAACAATTTTTGAAAGATCTTTCCGATCGAGACATCAGCAAATTGGTGGATACAAGAGCTTTAACGCAACCGGGATGGGATGCCAGTAAAGTGAGTAGAGTTCTTAACTCCAGTAAGCTGAGAATCTGAGAATGTCTGGCTGCGTTAATGCGTCTGTCTCATTTTTGGGGCCTGGAACACTTTTTGTTTTTGCTTGTTTTATTACAATTGAGCCTATGAATAATTTGAAGCCATTGAAGTTGACCCCAGTGCGTTGCGAACGTTTGATTATTTCATCTTATGCAAATGACTCAAAGACTTTGTCGATCGAGACAAAGAATCTGATTACTATAATTTGAACTTTTACTTATCATATAAATATAATTTTTAAAATAAAACCCATCTTCTCATTCTGCGCAGGCCAAACTGCAACTGCTGGACTACAAGAAGAATGGGAACATCATTCGAATTCAAGTGTTGAGCAACTCCAGTGCTATCTGGACCATCAGTCCTCCATCTAGAGATTTTCTCATCAAAGACCTGGAGTCCAATAACAGCATCTCTCTACAATTCAAATACGAATTCAACAGGTCTCATGTCTACCTCTTTCAAAATTTCTATTTTCTTTGGTACCTTAATGCGATCACTACTTAACGTGGGTGTAGATTCACCGAGATCTACTTTTCCTTGAATACTTAGATGATATAGCGCCGTTTGTATCAGGCATTTTTTTAACACTGCAATAACTTCTTTGCTTCTCTAAAAAGCTCTGATCCACATAGCGCGAGCGCTATCAAAGATAGCAGATAACTTATTCAAGACTTTATAAAGGTCAGTGATCTGAAAATGTTGTTTGAATGCTTAAATCGGGCAATATTTTTGCGTAAATGTTCCTAATAGGTATTCTAACTTTCAAAATTTTTACGTTCAGATAGATAGTGTTCTTTGTTAAGTTTTTGTGAGTTACAATTTTAGAAAACTGAAACTCATTTATTCGATTAAGTTAAGTTTTCTATTATTTTCTGTCCAATCAATCAATTTTTTTTATTTACTCCAGAGAACCAAACACAACACAAGCCGCCATTGTGCAAGAATCTGTATCAGGCATCAACACACGCCCTTTACACCCTGGTGATCCCATACGAAAACAATTGGCGCAAGTTCTCCGCAACCCTCAGGGCGGTGGCAATATGTAAGTGAAATGTTATCAAAACTCTTCAGAAAAATTCACTTTTTGTTTTCATTATCTCCAATGCTTTAACTTTTGTAATTCATCAAATGGTATACACATTGCACAAATTGGATAAAATGAGACTGTGAACAAGTGTGAAAACTTCATACCTGTTTGAAGCCTCGTACGGGCTAACTTATACTCAAATGTAATATTTATTATTTTGTAGCTGGTCTTCGATACCTTAGTGTCAACAGTAACAAAAAAAAAGTATACAAACATTTGACCATTCACCAACTTCCATATTTCAGTTCATTGTCTCGACTTTTCCCGTCATTCATGTCCGTACCAGCATCGGGTCCAGTCAACCCTGTTCGATGGTTGGATGAGGGTACATTTGTTAACTGCACCATCATCCAGCGTCGTGGCTCGACTCCTTTCATCAACAATTCTTTAGTAGAATGGTGGGAGATCGTTCAAGATTCACCGAAACCTATCTTCTTGAGTGGTCCTGGATACCTGGAGATCTTTGCACTCAGTGATTTAGTACCTCCTTTGCATTTATCCTTCTTCGCAAGTACAGGGTAAGTGTGGCACATATCTAGTCTACTTTCGATTTCAATTATCTGTTTGTTGACGATCTGATTTTGAAGGTTTACTTCAGCCAAGTTGACAACGTAATGAAAATTTTGCGAATGTGATGCCTGCAAAAGAAAGAGAGGTCTAGACGAACTGATTCTAACGGACATCCCACGTAAATAAGAAGAAGAAGGCACTAAATCCGGAATTTATGGTTTTAATTTCAAATTTCTGAATGTGAACTAAAATTAACATTGGTCATTTCAAATAATAAGGTTTTGAACGGTTCTGTATTTCGAATTTCTGTAGTTCGAACTTTTCTTTTGTGCATATTTTCGTCGGATTTTTGAACTGAAATTTCGATTCTTTAACCAAAAGGTAGAAATTGGCTGATTTGTTTTCATTTTTTTAAGGGGAATGACAAGAAAATATTTTCACTAAGTAAGAGAAGATGTAAAAATCGTTTTTAGCGATGTTTTGCATAAACTTGAAACTTCCAATTTTATACGCATTTTTTAAAATATTCTATATAATTTTTCCATTGTAGAATTATTGGTTTATACGTGGGTTTTGTTTGGTTGGTTGGTAAGTTCGTGCGCATCTTTTTCACGTCCATTTCGTATCGTATTATGTACGATGAATTACCGAACGTCGACCGAATATTGAAACTATGTTTGGAAATATATATGGTACGTGAAAGTAAAGAACTGAAGTTAGAAGAAGATTTGTTCGCTAAATTACTTTTCTTGTATCGATCCCCTGAAACGCTCATTAAATGGACCAAATATAAGAGGTTGAAGACCTCCTGAACTGTCCGTAATATTGAACTTGAATGGAAAATTTTTAATTATTTTTTTTCGGAAAAAATGGTAGATAGTTGCTTTATGTTGAGTTTATCATAACCACGGCAAGTTTTCAGATAGATAGTTTGATATATTTTATTATGGGCTATTTGTCATTTTTTTTAAAGATTATATCGAAATCTTAGTTTGGTTTTGTCCCTTGGACTTTAAAAGTTTGACCTGGTTTAACAGATTCCCAAAGAGGTTTACGATGAAAATGAAATTTCTAATTTTTTTGACTTCTTGACGAGTGGTTTTTTTGAAATTTAAGAAGAAATGATTAACTACTAATGATCAAATGATTTTTTTTTTAATATAATGCAAATGAATAATGTAAATACGAATAAAAATTTAGATGAATTTAAAATTTTTGGATTAATTTTGTAGAGAAAATTATCTTTTTTATAGATTGGTAAGATTGTAGAAATCTATTGGTGTTTCGAAGAAATAGAAAAAGGGAAATTTAAAGCATATATGTTTGCTTGATTCGAAAAGAGAAAAAGATTTTCTTTGCGGGAGGTTAGGTACAGGGGATAGCAGTAAAGCAAAATGCATGACATATTCTCATTAATTTTGTTCATATCTTTTATAAATTCAAACCTTAAGATTGATTAAGTTATAATATTTACACAGGACGTGCTCCAAACATCGAATGTGGTTAGTGTTTTTAGACCCAGTCAACTGAGGCTCTGGGAAATATATTCTTTATTCAAAATGAATATGGTTAGTGTGAGGTCATACTTGCACATTGAACAAGGTTTAGCGTCCGATCTGAACATTGATAGATGACTTATTTTTGCCCTATCAAGCATTAGTTTTTGTACTGATTTTTCAATGTAAATTGATTCATTCTCTTTGTTTTTTAACAGTTTTAACAGTGCTGTCCTTGTTCCGTCTTCGACATCCGACGATTTAATGTTCTTTGTAAAATCTTGAGCGTTTCAGACTTGGCTGCTGGCTTGGGTATTTCTTGTCTCTTGACAATTGACTCTCGTCAGGACCCCTCGATTATGTTCGTTCCTTCATCAGCAAGGTCTATTACATAACATTGGTCATACATTTATTTATCAAGCCTCACTGGAAGATGTTGTAATTCTCGATGCCCTTGTTCCGTTGGTGGAAGTCGAATTAATGGTATTGACTTTTCTCAGGACCCCTCGATTATGATGCAAGAACATAATAGGTGATGCATTCGAATTCCAAAATGCGATGATATGTGTCACGAAATCGAACAAATCTTTATACTTCCAGTATGTGATAAACCCGCCAGCGTAACAAACGCCATAAGCAGCCAGTGGCATCCAACACACCACAAAAATGATGAAAGATTTGATGCAGAAATTCAAGAATCTTTTCTCTGCTTTATTGAAGGTTTTCTTCTTTGTTTCGTCTTGAGCCCCTGCTGTATCGTTTTGTTGAGCATTTCTGAGAGTTCTTCGCTTCAACGTTCTCAAAATGACAGCATAAGAAATGGTGATCAGAAAAGCGGTAATGAAAATAACCAGAGGTGTTTTGATGTACTCTTTCTCATGATCGTTGACTGCTATGTTATGCAGAATTATAGCCAGGACGGTTAACGCCCAAATTGCAACACAGATGATGCACTTTTTGCTCCATTCCAGCATGTTATAATACATAGGTTTCTTGACAGCCAACACTCTTTCCACCGTCAAAGCAGCCAATGTCAGGACGGAGACATACAGAGAAATGTAAACCATTTTAAGCTGAAAGAAGAGTCTGTATTTGGGGTCAACTCCATGGTTTTGTTCTGCCAGCTTCAAGATTTTGACCATTAAGACGAAGACACCAAGGATGATATCTGAAACAGCCAAGTTCAAAATGTAGACGGTAGATTTGACTCGATCCATGATTTTATGTTTGAAGATGAACCAAATCTCAATGACGTTAAGGATAATCATGAGACAAGCGGTCAAAGGACTTAACACCATGAATAAAAACGTCTTGAAATCCATCCCGGTGTATGAAGATATGAGTGAAGAAAAACCTCGTTGTTATAAGAGGACCACGTCCTAACCTGACAGCACCGTGGTTGATGTTGGCCTTTTTATATGACTCTGGTTAGTATTGTCTTTATTGAATATCAAAAGTGGTTGAGATTTTAACATTTTAAGATAAGGTGTTTTGCATGCTACTGCCTACTTTTCGAGAACTCCACTTTCTTTTCTCCATGTATTTCGCAAGACACCATGGTAACACCCACTCCCAATCAGAAATTACCAAATGAGTGTTACTAGCACTTTTCGAACTTCCTTTCCGTTAATTAGCGATAAGGTACTTTATGTTCATAATCTTTCAAATGACACCTTTTTTGGGAAGCCACTAACAGCTCCCCATCCCTCTTACTTCCAACAAAAGAAACTTTTCAATAAAAGAAAAAGTCCTGATAAAAAGGACAACCTCCTTTTCAGTCACCTGTGGATTTTTCACCTTAATTTCTTTCTTTAAAATTCCCCCATTTATTTAAGATCAACCACAAATCATGCATTTTAAGTATTTTAATTTCCTTGATTTTAAAATTTGATTGTAGCTTTATTTTAGGGGCGAACGGGCTTGTTGTTCGGTATTTCAAGTAGAACTGTCGATGAATTTCAAGTAGTTTTCACATTAATAGCTTTCGAATCTGTATTATGTTTTGAAAATGATTCTACAAGGTTTCAAATATAGCCTAGAAGCTACTAAGGCTAAGCCCTTCCAACATTGAAATATCCTGAAATAAAGTGGAAATGCTGAAATCAACATTCTTTTCTGAAACTTTAAATTCTGAAAAACCGTAAAATGTCAATGTTCATCATGATTGTAAATCCTATAAATCTGTTCTCAACTTCTTTATTTTTGTCCATTTTCCTAAGAAACACGCGTTTTAGAGTCTGCAAAGCCTAAAATGTTCTTAACTTGTTCTTGATATTTTGGCCATCGAAGCCTTATGTTCTTCTATAGCTCTTATAAATAAGACGTGTAGCACTTTCAGAAAACTTTCTCCGCTGCTTACTATTTTGTCAAACAAATGATATTGGATTTTCGGACATTTCTTGTCTAATTTATTAGACATTTCTTACCGTTGAAAAGTTAAAATTTTGTTAGTTGTATTTCAAGCTTTTTTACTCCTCATCTGGCACCCAGATGCAAAGATTTTCATCCAACATGCTAAAGCTCTGAAGGTCGGGAAAATTTTCAAAATCTCGAGGGTTTAGATTCCAGAATTTCGTAAGACCACGTCAAGGATTTTGCAGTGGGAAGCCTGGACCCAAGCTCTTGTTTTCGAGGATTTGTCCAACCAAAATATTTTCAGATTTACGCGCAATAGTAGTTGAACCCGACTGGGGATGCGGCACATCAAAGGTCGACTATCATTCCTCTTCACACCCCCTTCTCACAGACCACTAAAAATAACCAAACAAACCAATCCTCACTGCAAAATACTATGCTTTTTTTCAAATCCCCACTGAATTTTTTGACTTGAAAACAAAAGAGTTGAAATCCCCAGCCATAAAAAATATGGGAACATCAATCCCCATCGAGTTTAATCAGAGTTTCATTCTTTGATTTTTATCCTAACTGGTTGAAAAATTCCTACCGGGTCTGTGAGAAGGGGGTGTCTCTCCGATGGGAAATTGGCTCACTCCTTAGCCCTATTCAAACTAGGCTTTTAGGGGCGGTTCAGAACTAGGGGGAGGGGCTTTTCCTGTACCACCCCTTCACTTTTGATATAGTGGGTCTTTTTGGATGAAATTTGGCACACAAGATCCTTGTGACGTAAGGTAACTTTTGTCAAAAAAATTTTTTGATGACGTCACTCATCATGCCCAAAGTGAGGAAAAACCGAAAATTTCCTTTGTTCTTATAAATAGCTATTGTATTCTAACAAAGGCTTTAGAAAAAAGTTGCCTGAGTTTAAAATGCTTATTTTATCCTAAATATTCAATAAATTACGGTTTAAACGATATATTTGACAATGAAAATAAATTTGTATTGGAAAAGTGTCAATTTTTGTGACACCCTACTGTCAGAAATGTCATCATGCTCAAGGTGTGAAAATATTTAGGTGTCAAATTTTTTTTTATTTTGAAGCTAAATAAAAGTTAGGAATTTACAGAAAATTTCACGGCAAAATCTCTATTATTTCAGGAGCTATTAGCAATAGTTTGACTTCCGAACAGAAAGAGCCCCCCCCCCTAGCACGAATAGGGTTAGAACTTTAGCGTGGGAATAACAGATCGGCATAACAGATAATTGTACTCCATAGAAATTAGATCCCATCTCCCCTACTAAAAGAAAAATTGGTCTTTTAAAGAAGAAAAAGTTTCGAAAAGAAATTACTGGCTTTTTAGATTTGGATCGAAGAAAGTGAATTGGGAAGACAAAAATGAAGTTTAATAAAAAAGTATATATATTGCACAATATAATTGAGACTACCTCAATTCCCTTAATATTCGCGCCGCTTTTATTTTCGCGCAGAATTATGTTTCTTTTGATAAATGTTTTTTTAAAATTATTTCCTTAGAAAAAATCACAAACCTAATATTTCAATATGAAAGCCGGGGAAATCATCTTTTAATCATTTTGAAATTAAAGCATTATAATTCTACAACAAAAAAAGGTGAAAAAACTCTAATGTATAAAATCATGATGAGAAATATTAAATTTTGTAATAAAATAATTCCGTTCAATAAACTGGCTCTAAAATGGGGATACAAAAGTTTCAAAATTTTGCAAACCTTGTTTTCAGATTTTTCGCATATTTTCTACCTAATTTTAAAAGGTTAGGGACGAGATCTTATTTGATTTGGTTGGTCGTTAACAATTTTGTTACTTTTTCTAGAAAAAAACATTTCAAACATTTCAAACAAATCATTTTCATTACTACAAATGACCAACTATTTAACAATCTTACTCTTGTCTCCCGAATAGACGTCCCCCCGCTAATTGTTAAGCGAAAAAAATCCACCCCTCCGCTTTTATTAAGACCCCCCCCCCCCCCGCGCTGATTAAATTCGAATAATTCAATATTTTATTACAGTTTAGATGGACCTGAAACTTGTTAAAATTTTCCTTTTTGTTAGTATTGGTTCTTATTTTACGTGTTCATTTGTTAAAGTTTCTTTTTTGATGTTGAAATTCATATCAGTTAAAAAAATTCTGTCCTCAAATCACCCCCTCTTATTCCATCCTCCCCGCTTATTAGAATTTAGAAAATTTCCCTACCCCCTGCTTATTCGGTCTATTCGGGAGACAAGAGTATAAAAACTCCATCTCATCTGAAAAGTTTACTGTTAAAGCTAATTGGACAATATGGATCATGGATCTAAGTATCTGTCGAGTACGAAAACAGGTTTTTCGACCAGTGCTCGCTTTTTTCTGTTTTTAAATTAAAATGGTGTTTTTATCCTGTTTTAAGACATTCTTGAGGTAAGAGCCAAATTCTACCTAAAATTTGGAAGTTTTGGGCAATGTCAGGGGTGGGGGGAGGGGATAATTGGAAATACACAAGTTTTCTATTAGCAGATTTATGTAAAAAAAGTCACGAAGAAATGTCGAGTAAAGCTCTGATTGACTGAATATTGCTTACATAAACATATTTTTGTCATCATGTTCAAAGTATGAGGTAATCTTTGCATGTATCAGAACTTTACTCGACGTTTATTTATGATTTGTTACACGAATCTGCGAAAATAAAAATCATGCATTGTGTACAGGTATACAGTCAACTCTGCGGTCCACTCTCTCTAGTTCGAATCTCTGTTTTTCCCATATTTCTGTAACTCGGACTACAGTATTACCTCCTCAGCTGGAAAGTGATTTGAATTAATCTCTGTAGTTCGAGTCATTCTCTCATTTGAATAAAACGTTTGGTCCCTTGAAGATCGAATTAGAGAAAGCCAACTGTAAACCATGACATAGCGTGTCTTTCTCATTCCCGGCAAACATTTCTGGGATCGTACAAACGTCAACGAAGCGACGAGCCAGCAAAAAGTAAAACAGAACACATTATTTAGTAACAGACTAATACACCCCTGTGCCAGTGCCCGTTAATAGAAAATCTTCAGTTTTAGGGGTGGGTTTACCCTGAGTTGTGTTTTCAACGACGCGAATAAAAATATCAACTTTAACCTTAATCCAAGATCTTGGATTGTCGTCATGGTTACTTTTCTCAGTGTTGATTGCGCGCTGAATAGAATCTGTATTGGTCGGCACAGGTCGATATATGATTTCGGCTTGTGTTATGATTCACGGTAGGATTGGTTAGGTTTGAAATTCTTTCAGTTCGAAAACTTTTTAGAAGATTTTTTATAGTAGAGTTAGTAAGCAAGAACTATTTTTCATTAGAAAAAATATTTTAGCGTGCAAAGATGCGGGCTTTTGACCGGTCGGATTGAATCAAACATTTACCAATGAACAGGATTAGAATTTGTAAAAATTTTGTGCGTAATTTTCTCTATATCCACATCCATGATGATCGAATTTTGGAGTTTTTCTATTAAGCCTTATTAGTAGGGATATTTAGTGATCTGAGAAACGATCAATCTTGACGTCAATAAAGATCAATGTTCTTCACTTCTAGAAGATTTTCTTCCATTATTTTCTCGTCATTTCTTAAAGTCCAGCATCAGGTTATTGAAGAATTCTTTCTAGCCTCCTAAGCAGCCATATGACTTCACGTCACGGTCAGGGCAATATCAACAAACGTAAAATTTCCCCAAAAAAATGAAAAATGATAAAGAAAATTTTCATTTACATTTAAAAATTGAAAAGTACAACAATTTTAAATGAACTATAGACCGCCCATTTCAAAGTCAAAAGAGAAGTTTTTTTAAAGCTTCATTATTATCTTCTTTGATGTGAAGAGATGATAAGAGGGGCTCCCCCAGGGGCTGGCGTGACGCGTGAATGACCCTTTTTTCTGTCGTGAATACGTGAATTGGACTTTTTCAACGCGTGAATACGTGAATTGAGATATCCGCGTGAACGTGAAAATAAGATTTTACCAGCGTGAATTCGTGAATCGAGATTTTGAGCGTGAACGTGAAAAGCAAATTATTGTCTAAAACAAAACTGAATAAACCTAAATATGTAAAATTTTCTTGCTCGCTTCGCTCGCATAATCCTTGATATCATATTGACCTATTGCCATTGTAAAGTTATTCAAAATAATCAAAAATTGAAACAGAAACAAATATGTTTTCCTTATTTTTCTAAGGGCGCATTTTGTGATGCAAATATTGCATCCAGCGAAAGTGTTTTGAGCCAAAACAAAAAAGTCTAAATGAAAAAATATTCTTCGTCGGCGCTAATGATGGTCGTCTTTCTGTAATCGCTTATATTGTTACTAAATGCAGTACACAAAATGATACCGCATGAACTTAGAGACAGTGAAGGGTATTTGATTCTTCGATAATTTACAAAAGTAGATAGATAGTTCTAAAAAATTTTATATGATTGCATCATCGAACATTCAGAAAAAAACTCTTGTGACGCCGCACCGTGAAAGGCAGTTACGTCACTCGCCGTACCAGATTTCTACCAGTAAATGGTCAGTGTTGAAAATAATCAAAGATTCTGAATGAATTGTTTGACCAAACAAGGCATATTAGGGTAACAATAGTGTGTTAAGGCCGTTTTCTCAGCAATGAAAGAGTGAAATTTGTCAAAAAATTTTCGCGCTCGCTTCGCTCGCTTTTTCCTTTCCATAGCTTTTCTTCCATGATACAGGGGGTCAAACTTTGGAATTTGCGTCCTCTGGTTGTACCGCCTCTTTGAAGCTCGCGACTTTCCAGACCATGAATTTGGGCCAAACCTCGATTTAAATCTATTTTCAAAATAAAATATATTTAGGGCCTGCGACGAAGAAAATTCGTGGGGAAACCTTTAAAGCTAAGGCTTAACTTTGCACTTACCTCCCTTAAAAAGCAAATTCAGACAGGGTTTATACCACCGACGTGATAGACGTGATAGACAGACCTTAAACATTGCCCTATGAAAGCTCCAATAATTGTAAGAGGTCTTAAAAGGTCGACGCTGTCGAGAATAAGGTCAAAAAACTGCAGAAAACTTTATGTTGGCCATAAAAAGGTCAAATTTAGCCCAATAATAAGGTCACAATCGTTTAACAAAAGAATTAAAAGCAAAATCAGCGCGTGAACGTGAAAATGGTTTTTTTCGCGCGTGAATACGTGAATGAGCAAAAAAAATTTCGTGAATACGTGAATTGAGGGTCGACTGGGGGGGCCTCATAAGAGGACCTTTTTGCCCTTTTGTGAAAATCAACATGACTTGGGAAGCGAGTCAGTTAAAAAAAAGGGCTTTATCACCAAGTTTTATTGATTATTTTCATGATAAAAACCTGGGAGTCAAACCTTTGATCTTTGATTTCACAAATGTAGAAGAAAAAAATATTTCAGGGGAAACGAAATTTACAAATTAATTTCATCTTGCGGTAAACGATTTTCATGAAATTCAGACTTTCCCTTAGATTTTAATATGGGGGGGGTACTAGGTTTGCGAGATGACGGGTATGTACCACCCGACTTCTGGCGGTGGAGCCTTTGGAGGGTCTTCACAGCGGCTTAAATAAAGGAAAAAGCCGAAATTTTCATGAATTATATAACCCTTATTGAGACTATCTTGCTGTTAATTTAGCCTTTTGAGGGTCGAGAAATGGGGAATTTATAAGAACGTTTTTGAATGGATTTGCTAAATAATGATGTAGAGGTTTGCATGGGTGTGATTAGGCCTCTGTTGGCGATTTGACAGCGTGATGCATGATGAGAGAATATTTCTGACATCGTAATTATTTTGGCGCATGATGATGTGATTAGGAACTCAGCTGGAAGGGTGGGGAACTCTTAAATGGTGCTCCATGCTGGATTTTATCTACCGGTAATGCAGGGTATTTAAGATTTTATTTTGATCTTTATTCTTACAGTTCAAATATATGCAAAAACCACCACTCAATCCAAAAAAGATAAAAGATGGATTTCAAGACGTTTTTATTCATGGTGTTAAGCCCTTTGACCGCTTGTCTCATGATCATCCTTAACATCATCGAGATTTGGTTCATCTTCAAACATAAAATTATGGATCGAGTCAAATCTACCGTCTACATTTTGAATTTGGCTGTTTCAGATATCATTCTTGGTGTCTTCATCTTAATGGTCAAAATCTTGAAGCTGGCAGAACAAAACAATGGAGTTGACCCCAAATACAGACTTTTCTTTCAGCTTAAAATGATTTACATTTCTCTGTATGTCTCCGTCCTGACATTGGCTGCTTTGACGGTGGAAAGAGTGTTGGCTGTCAAGAAACCTATGTATTATAACATGCTGGAATGGAGCAAAAAGTGCATCATCTGTGTTGCAATTTGGGCGTTAACCGTCCTGGCTATAATTCTACATAACATAGCAGTCAACGACCATGAGAAAGAGTACATCAAAACACCTCTGGTTATTTTCATCACCGCTTTTCTGATCACCATTTCTTATGCTGTCATTTTGAGAACGTTGAAGCGAAGAACTCTCAGAAATGCTCAACAAAACGATACAGCAGGGGCTCAAGACGAAACAAAGAAGAAAACCTTCAATAAAGCAGAGAAAAGATTCTTGAATTTCTGCATCAAATCTTTCATCATTTTTGTGGTGTGTTGGATGCCGCTGGCTGCTTATGGCGTTTGTTACGCTAGCGGTTTCATCACATACTGGAAGTATAAAGATTTGTTCGATTTTGTGACACATATCATCGCATTTTGGAATTCGAATGCATCACCTATTATGTTCTTGCATCATAATCGAGGGGTCCTGAGAAAAGTCAATACCATTAATTCGACTTCAAACAACAGAACAAGGACATCGGGAATTACAACATCTTCCAGCGAGGCCTGATAAATAAATGTATGACCAATGTTACGTAATAAACCTTGCTGATGAAGGAACGAACATAATCGAGGGGTCCTGACGAGAATAAATTCCACGAACCAAAACATAATGTTAAAATACTAAGATATGTAATAACATGGTTTGGAGGGTGATTTGGGATAGTCCCGAGGTTCATTGAAAACATTTCAAAATAGCCTGAACGGAGTAAGGGCTATTTCGAAATGTTTTCAATGAAACAAGGGGCTATTATTCCCACAATCATCCGAACGACCATGTTATTCCTCGTTAATAGTGAGGTTAAGTAAATCGGCAAAATCACGACGACGAACGAAAATTTAACAGGCTAGTGGGTTTCAACCAATCAAATTTCATATTTTCACTAGCCTTTTACATTTTCGTCCGTCGTCGTGATTATCCTGGTATGTTTAACCTCAGTAATTATTATGGGTATATTAAAATTCGGCCACTCCTCCTTTTTACTTATTTTGTTCACATTTTTGTTCACATTTTTGTTTATTTTTTTCAAAGCTCCTTTTTATTTTTGTCACTTAATAGAAGTTCGAATGACAACTAATCAATGAAATTATTTGAATTGCTTTTCTCTTTTCGCGGGTTGATTACAGCAGGGCTATTACGGGTTAATCACCCCGCTCCTTCCTTACATTTCTAAGCTAAATGTAATCAGCCATATAATTAAGAATATATAATATTTGTACAAAATCTGAGACTTGAAAATATCGAATTTAAGAGTATTCCCTTGTATCCAGCTCCTTACTTATCAAAAACGGAAATTTTTTCCCGGCAGGGTACTTGGGTTGTCAGCGGACGGATCTGTGTCACCCGACTTTTACCCTTGGACCCTTAGCTGGACCCTTGAGTAGAACTGGAATTTAATCTTCTGCTTTTTCAACTCTTTCAGGGACTTTCCCGGCAGGGTACTTGGGTTGTCAGCGGACGGATCTGTGTCACCCGACTTTTACCCTTGGACCCTTAGCGGGACCCTTGAGTAGAACTGGAATTTAATCTTCTGCTTTTTCAACTCTTCCAATTCATAACAAGTGTACTATTCACACTATCCTGGGTTTATTTCCGAGCAAGTATTGCGCTCAGACGCAAATCTTCTCCACTGTAAAAAATATAAATTTGATCCAAAATAATCATTTGAAATTTCAACCTCAAAGATTGACTTAGCAAGCGCCATTCAGAGACGCAAAGGTCTCTTCTGGTCCTGTTCTAATCTTACATTAAATACGAAAGTGCTTTAAGCTTTGTCCTTTCAACATCAAATGTTTTTCTGTTTCTCTTTTGTTCCACCATTCATTCTCTACAAGGTTCATGAAAACCAATAAATGGAATTTATCCCATACCATAGACCAGCCGTGGATCGTTAACTTTACGAACTGCAAGAAGTCAATTTTAAACACAGTACATTATACTCAGACCATGGTTAAGTAATAGAGCATTGTAATGAACGATACTGCAGACAATAGCCAAAAGTTTTGCTTGATGTTTTCACCCTTCGAACATAATCCGATATCGTTCGTACTGTGTTTGACACTTTTGGCCAGGATCCGCGCATTTTCTGCCGTCCACGTTTCACCGGGATTCTGTTGAAGAAAAGGAAATGATTTCAATGTAAAAATCTTTGAAAGTCGTAACTGTAAACAGGGATGTGTTATAGCGGAGCTGGATAACGCACATTTAAAAAGTCCCTGACATTAAAATTTGATATGAAATTTAGCTTTTTTAATTACAAACTCGTGAAATTTGGATTTCCTCTTAGCCAATGATTCTGCTGCTGCATTTATCGTTCACGATTAAAAACTTTTAATTATCAAGAGGGTCTGTAAAACATTGGTGAATGACAATTAAAAAAAATGAAAAACATTGTTTTCATTAGTAAAGTTATAAGAAGTTTCTTCTCTAAGATTATAAATAGTACTTTTTCATTTGAAATACCGCGATACACCGCGGGGTGCCTCACTTTCTAACTGATATTTTCAGATAGCAAGTCGGTATGTCTGATTATGGAAAAAATTTCAAGTCAATTGAAACAATATTTGTCAAAATATTTACATCCGAAATTTTTAAAGAGAAATCATGAAAGCTTCTCAAATTCATAACACACGCTGATAAAAATAGATTTCATTTACAAAGAAGCTTTTGGAGTATCTTCTATAAATATTATTTTGATGAAAAGCGGGAACATCATAGCAAAATATGTGCAAACGTACTGCATGAATACTTTGTCTGCTTCATTTTTCTTATAAAAACAGAACACTCAAGGTGACAGAGATGGATTTCTATTATCAACAGTTTACAATAGAAAAGACAAAGAAGCAATCCGCTAAGGAATTCTCGTCCTTCATCCCGGGGGGGGGGCAGCTGGGCAAAAGGACCGACGGGTATGTGCGGGCACTAAGGGTGTCTTTTTCAAGGCACCTCAAATGCACTGTAAGGGTCGGAAAAACTAGAGATGCACTGTAAGGGTAGAAATTTCAGAAAATTCTTGAAAAATCTAGATATTTTGACCAAAAATGCTAGAATTTTGACAATTTTTTGCACGAAAGGGATCGAAAATTTGGGGGAAAATGCACTCTAAGGGTATGATTTTCACTGATTTTTGCTGCACTGTAAGGGTGCAATTTTAAAAGCCAATTTTTGGCCCGCACATACCGTCAGTCCGCAAACCCAGTGCCCCCCCGGGTCCTTCATCCAGTTCCGCTATAACATATCCCTGCTGTAAAGAAACCATTGCAATGTTAAAAATTTGCTTATCATCAAACGGCGCTACATCTCAAAAGGGAAAGTATCACTGGGCGAAATAAAAGATTCCCAATTTTGGAAATATCTTGAAAATATGATATTTCAATGAATTTCAGATTTGGAAATATCATGAAATATAGAAAAGACTTTGGAAATATAGAAAAGTCATATTTCCATATTTACTAATGTGTATGGAAATATCACATTTTCAAGATATTTTCAGCATTGGAAATCTCTTATTTCGCCCAGTGGTAGACCTAGCGCTTTCTTTGCATTACACCACTATTGAGTAGTGATACCATTTGTGTATCAGTTCCAAGAAAACTTCGTTCAAGGATTTTAGTTGGTCGGAATCGAGAAACTGCGTGTCCGCAGGGTTTATACGAAGTTCAGCAGTTAATACGGAAAAACTTACAGACACTACTTTGATTTTCAAGCGTAGAAAGTTGGGCAAGGTGTTCGCCTCGGCAGCATTAAAAGGAACATCAGGGTAGCAATAATGATTGGGGGTGCCAAACAAACCAATCCAGCTATTGAATATTTCTTGAGTCCAGAGAAGGGTGTTATCTTTAAAGTAGGGTTGCATTTGTGACGTCACGTTGTGTAGTAAACCACTGAAACGGCAAATGAAACGCAGAAAAACTTTAATTAACATTCTTACTTACTTACAAGTGCTATGATGCACTTTAACATAGAAAGTAATTTACCAAAAAAACGGAAGCTGTATCAAAAGTGTGATAAGACTTAAAATAAAAATGAAGGAAGTAAAGTTTGATAAAGTGCGATACTAAAGCTATCAAGCGAAAAATTTATCGCAACTTTCTAGATATTATCAGTAAATGTAAAACTTACGAAAATTAAAAACTCACAGATATTCTTCCTGAAATTGTTTTTGTGATAAGATTCGTTTAGCACCGAATGCATTCCATGATTTTTCGAAATTCTTTCGAGCCTCATCACGGTTATAATCCTAAAAGAAAGTGCAATGGAAAGGGAATCAAGAAACTTTTGTAGAAAGTCATCAAGAAGTGATATTTTTACAGCACCACAGTCAAAAGAAAAAAACTAGAATCTGAGTAACTTTTTACTGTTTGATTTTTATCAAGAGGATCTTTTTCCCAACAGAATAACTACGTTGAATCTACAATACACACAAATATCTAAAAGTCCTATCACCGTCCTGAAAAGAACTCACAGAAAAGTCCTATCACCGTCCTGAAAAGAACTCACAGAAAAGTCCTATCACCGTCCTGAAAAGAAATCACAGAAAAGTCCTATCACCGTCCTGAAAAGAACTCACAGAAAAGTCCTATCACCGTCCTGAAAGAACTCACAGAAAAGTCCTATCACCGTCCTGAAAAGAACTCACAGAAAAGTCCTATCACCGTCCTGAAAAGAACTCACAGAAAAGTCCTATCACCGTCCTGAAAAGAACTCACAGAAAAGTCCTATCACCGTCCTGAAAAGAACTCACAGAAAAGTCCTATCACCGTCTAGAAGAGAACTCACAGAAAAGTTTGGTCTGAACATTCGAGAAAGAAAACATTCGAGAAAGAAAACATTTGAATTAGTAAAATCACAAACTCGATCCAAGTTCCTTATTTTTTATATAAGAACACGAGGCTGAAAATTGGCCAAAACTTAAGAACAAATTAAGAACTAACCCTAAAGCCTCCAATTTCAGAAATTACAAAGAAAGTACATACTTTAACAGATTTTAAACCCCTTTTTAGGAACATCGTAAGATCAAATAAGCCTGAAAATTTCAAAAAATTAAGAAAAGCTCAGCTCGAGTCGAAATCGATCAGTAAAATCGTAAACTGATGCAAGTTGGTACGAAATCGTCATCTTACCCTGACGTATCTCATCCATGGTCTAATTTGTTCGTTAATCGCATCCATATCATCCAAACTCCGGCCTGTTTCTTTCAACCTTTGTTCTATACGTTTTTTGTTCGCCTCCCAAACCATCAAATAGCGGTTACGCCAAAAACTCTGCGTCTTGAAATCGAACATGTTATATTTGGTGGTGAGCCAGGCTTTCAATGAGAAAGCATCGTCACCACTTTGGTAAATACGATATCCTGAAAGTTGGACAATGAGTTCTGGTATTATTGCAAGCACCGCATTTAACTACTTTCTTTTTCCCTGTAATGAACGTTCAAGGTCAGATTTCTTCTATGATTATTCGATAGAAACTTAGGATTTTGTCTTTTGGTGGTTTTCTACTGTCAACCAAAAGTCTTAAAAAATTTCGCATTCACATATATGGGAGGAACATAACTATAGTGCGACCTCAGCAAAATGATCATTTTTGTGTCGTAATAGTTCGTGTTGAGGATATCGGATATCCAGGGGGTTAACGATTTTTGTTCAAAAGGGGATATCCAGGGGCCAGGGGTTTAAATATCTACAAGAGAGCGGATATCCAGGGGGTAAAGTGCCTTTTCAAGTAAAAAATACGATATCCAGGGGTTGAGCATATTTTTAAGAGTGGATATCCAGGATGTTCGATACTTCGAAAAATCAATATCCTCAACAGTGGGGAATAATTTTTTTTTCTGGGAAAGCCCAATTTTGAGTAGCTCCTACTTTGGATAGACCAAAGTGACAACCCAGGAAATGAAATAGGCTGCACGCATCCCTTCTGATTAGTTTTGATATAGGGGATGCTAATCGTGTGTAAAATTCCCGTCCGAGAGCTACCCGAAATTCGGGGTAACTTGTTTCGTTTAGAAATCCAATGATTGTATTAACCCCTGGCCATTCAAATTTTAGATTGAAACTTCAAGATCTCTTATTTAAAACTTACTAATCAGGCTAATTAAGTTTCTGAAATTCAAAAGCACAAAGACGGGGGTAACTATCAAAACATGTCAAAGGGGCCACGTGCAGCCTAAGGGAAAGAAAGGCAACTAAACATTACCTCTTCGATATGATAATTTCTCAATGATCCATTGTCGAGGGAAAGCGCCTTCAATTCTCATCTTGAAAAAGTAACTATTGTCATCACCTGAAGAAAAGAAAATTCAAATCCCTCATTTCAATTAATGATACACGTTATAAGAATATTTCCCCCGGGGGGGGGGGAGGGGCACTGACCTTGACTGCCGACAGGGATGTGCCTAGAGTTTGAAAAATAGACCCTGCCAAATACGAATGTTTGGTAATTTATTGGGATCCTGTCAGAATGAAAGAATGAAAAAAATTTCCAATTTCTAGCCCGAAAATTGTCAGAAATAACCAAAAGTTGACCCTGTCAGATACACTTCGTGAAGATTTGTAAATTTGGGACCCTGTCAGATATCTTCAGATCCTAAAAAAGGGACTCTGACCAGCGGAACATTCTCGTACCCAATCTTACTCAAGTGCCCCCCCCCCCGGAATATTTGAGTCAATTATTTGCAAAAAAGGCGCAAGAAGTCAAGCTTTGTGATTATCAAGGGTTTGGGGAGTCAAATGTTTGAAACAGAGGAGTTCTAAGAAACTCCATTTTATCTGAATAATAAAGTTTTTGGCAATAGTTGTGATGTTAGCGCTTCACAATGAGAGTTCATCCTCATCCAAAGTGACTTCCATTCCAAACAAAACCCAAGGAAAAGGTTAATCAACCAATAACAAAACATTCTTACTTTCATATTTGTCAAAATATTGAAAGAGTTCATCCTTGGAGTTGGATATTGCGGTATAGCCTGCGCTCAACTTTTTCTTTAATTGCATCAATTCTTCATATTGATTTCCAAGACCTTGGAAAATCTCCGATAGCCAATCACTGCAAAGGAACATAGTATTCAAAAGTTAGAAGTCCAAGTCACTACCTTTTCAGCCTTTAAACACCTGACTATTCAGGTCTGAAACCTTTAGATTGTGCTGGTTGGCTAGAATAGAATTGTAGACTTTCTGACATGAAGATATCAAAGACTTTTTTGTTTAAAGCAATGACAAAAATTTAGATACATGAATTTTCAGAAACGTTTTTCTTTCCAAAATACCAAAATTGATTAACCAGACTTCTCCTTAATTTTCCTCTCACAAAAAAACATCAATTATTACAGAACATCCGTTCATTTCAAAGAACAGAAGAATCATCTGCAGCATACCTTGTCCCCCTGGTGGTGTAAGAAGTCCCATTTGAAGTGAAATTTTCCATCAGTTCAAAAAACCTCTCCTCATTCATTCGTGGCATGTTTAGATAGACATCCTTAAAGGTGATTCGTCCTGCTAACAGACTGTCATATTCACCAAGGATACTGGCAGCGTCTTCGAAACATGTCTGAAAGATATTTAAAAAATTGATTTAAAAAATTTAATTGAAACGGGGGTTATGTTATCTTTTTTGAACAGTACAATTAATAGTTGGGAAGTGTTGATTGGTATTATTGATCATTTCGTTTAGAATCCATTTTACCGAAAGGCAGATGAAGGAAAGAGTGATGGAACACTTTCAATTTTTTAAGGCAATTTGAATTTCATATTGAACTTACATTAGTTTTATTTATACTGCGACGAGCAATTTAGAAAATGAGCATTATGGAGGAGTGTACTTTCCATTCATGTTTCACTAAATAGGATCTCCTCCACAGATCACATTTTACAAACTACTCGTCTCAGACGATTTTTCCGTCTCAGTATAAATAGAACTATTGTCTTTGTTATTTTAAGTAATTAAAGAACCTTGCTGATTCTCAAAACACTAAGCAGTTTGGCTATTTATTAAAGAAATCGTAAACTGTTTTATCATCACTACCCCCATTTTTATTAAAAATTTGGAGATTTGATGATGTTTCACAGAAAAGTGCTCTTAAGAGCTTCTTTTCTTTTTACCTTGAAATTCGACAACTTTCTTTACCTAAAGGTTGAACTACCACTGGTGTAAAAATGAATGTTATAGCATAAGTAGAAAAAAAGGTCATTTTTTAATCGCAAAATTAACTGCTAAAAATCGCGATTTTTTCAACCAAAAAATACATTCAAATATAGCGCTTTTGATTCTCTTAATGCTTAAATAAACAAAAAAAAAATTCCACAATTGTATTTGACTGTCAGAATTTACAGACATTCTTGTTTCCACTGGCAATTATTTGTGGATAGTGTTGATATGAAATGATATTATGTTTCTTTATTGTTTATTTTATAGATTAGTATAATTACACAGTGGTGGGTTTTTACATTGCAAACGTATATATTTCACCAAGTCTTTCATGGTAGCAGCGGGTGGTTCATCATGGCAACTGGATTTTTAAAACACCACTGTGGGATGAAAAGAACAAAGAGTTTACGATATAGCTCCGAGAAGCCAAGGCCTGGAAAGAGGCCACATCAGCAGTAACTGGACTAAAGGAAGTCCATGGTTTCCATGGTAGTGAGATACCTCATCAGATCTTTGACACATTAGACACAGACGACATGAAAGGAGAGTCTGGTCGCAGAGCTGTCATTGCCCTATTTGAGAAACATTACAAAAAAGATGATAACACAACAGCGTTTGAAACATGGAAAGAATTCAGAAATCTGGCTAGAAAAGATGATCAAAAATATTGAACAATACATAATGATGTATGAAAAATATGAAGTGCGCATGAAAACGCTTTAAAATGGACCTTGGAAAAAGGGTGCACGGACTAAACCTACTGTGCGATGCTAATCTATCGGACTCAGATTTAAGAATAGCTATGCGAGAGGTGGATGGAAACTATCCCGATGAAAGATGTATGAGCAAGCGAAAAAAGCTCTGAAAAAGTACTTTGGCAACTCTGCCATAAAAAAATAAACAAGCAACCAGGGCAGTTGAAGTTATTCCGCCCCCAACAGTGAAGCAGAAACCACTATTTACCTCTGCAGAGGAATATGATTCGTACGTAGCTTGGAAGCAATAACGCCAAAAGGACAAACGAAATTATCCTGATGATAGAAGGCACTACGATGACAGAAGACCACAGTATCAAAGTAAATTTTCAGTTCAAGAAATGACACCACAAGAGAAGAGAATCTGCTGCTAAACGAATCCGTCGTCAATTTTGTCATCCTCCATTTGAGTTCCTGAAGAAAGTTCTTAACATCCTTGACAATCCAGACAAAGAGCTCATCGATGTTTTAAAGCGCCACTCAGAGAAATGTCTTGTCTGTAAACGATACAAGCCTACCATTCCGAGACCAGCTGTTGGAAACCTCTTTGACCGATAAAATGAAATTCAATGAGGTAGTTAGTATTGATTTAAAACAACACAACGGAAAATTGATCATCCATCTTATTGATACTAAAAAATCTAAAAAATACTTGATAAGAAATTTCTGAATTTTAATAAACGTGGGGGTCCTAATAAGGACTGCTAGAAAAATTAATAAGCGTGGGGGCACGTTTATTAGGCACCTGAGAGTATCAGAGTAGCCAGCTGATGTTGGTCCTACCGTTCCATCAAATGTTAACGAAACAACTCCATCCTACCACACAAAAATCAAACCGTCGGTTTTCGTTACTTTGACAGTGATTGGAACAAAGTTAAAATTCTCGGTCCTGCAGGAAAAAAGGGTGGCGTAAACCGTAACTGGCAAAATGTCCAGGAAGAATATGAAAAACAATTTTCGATGGATTGAGAAAAAATGGATTGTGTGTGAATTACAGAACCTGACGATATCCCAGAGGGTCCGGAAATGAATGAAACCTATGTCACATGTGTCGCACAAACAGTTTCTGACGTGTTTCTGGAAGCCAAGAAAGATGAACTTTCTAAGTGGCGAGAGTACAAAGCATACCATGAAGTAGCCGACATCGGACAACCCAGATTAAACGGTAGATGGGTATGTACCAGAAAAAATGTTAATGGACAGATTATTCGAAAAACTAGATACGTCATTAAGGGATTTCAAGAGGACGCTTCAATCCCTTCAGTAAAGAATCATTGAGAATTATGTTGTCAACTGTTGCGAGCAAACAATGGATTATTAACTCTATTGATAGACGGTCGGCATTCCTTCAAGGTAAACCTATCGAACGAGATGTTTTCATTGTCCCACTTGACACTGCTAATACGACAATTGTTTTGTGGAAGATGGAAAAATTCATCTACGGTCTAAATGATGCTGCTCGAATGTGGTATTTTGCAGTTTGGCAACAACTTAAATTGCTCGACTGTCAGAGATCTGCCATAGATTACGGAATCTTCTACTTCATTGATGAACATGATGACCTTACAGGAATTATTCAAGCCCATGTCCACGACTTTCTGTGGGCAGGAACTGAAACATCTGAGAAAAACGTCATTCAAAAATTGTGTGGAAAATTTACGACAGGCCGAACAGCATCACGTAACTTCAAGTACGTTGGTATCAACATTAATCAAAGTGATAAGGAAGAGATCCATGTCGATCAATTTGGTTACATAAACTCTATCGACGCTATTCCCTGGAACTGTCAACAAATGAACAAATGTAAAAGTCATCAAACTGTACCAAGGAAGAGACATCACTGCATTGTAAACTCTTTGGAAAGTTGAACTGGGTGGCCACACAAAGCCGTCCAGACATAGAATTTGAGGTATCGATGATGAGTTCTGCTATGAAATCACCAAAGGTAGAGAACATTATAAATTCCAACAAAGTGCTCCAGCGTGTTAAGAGTAACCCTTTGAGTATCTACTTCCCGTCTCTTCAGGCACTTGAAAAATGCTCAATTCTATGCTTCAGCGATGCATCACTTGGAAACCTTCCATCCGGTCAAAGCTCATCAGGAGGATATATACTTTTTCTATCTGATTCAAAAGGAAAGATCTCTCCTTTGGCATGGAGGAGTCGAACTTTGCGTCGAGTTGTCAGAAGTACTATAGCTGCAAAAACCAGTGCAATGGTTGCCGCCTTGGATTCCCCCTACTGTATCTCACGCACCCTCGCTCAAATGGTGAGTTGCACTTCTGTCAAGATTCGAGTAATCACTGAAAACGAATCTCTTCATCAAAAAAACGCACATTCAACTACAATGTCTGACGAACACCGTCTTACAGTTGATATCTCAATCATCAAAGAAGTGATGTCCAGACAAGAGTTGAATTGTATCAAATGGGTTCCAGCAAAGTTACAGTTAGCAGGTTGCCTAACCAAACTAGGTGCTGATCCAACCAAACTCACTGCAGTCCTTGAAGCTGGTCGATGCAACTACAGCGTCGCTATGTAGTTGTAGTCATTCGTTTTATGATTGGTTGTTTGAAATATTTGATTCGGTTGATATTTGTTGAACAATATGTCTATGGTAGTGAAAACAGTATTGATTGTTTGAAATTATCTCTGGTATGATGATGATCATAAGATGTTGTTGTTATGGTATGGTGCCTTGACACTATGTTATGTTGTGCTTATGTTTTTGACACAGCTTCAGCGTCGCCATGTGGCTGTTGTCTTGGTTTTGATCTTAATGTTACTCGTACATAGATGGGGAATGTTGATGTTGATATTATATTTCTTTATTGTTTATTTTATAGATTAGTATAATTAAAAAGTGGTGGGTCTACATTGCCCACGTATATATTTCACCGAGTCTTTCGGATAGGCCGGATACACTTTAGAGTATTTCTTTTACTTTGATCCATTCAAGACTACAGTATATGACTTTCAAAATGGTAATATCAGGCTCTTCCAGAAAAAATCCGTTCATGGGGTGGAGGATAAGTCTTTTTCTCAAAGATCTACCCTTTGAGATTTCAATTTTTTGTCACCCAAGCCACATGTTTACTACCCCATAGACATGACGGTTTTCCACAATTTTCTCAACAACCCTGTATCTTTCCATGAACGGATTTCTTCTGGAAGAGCCCGATATTGTCAATTTCACGTTTCGAATTCGGTCAAGAAAAGCAAGAAATTTGAATAAAAAATAAAGTAGCATGAAAAAGATGAATAAATACTAAAGTACTGTAATGAAGAACTGTTGTAATTTTGAGAAATAATTCAATTAAATTGCAAAACGAGAGAAAAATGCATCATACCTTTTCTCCTGCGGATGAAAGAACGAAGAGTTGTATCAGGAACAGCTCTGCCACCAAAATTCTCTTCATTTTCTCAATTTACATCTCTTCTTCACTTCTTTTTTATATCAATTCTTCACTCTCTAAAACTAAAAGTGTAAAATATATTTCACAAAGTTTGTACAACAATTTGTAACACGAATTCACACTACACTTCAAATAACAAACGTCTTCTTGTAATATTTACACGAAATTTCTTTCATCAAAGACAACATACAAATCTACAAAAATGGGAAGGATTTGTTTACACAGGTCGTATTACACGAAACCTTTCAACAAGAGAAAAGGTATCTCGAAAAATGACTGCCATAAGCATTTCTCAAGCTTGCATGAATAGTAGTTGTCAATCATTAACCCCAATTAAGAACTAATTGCCAAGATATCAGCCTTAAAAAGTCAGATTTAAACCAAAATTCAAACCTTTGGATGTTTTTAATTTTTGAGGTTTAAGGCTTAAATGTTCTTATTTTCCCCATTATGTGAGAGTTTTTGTGCCATTTCCTAAGAAATTGGATGTTTGAGAGTCCGCGAAGCCTTAAAATGCTCTTAATATTTTGGTCATCGACGCCTTATGTTTTTTATTCAAAAAAATGTATTGCCTGTTGACATATAGACAAGTGCTTACTTTTGACTGAAAAGTGTTTTAAATCTGACATAAAATCGTAAGGCAATCGCCGATTATCTAGCAAACAAAAGCAGCCAGATTGTAGTGGGACTCTTTACACTTTGCCTGGGGGAAACAAAAAATGCAGGCATAAGTTGAAACAAAAAGTTTCAAAGAATTTCATGAAAACAAAACAACAAGATATCACAAAACCCTTAAACCAAAAGTTTCCTTCATACCTTTCATTACGATGTTATCTGACTGACGTTTTGTCTTTTTTAAAACATCTACAAAAAGAGATGTAAGAATGATTAGATTGAAGTTAATAGCTTCAAGATAATGGCATGCTATACTCTAGATCGATCAATTTGTTCCTGTATCTCAATGAATGGCGGTGACAGATAAGAAGATCTAGCTTTTTAGGTTTTAATGTCACATGGGCAAAAGCGTTCACCGATTCGTAGACCGGGGTCCACTTAAAGCTTCTTGGATGACACGATTAAGTGTCCCGATAGCGATAGAGTATGGCGATACAGTCTCCTTTAGTCTACTTCACTGGACTAGCGCCATTAAAATCATCAAAAAGAAAAGTAGACTCTAGTCTAACCAATTCGTGAGTATTAAAATAATTTCTAAGTGCTGTGGGAATGTTTTACCAAAATGACGAACTTTGAATACTTGAAGTTGAGAACCAAGAAGGAACCGGGGATCGCTGAAAAATAATCTGAGTAGAACGTATTTCTCTTATAAACCAATCCCCCTGGAACGTCTTCTCCCTTCTAGTTTTCAACAATTATACGTGTTTAATATTTGGAATGATTAATAATTGAATAACTAAAAGATTTGATAATATTAACGAGAGAAATAAAAAGAGAAAAATAAAAGTTTCAAGCCTTGATATCCAGCTATCCAGACTAGCTTAGGCTGCTTGCATCCACTAACGAATTCGTGCTTCTCTTAGATATACTACCTGGGGTTTTGTAGAGGTCTGTGAGACTATTCAGACTAGGCTAGCTAAGATGTTAAAAAATGGCCCGAGTGGGACAAATTAAAGTTGGGATATATCAAATATAACAAAATATAAGATCCCGTCCCAAAATTCATAATTTCTTTGTTTGGTAAAATATATCTACTAGCAGAATACAATATTTGGTTGATTTTACATACTGTAATTTTAATCTATAATATCATATTAACAAAACAAAAATCATTATTTTCTTAAGATATCGATTGCTACGTATTACTTAGCCCACATATTAGTGAATCTTTGAGAGAGCTTTGCTTGAATTCCAAAGCATTAGAATGACCACATCATGAGAAGAAATGGATATCATCCCGGGGGATGCTGCTCTTGCCGGCCGGCCGAGCTAGCGCAGCGAACGAGTGCGATTCTTTTGGCAAAAGCGCGGGAAAAAAAGCCTACATTAGGGTGTTTTTCATACGGGGATGAAGACGTCATTTCTTCGAGAAACGTCGGGGGAAAATAAGGGTAGGGCGCTCTATCCTCCTTCCCACTCGGGAAACGTCGCCCAGTTCGGAAGCGTATTGTTGATCGAACCATACTGCTTTCTAACAGTCAAAACTAAGATGGCGGTAAAAATAAGCAAAGTTTTTCAAGTCAACAGGTATTGTATTGTGTTGATACTTTTCGGTTTCTCTTGCCGGCCGACGAAATGTTCTCTAAACTTTCCACTCTTTTCCCAAATTCCCCAAAAGGTATACTACGAGGGACTGATCTTTTTATTTTGGCGACCCTACCTGGGACTCGCGGAGGTGAAAAAAGGTACCCAAATCAGCGGCAACCCGGTTACGTATATTATACATAACATAAAGTCTTCACAAGGCTGTACATCATAGTTGGTGAATCTTCCACAAGATTAATCGGGGATGATTTTGACCAAGAAAACGAGAACGAGTCCGAACACAGTTTACATATCAACCCTACGAATTTGAAAAAAATGTCAAAGAAAAAAGGTGCCATTTACTTTGCACGGGACTGAAAATTTTAAACAAGCTTACGCTTATTTTCATATTCGATCAAATGGTTAACTTTGCGGCCGGGGGGGGGGGGGGTACATGCCATGAACTCCTGGTACATCTTTTTTTTACAAGCATTGCACTTATAAGCATATCTAGGCTCAGATATGGTGGAAAATTAAGCATATGGCAAGCATTACTTGAGCCTACGAAAAATATTTTTTTCCTGATTTTGGCTTTTTTTGGCTGGAATTTTACGGATTTTCAGTATTTCCCTAAATTTATGCTTTAGATTTAAGCATCCCCTTAAGCATTTTTCTTATTAAGCTTTTGACCTAAGCATCTCTGAGCCTGTTTTCGGATTTTTGTATGCTTATAAAAAAAAAACATGTAACAACCTTGTACAGCACAAGGCAATGGGTTGAATGATTATGTGACCTCACACTTACATGACCTTAAAAAAAAGCTCCCTCCCCGATTCGCGTCAATTGAATTATGGTGAATTTTGGCAAAAGGTATACGGGTGAAAGTGAACTAAGAAAAAGAAAGTATAAAAATAAATAATAAGTTAAATACAAACAATATGAAACAAGAAAAGCTACATCAAATTCATCGTTGGTGCAAATAACCCTAACAATAGACGTAACGTAGAATTGCAAACTTTCCGAAATTCTGGTTGACTTGTGACTATTTTCCAAAGGCCGTCAAAATATTTTACCTCAAAAATGGAAAGGTATCAAAATATTAAGCAAACGCTCGATTTGCGTAAAAAACTACATGAAAGCCCTGTATATTATAACTGCCTTTGTTATCGAGTGAGCAGTTAGCCCGTACCGTAACTCAGAAAATTTTACAGTTCTACAAGTAAGGCAAAAGAAAATTCTGCATACATTTACAGCCTGATCTTATTCTAGTGCCGTTTGAGTTAGGCTGAGGTAATTTAAATATTGAAAAACTTAATCAAACAAGATAAAAAGACACGAGAAATTCTTTTCGTTCAAAAAAAATTCAAAATTTATCCCTACGACTAAGCAAAAATTCAAAAACATACTAAAGTTGTTGTGTCACGCACCCCTCGCGTACTTGTCAACGAAAAGAAATTATCATCAATCCCCAAACAAATTCATGAGAAATCTCATTCCTCGTACACCATACATTTCAAACTGCTGGCATCATCATCAACTTCATCTGTAAACAAACATAACATTCTTTCCTAATTTCGTCATCCTACCTTGCGTAAGTGGTTGCAGATCAAAGTGATGTCTCCAATAAAAGTTTCAAGCCTTGATATCCAGCTATCCAGACTAGCTTAGGCTGCTTGCATCCACTAACGAATTCGTGCTTCTCTTAGATATACTACCTGGGGTTTTGTAGAGGTCTGTGAGACTATTCAGACTAGGCTAGCTAAGATGTTAAAAAATGGCCCGAGTGGGACAAATTAAAGTTGGGATATATCAAATATAACAAAATATAAGATCCCGTCCCAAAATTCATAATTTCTTTGTTTGGTAAAATATATCTACTAGCAGAATACAATATTTGGTTGATTTTACATACTGTAATTTTAATCTATAATATCATATTAACAAAACAAAAATCATTATTTTCTTAAGATATCGATTGCTACGTATTACTTAGCCCACATATTAGTGAATCTTTGAGAGAGCTTTGCTTGAATTCCAAAGCATTAGAATGACCACATCATGAGAAGAAATGGATATCATCCCGGGGGATGCTGCTCTTGCCGGCCGGCCGAGCTAGCGCAGCGAACGAGTGCGATTCTTTTGGCAAAAGCGCGGGAAAAAAAGCCTACATTAGGGTGTTTTTCATACGGGGATGAAGACGTCATTTCTTCGAGAAACGTCGGGGGAAAATAAGGGTAGGGCGCTCTATCCTCCTTCCCACTCGGGAAACGTCGCCCAGTTCGGAAGCGTATTGTTGATCGAACCATACTGCTTTCTAACAGTCAAAACTAAGATGGCGGTAAAAATAAGCAAAGTTTTTCAAGTCAACAGGTATTGTATTGTGTTGATACTTTTCGGTTTCTCTTGCCGGCCGACGAAATGTTCTCTAAACTTTCCACTCTTTTCCCAAATTCCCCAAAAGGTATACTACGAGGGACTGATCTTTTTATTTTGGCGACCCTACCTGGGACTCGCGGAGGTGAAAAAAGGTACCCAAATCAGCGGCAACCCGGTTACGTATATTATACATAACATAAAGTCTTCACAAGGCTGTACATCATAGTTGGTGAATCTTCCACAAGATTAATCGGGGATGATTTTGACCAAGAAAACGAGAACGAGTCCGAACACAGTTTACATATCAACCCTACGAATTTGAAAAAAATGTCAAAGAAAAAAGGTGCCATTTACTTTGCACCGGACTGAAAATTTTAAACAAGCTTACGCTTATTTTCATATTCGATCAAATGGTTAACTTTGCGGCCGGGGGGGGGGGTACATGCCATGAACTCCTGGTACATCTTTTTTTTTACAAGCATTGCACTTATAAGCATATCTAGGCTCAGATATGGTGGAAAATTAAGCATATGGCAAGCATTACTTGAGCCTACGAAAAATATTTTTTTCCTGATTTTGGCTTTTTTTGGCTGGAATTTTACGGATTTTCAGTATTTCCCTAAATTTATGCTTTAGATTTAAGCATCCCCTTAAGCATTTTTCTTATTAAGCTTTTGACCTAAGCATCTCTGAGCCTGTTTTCGGATTTTTGTATGCTTATAAAAAAAAAACATGTAACAACCTTGTACAGCACAAGGCAATGGGTTGAATGATTATGTGACCTCACACTTACATGACCTTAAAAAAAAGCTCCCTCCCCGATTCGCGTCAATTGAATTATGGTGAATTTTGGCAAAAGGTATACGGGTGAAAGTGAACTAAGAAAAAGAAAGTATAAAAATAAATAATAAGTTAAATACAAACAATATGAAACAAGAAAAGCTACATCAAATTCATCGTTGGTGCAAATAACCCTAACAATAGACGTAACGTAGAATTGCAAACTTTCCGAAATTCTGGTTGACTTGTGACTATTTTCCAAAGGCCGTCAAAATATTTTACCTCAAAAATGGAAAGGTATCAAAATATTAAGCAAACGCTCGATTTGCGTAAAAAACTACATGAAAGCCCTGTATATTATAACTGCCTTTGTTATCGAGTGAGCAGTTAGCCCGTACCGTAACTCAGAAAATTTTACAGTTCTACAAGTAAGGCAAAAGAAAATTCTGCATACATTTACAGCCTGATCTTATTCTAGTGCCGTTTGAGTTAGGCTGAGGTAATTTAAATATTGAAAAACTTAATCAAACAAGATAAAAAGACACGAGAAATTCTTTTCGTTCAAAAAAAATTCAAAATTTATCCCTACGACTAAGCAAAAATTCAAAAACATACTAAAGTTGTTGTGTCACGCACCCCTCGCGTACTTGTCAACGAAAAGAAATTATCATCAATCCCCAAACAAATTCATGAGAAATCTCATTCCTCGTACACCATACATTTCAAACTGCTGGCATCATCATCAACTTCATCTGTAAACAAACATAACATTCTTTCCTAATTTCGTCATCCTACCTTGCGTAAGTGGTTGCAGATCAAAGTGATGTCTCCAAAAAACGTAAAATTTGTCTTCCTGCATTAAAACTTTCCATTACAAACAACCAGTTCCCATTTATTCGGTCAATTTGGAGTAGTTGGGTGGTGCGAATCGTTTCCTGAGCAATTTCAGGATATAGAGAGGAAGACAACTGACCAGCGTGATAACCAATGTCTTCCAGTAGAATGGAACACTGGTGATAAACTGCTCGTCTGTGAAAGAAGAGAAACGAAGAATCTTTAAACTACAGTTGACTCTCGCTTAATCGAACTTCTATTATTCGAATCTTTCTATAATTCGAACTTATTCCCAGTCTCCAAGGAGAAACCCTCTTACTTATAATACTTTCTATAATCCGAATCTCTCCGTTATTCGAACTAAAGTCTATTTCAAATTAGCTGGCAGTGGTTTTTTAAACCTCAATAATTTTTGATAGAATTTTTCACGGTTTTGCGCCGTGTGCTTGTTGAAACAATATTCGGGAGTTGAATATTATGAACATCAAAATGATCAGCTTCCTGTAGATTGTAATAGCATCACCAGTTTCCTCTCAATCTTAGAACATATCATCACTATGAAAAATTCCCAAAAAATATTTATTCAGCCAAAAAACACAGCTTCAAACTTTTGTCTAATTGACTGAGTATTTTTTGAAAGATCTATTGACAGTGATCATGTTGTATAATCAAAAATAAAAAAACTCACTCCTGTGAAAATGGTAATTAGAGAACAATTCTTTAAGAAGTAGCTTTCTTCTTCTCAATTTTCTCTTCATTTTCCAATTTGTTTCAGTTTTAAATTCAACAAGCACAGAAATCTTATTCGAATTCTTCTAAGTTAGAGCTTTTTTGTCTCCACTGCAGATTATATTGAGACATTAGACGGAGTCCAAATTTTACGTGTATAACCCAGTTAATCTAGCTCGACTATCAGGCCAGAACTTTTTCATTGACTACTGAAAGTCCATTCTAGATTTAGATTGGGGAATTTTAACCGGAGCGCGCAATAAAAGTAGCAGAGAAAGATTTTGTAATCAAGCCCCCGTTTCGAAATAGTCGGCCTTAACTCCGATTTTCGAGTTTTCAAAATACGTGAAAATGAACATCAAAAGGCAATTCAGGTCCTCTCCTCTTCTTTAGAACTTTGGCGTAGGAATATCAGACTTTATGAACAGCAAAATAAAGGACGGAAAACGCACTGATTTATCGTAGTCCTTGCTTAGCCTATCCCGTTGCGAAACATAGAAAATACTGATTGACTGGAAGGCTTCCTCCTTCACCGTGATGTGCTAACCCGCTATTCAAAGTTCCGAGGTTTCCTAAGGAGCGGACTTCAATCTGAATGCTGGTGCACTCAACTCCAGATCTTTATTTGGAAAGTTTGGTTACGTAAGAGATTAAAATAGAAAAAATGTGACGTCAAATACCAAAAACTTTCTATAGAATTCTATTTTTGGTTTGTCAAATCTATATTTGGAAATTGACGCGCGACAATGGCATGGCTTCAAATTATTTTTAACGAAGAATGCTAAAAATGAAGATGCAAGAAGGCGGAGGAGAATTTTTCGGATCAGAAATTCGAAGAAATGCAACAAAAAATGGGGAAATAAACAGCTGACAGGTATACTTTTCGTAGGATATTATCGACCATTTCGCAGCAAGGTTTTCAAATGAGTACAGGGGTGTCTTATGCCAAAGTTGTTGTCATTTACTCCCGGGGGGGGGGGGGGGGGGGTACTAGGTTTGCGAGGTGACGGGTATGTCCGAGCCGAAAATCGAAAATCGACCCTTTGAGGTACAAAATTCTGATGATTTTGGGACCCTTTGAGAGACTTTTTCCTAAATTTTGGTCCATTTTTTCCAAATCTTGGTTTGATTTTCACCAATTTTTGGTCAAAATTTTTGGAAATCGTGACCCTTTGAGAGAGAAATTTTTGATTTTCGTGATTTTGGGACCCTTTCAGAGACTAACTTTTGAATTTGTACCCCTTTGAGAGACTTTTGAGGAATGAGAAAAGGTACCCTTATGGCTCGCACATACCTGACACCCATTTTGCCTAAGTACTCCCCCCCCGGGCATTTACTTATGAATATTTCTTTGGAATTATGTTTTACAAATCTCGAATAAGAAATAAGTGTGGAATTTTAAACCTAAAGTTTGTAATCAAATTCAGGGAAAATTACTCCTTTAAATTGACATAGAATACAAACTACTTTGAAAGGCATACTTATTTTGTCTGCGAACCAGGCATTATTTTCTCAACCGTTTAGACTGTTTAAACCTGATCTGTTTTCTAATGTGGTTGCTGTTGTTGCATAATTTTATGCTACCCGGCAATCGCAAATAGAACACAGGTTAAGATTAGAGTTTTTTAGTTGTGTTCAATGCTCTAGTTGGTTTTGGAAGGGGACGGGTCCAAGTTTAACGCAGGCTGCTAACATCCACTAATGGGTTGGTGATCCCCTCATAGACCGATTCGGCAAACTCTAGTTAGGGACTATCTTCAAGCAAATTTCAAACAAGCTGCCTGTTCCTAACTGACATAAATTAATAAAAACAAACAAAAACTAAGCGCAGGTCCAAACGGGAAACATTTGAACACCTTGAGCTTCCAAGATGTACTACTGAATCATCCTGTTAAAAATATATCTACCATTTCTTAAAAAAATTGATGATCGCGGGTGAAAATGACGTCACGGTTCAACCGCGAATTTGTAGTCGATGCTCTTCATTTCATTTGCACATCATGTATTAGTAATTAATAGTCTAAAGATTGTGGTATAAACCTTTTTTGTCTCCTCATGCTTTTATGTTTGACAATAAGTAGTACTGTTATTTCTTAATCATACAATAAGATTGCATGTGCATATCAATCAAGGATGGATAGAAATCGGCTTGCAGTAAACAATCTCTAAAATGTAAAGTTCATACCCAAAAGTAGACTCGACTATATCCCTTTGCAGGGGGGGGTTTCACGTTTGGCGGAGGAGCGGAATCGGCCCTTTTTTCAGACGGAGTGGCGGAATTTGGCGAAAATTTAGACGGAATTACGGAAATTGGGTTCTCTGACGGAGACGGAAAATTAGACAATTTTAGTGCGGAAAAACGGAATTTAGCAAAAAAAATTGCGGAATTTCGGAATTGGTAAAAGATATTCCAAATTTGCGGAATTTTCGACAAAAATATTGAATTTCAAAGGAATTTTCGGTGACGGAATTTTGGTTCAATTTAAGACGGTTTGACGGAAATCAGAGAAAAAATTGGCGGAATTGCGGAATCGGGTACCCCCTGAAACCCCCCCCTTTGCAAGGGTTAATTTAGGATTAACTTTGTTAGTTTAGGGTTTCTGAATTTTCTGTTTTAGTCTTAGATATCCGAAAGTAAACTATTTTTGCTGACGGTCCTACAATGAAATTGAAAAAGAAATCAGGCATTTGTTTTCTAAATCTTCAAGTCTTGGAATTTACGAATACCGATTCAAATTTGGGTTTCTAGCCGAAACAAATAAAGAAGGTGTAAGAAGGTGTAAGCAATGAATGAATTAACGAAAAATACAGTTTATGAAGCACTCCTAGAGCTTTGTAAATGTTAAAACTTTAAAATTGCATTCGAACTCGATGCAACTGGCTAATTGTTATAACAGACTATATGGAGCCTAGAAATTTTTTCCGTTCAAAATTGTAGGCTTTCTCTAGTCTGTTAAACACGCTAATTTATCTTCCATTAAAGTGTGAATAGCAAAGGGACCCGAACTTTGATTGACTCTATTTCCGTGGATAGATAAGTCGTGGAAGTCTTAGCTAATATCTATAGTTTCGAAAAATGAGCTTGCAAAGGAGTAAGGTTGCTTCTCTGTAGGCAGTTTCGAATTCAAAGGCCAACCAAGATTTGTGTCTATGAGAAATTGTTGATATACATATTGAAGCATAGACAGAGCTTTAAAGATTACAAACGAAATTTTTGCAACACCCCATGGATACTTTAATTATCCAAGTTGTTTTGCAAAGAATATCGTCTTGAGATCATTTTCCGAAAAATGCCTTCCTAATGTTTTGGATCCGGAATTGGCCCAACATTCGAGAGATCTGCTTTCTAGTACAGTTGCTGTTATTGCATACATTAAGATTGTGCAATTTCGACTCCTGTAATTTAATCCAGATCAAGGATGCCAGTGCTTAGGAGTTTGAATTATTGCGAATCTCCTATGTAGAAGTTTAAGTCTCTCATTTCCTACATAAGTTGCGCGGTCGGTGTCGTTTAAATACAAACACTGGATTGGAAGTAAAATTTACCGCCAGAAATTAGGAAAAATGTAATGCACGAAAGCACCGCAAGTGCTAGATTAATTCCGTCTTCCGAAGTGCGGCGACAATTTGAATTCTTGCTTGGAAAGGTTGAAGATTCACCTTTAGCCTTCGGCTTGAAACTCGATGATTCAGCACCTGAAGATCGTTTTGTTTTTGTTTTTTGATGTTTTTTAAGTATGCTTTCCTGTGCTTCTTTATAGTAAAATAACAAGCTGGCTTGAAGACCAACAAAGACAGGATAGAGCCTTGCATCTAAAATATTTGGACAGCATTCAAAACACTGTATTTGATGTGCGGTTCAGATATCTTAGTTGTTGTCTGGTTAGAGCAAAGGATCGCATATTTATCATGACAAACAAAGTGGTGGTATTTTCACACGAATTCACTGCCGTATGCTTTCACAGAATAAGGGAGGATGAATTTTGTGAGAAAGTAACATCATTTGAAATCGGGATGAACTTAATTTAAATGTTTCAACTAACTGGGTTGATAGATTTTGCTAATTAAAGGCCGATTTTGAAATTTCAAACTGCTAAGAACAACTTTAACCCCCTTCCGGGTGTAATGTGTGGAAAATCACGATGCTTGGAGCAAAGTGGTGGTATTTTCACACGAATTCATTGCCGTATGCTTTCACAGAATAAGGGAGGATGAATTTCGTGAGAAAGTAACATCATTTGAAATCGGGATGAACTTAATTTAAATGTTTCAACTAACTGGGTTGATAGATTTTGCTAATTAAAGGCCGATTTTGAAATTTCAAACTGCTAAGAACAACTTTAACCCCCTTCCGGGTGTAATGTGTGGAAAATCACGATGCTTGGAGCAAAGTGGTGGTATTTTCACACGAATTCATTGCCGTATGCTTTCACAGAATAAGGGAGGATGAATTTCGTGAGAAATTAACATCATTTGATACCTCTAACAAAACGTATTGGATCAAAAGATATTTTCGTCCACATCGTGAAAAGATGAACTTGAATTAGATTTCCAGTCCAGATTAGGTATGGTGTTAACAGTGTTGTGACTGAGAAGGGTTTTGGAAAATGAAACAGATTCCGGTTGTTGAAGGTAGTCCATGTCATATAGAGTCGGTGTTGGGTGTTGGAAGCTTTACTTTTAATTGAGATGAGCCGTGTTAAAGCATTTCTTATTCTATTCGAATTTCTTCACTCAAATATTTCTAGAAGTAAGAATAGAACTGAAAGTGTTTGAAATTTCAACATCTTTTATCGAACAAGCAATATGGTTTTATCAAAAATCGATCCACCGTTACGCAACTGTTGTATTACTTGGATACGTGCTGTGAAAGTACATCGGAGGGAAAAGTGATTGATAGTATCTATTTTGATTTCGCAAAGGCCTTTGACACTGTACCTCATCGTCGTTTATGCCAGAAACTATTAGCATACGGCATAGATGGTCCGATAATGTCTTGGGTAAAATCATTTTTAAATGGACGAACCCAATCAGTGAAAGTAAATAAATCATTTTCGACAACGGATCACGTGGTTAGTGGTATCCCACAGGGTAGTGTCCTTGGACCGTTATTGTTCGTTCTTTACATCAACGATCTTCCTGAAAGAGTGATATCATCATTTATACTCCTTTTTGCTGATGACACCAAAATCTTCCAAGAGGTCAACACTATCGAAGACTCTATTTCCATCCAACAGGATATAGACGCGCTAGTTAAGTGGTCGAAAGAATGGTTATTAAATTTCCATCCCGACAAATGTCACGTACTAAAACTATTGGCAAATTCTCTGACATCAAACATGCCTATCCATATTGTTTGGATGGAAATCAGCTTGAACATGTTTTTGAAGAGAAAGATCTTGGGATTGTGATCGACTCAGAACTTACATTCGAGGAGCATATTGCAAAGCAGGTAAAGAAGGCAAATTCAATACTAGGAGTGATTAACAGGAGCTTTGAACATCTGAATCCATCCATTTTCCTAGTACTATATACTTCGTTTGTCCGTCCGCACTTGGAGTATGCTCAGTCGGTATGGTCACCTAAACTTCGAAAATATGTTAATTTGATCGAGGGTGTACAAAGACGCGCCACAAAACTCGTGCCTATCTGCAAAGATATGTCCTATGAAGAACGCTTGCGCATACTTGACCTCCCCACGCTTGAATTCAGGAGACTCTTTTGTGATATGGTCCAAGTATACAAACATCTCCACTACTACGATAAAAATACTCTTCCAAGTAAATTATCGATTCGAACACGTCCGAACAGGAGACACAAAGATGAGCTGATACCAAATTTTGGTAAAGATGGATTCCGAGGCGCACAAACCAACTCGTTCTTTTACAGGAGTATACCATACCAAACTGGAATAGATTACCAAGATACGTTGTAGAGGCAAAGACTGTCAAAATCTTTAAAGAAAGACTCAATGAAGCTTGGAAAAAACATCCGAAAAGATTCGAGACAAGACAATTGTAATCAAGATCCGGTTCTCAGAGGCCCTCGTGTGCCTTGAACTTGTATACATTATTATTATTATTATTATTATTATTATTATTATGATCAAATAACCGCATTTGGATCCTTGTTGTTGAGTCCACTGGACTAAATTCTCACCAGCTTCGTTGGGTCATAACAATAGATCGTATCAAAACTGTTTATTTTATTTGATGACATAGTCAGATTTGGTTTGTCTATGGAGATGAGCTTGAAAAGAGTCTCTTTTTGTTTTAAAGTACCATTGATTGTAATTAGGGGGAAGCCTGTGAAAGTGAAGGTGCTCTTTTACGAATTCATCACACTGTATGATTTCATAGAATACGTTGATGAATTTCGTGAAAAAGAATCGTCACTTGAAAACCTGATTGGAGGAGGGAATTATAGGCAACCATGACAGACTGTGGAGAGATACACGTTTCATATTGGAAAGTTGTAGGCTTTCGATAGTCTGTCAAGGAAAACATGCCAAAGATAATAACTAAACATCTTCTCACAAAGCATTCAAGTCAATGTTCACTCCACATTACATTCTCCTAGTCTTTGTTTTCAAGTCTTTAATCACGGGGGGAGGAGTCAGTACTAAAATCTCAGACTTCATTTTGTTTAGAGATGTGGTGGTATACCCCCCAAAAACATAAAAATCATTGCAGTACCGTGGGGTACTAAAAACAAAAACGTTGCACCCAGACTAAAATTTGATAAATTTTTAAGTGCACCGGCACTAAAATTTTCATCTTTTTCTTGGATCCTTTTCAACATTTTTCGTGATTGTTCATGATTTTCGTCACTGAGAAGATTTCCTAAGTGTAATTATATGGAAGAAATCTTTTGCATTCAGTCAAGTGTTTTTTTAATGTTTGCGCAATTCCTAAAGCAGCACCGTTTTTAAAAGTATCCATTTTTGCTAAAGAAGCCGTCCACATAGTACGTACGCACTAAGGGGGGATGGGGGTGTCTTCTCAAAAGTGTATGCTTGCGTACAGGGGGAGGGGAGGGGTCAAAGAAAAATGTACGTACGCAGAGAAAATTTTTGCATAGCCTTTTTTTGCTTGTTTTTTGTCGACTTTTACACTTCTTATACGCATGAAAAAAAAGAAAAAGTTTCTTAATAAACATTGAGTTTCATGTATGAAATAAAGTTCTGAACCGAACGATTTGAATTAGAAATTTTCTTCAGCCGAGGGGGGGGGGGTGAATGAAAAAGTACGTACTCACCAATGGGGTATAGCCATATGCTTACGCTTGTGTACAGGGGGAGGGGTACCCGATTTTTCGACATTTTAGTGCGTACGTACTATGTGGACGGCCCCAAAAATGAATATCAGTTGGCAAGAACCAGCAAAATTATTATTGTTATTAAAGAAAATTATCTGAGATGTTAGTACCGATCCGCCCTGTTTTAATTACTCTTTCAAGTCAAACATTTTGTATTGATCATAAAGGTAGGTTCTATGTTCTATTGTGGTTGCTTTTATTGTACAACATTTATAAGAGTTGTGCTCTACAGTAATGACAGATAGAATATAGATCATGGTGGAGGGAAAGGTTGCTCGCAGACTTGTTAATATGAAAATTTGACGACCATAATTGAAAACGAGGTAGCGGACAAAAGCCTATTCGCTTTTTAAATGTGCACTAATATTTATTTTTATTTCACTTTTTTCAACAAATGCTACTATTTTAACATATTATATACCGTTGAAATCAACATAAAAGGGCTTGCGGAACGAGCGTTCTATTTTCGCAAAGCGAAAAAATTTCAAAATGTATAAGAAATCAACGACTCCATTATTAATAGAGAATTTAAAAAACAAGCTAATAAGAACTTTACAATTCACCAAGAATTTATTGTCAGTGAGTCATAACAATAATAATGTCAAAGAAGAGGATGTTGGAAAAACTAAAAGACAGATAAAAAGTCATTTGTATATACTCGATTTTGTAATACTTTTGTAGAAGTTTCAAAAAATCTTCCTGGAAAAAGTATAAAGATATCTGCTCAATACAACTTTTCACAAGGTAAAATAACAAAAATAAAAAAATAAAACTGTAAAGAGTAACATCGTAGCATGGACTAATAACATAAGGGGTTACAGTGGTATTTAAAAGGGTAACACAGAGTATTTCATACAGGGCTTTTAAACTGAAAATAATTTAATGAGTTTTAAAAGATCCTTCTAGAATTTTTCAACAAACGTATCCTGTGAAAAAAAGACCCTATTTCAATCATGAAGTAATAAAAACAATAACACATTGATGTGTAGTTTTAGTAATAATGTAGTCTTTCTCGTCATTGTTTTGATTCTGTAGTTTTAAAATATTACAGTATATGTGACATTGTAATATGGACTTTTTGATAGTTTAGGATGTCATAACTAAAAGTGGTAAATAATAAAATCCATTTTTACAAAAATATCACTAATTTATAATTCACTACTAGTTTTCATACATTCATGCAATCAAAAAAGCAAATCATGCAATGACTTCAAACCCCTTGAAACATTCCAATATTATAAGGCAGCGATCACAAACCTCTCCGGATGCATTTCATTTTGCCAGTATACATGTCCAAGAATTTTGAGGAAAATGCTGTGAAAGAGCTTACTTTATTTGGAAATTATTTAAAGTGTTTGAACTGAATAATGACCACCAGCAGCAGTGAATTTGAAATTTTCTACTACTGACTTAAAAAGATTAAAAATAAAATGGAAGTGTATTTTCTGATTGCTGCCTTAACATGTAAAAGTTAATGTCATTAAGCATCACATGTCACACACAAAACATCCCATGTGCCACCAAAACATTCACAATTTGTCCCCCTTCTTGTGCTGCATTATATTATACGTAGCTACATAATATTAATATTGAATCTTGATGGGAATCTGGTAATGTTTGCGCTTGCTTGATCTCAAACTACAACAAAGTCTTTCTTATGAAAAGCGATGTGTATTACAAAAGAATTCCCTCGAGGAGTTCCTAAGAGATATTATTTGTAATACACTCGAAACAATCCCACAATGCAACCCTTTTTTAGAAAAGTAAAAAACTCTGATAAGGTTCATTAAAAAATAACGTGTCTGTTCTTCGCAGCATACCTCCTCAACAAATGTTACTGACCACAATCACCCAATATTCGATAGCGTATTATGATCTTTTTCGTAAAAGCGTTTAATACTCAAATACGTTGAACCGTGTATTGACAACATGACAAACAATCATTGTTCGGCTGAATGTAAAGTTTAACCATGACATGACATTTCCAATAAAATTATAAAGTCTAAATGTTAAATTATTTCGAAATCCAAATGTTGCTTTAAATCTGACTTGGACTGTTGTAGATATTTGGTTTGATCTCAAGCCATAAGAATAGTTTTCAATGAGATCAATTGATGTAGTAGGAATGGTTACTCCAATCAATTGTCACAAAAATGTGCCATAGTATGGATGCCACAAGGTAAACAACCATCTGTCAGACCATTTATCGAAAATTTCAGTTGACAACAAAAAAAACAGCCACACACATTATTGTCACATTAGCAAGTGGATGGTAGGACAGCTCTCCTCTCCCAGAGGAAGTGGTAAAAAACCTCAAGAATGATACTCGAGTAAAATTTACAATAAGTGTGAGCAGCAGCAACGTTATTTTACAAGCAAATGATGCCTTCCAGCTTAAAAAAATCAGCAGGATCCTGCCTTTACAAAAATCGCCATCTTTGTTTCGCAAGTGTGCAAAAGTGAAAGTAGCAGCAATGGCACAAAAACAAACATCTCGCACTTGATTGGATAGTCAAACTCGATATAATTTTAAAAACACTTTTATTTTATAAAAAAAAAGAAAAGTCTACTTTGCTCGGGGTTTTTTCGTGAGCCAAATCGGTAGCATTTCTCGAACATATACAAATTTACGTCCCGCGTACGCAGATCTTGCCAAAGGATGCGGAACGCGCGTTTGAGCGCGCTGCGCGCGCTCAAACGCACGTTCCGCAAAAGATAATTCAGAACACTAAGATTTCTGAGAATAATAATTTTATAGTAGGGGACCAAGCCTGGGGTTCCGTGACATGTTTTCTACGACCTAGCCATTTTTAGTCTATTCCAAAGAACAGTAGATTACAAGATATTTTTGAGAGGGAGGACGCGGATTAGACCTGGGAAAACTTTTTATAACCAAAATAGTGACGTCATAGGCAAAACTGCAAGGGAAAATAAGGGGTAGAGAAACAGCTTATTTTCAAAAGTCAAAATAAACGAAAATGATTGGTACCATCTGATAGAGCATGAAATATTGTATTACAACAACTCCTTGACTAAAACACACAAAGTAATACAGCCGTTTTAAGACCAACTAACTGTCAGCGCTACTGTGATTTGACGACAAATCTTGTCTTGATCGTACTAACGTCGGTATGTTTTTGAACTTCAAGCAGCTGTAATTCTTTGTGTGTTTTAGTCAGAGAGTTGTTGTAATACATTTTTTTGCTCAGAATTTCATGCTCTTTCAGATGGTACCAATAATTTTCGTTTATTTTGACTTTTGAAAATAAGCTATTTCTCTACCCCTTATTTTCCCTTGCAGTTTTGGCTATTGCGTCACTATTTTGGTCATAAAAAGTTTTCCCAGGCCTAATCCGCTTACGAATATGGCTCTACCCCCGTGACGGGGGTCACGGTAAGTACGTACTTTTTCATTCACCCCCCCCCTCGGTTGAAGAAAATTTCGAATTTAAATCGTTTGGTTCGGACCTTTATTTCATACATGAAACTCAGTGTTTATCAATAAACTTTTTCTTTTCCTTGATGAGTATAAGAAGCGTAAAAGCCGACAAAAAAGCAAAAAAAGGACTATGAAAAAAAATTTCTCTGTGTACGTAGATTTTCCTTTGACCCCTACCCCCTTGGTGCGTACGTACTATGTGGACGGCCCCAATGGTACAGTCTGTTTTTTTTTCTAAATTCAAAATGCCCTGAGTGTCTTAGTGTTTTCATCATACTTCTTATATTGTTATTTCTTTAAATTTTTTACTGTTTATTCTAGAAACTGAAAAATAGGACGGTTGAAGCTTCATTTTTCATCAATGAAAGATAATGTATAGATTTTCATTTTTATAGAGAAGATTTGCAAATGATAGGATATTCGGAAAGACTGCAGCGAATGTAAAGGAAAACTGCACAAATGCCGTTAAATATTCAGTGTTTGTATGTCATAAATGTTTTGCTTGCAACTTGTTAATGAGGAGGCTATGGATCGCTTGGCAACTTTTATACATATACGGCTTGTATTGTTTTTTCGTCTTTATCTTTTATCTCTAAAATATTTTGAATCATTTTCAGAAATTATAGTGCTCTGAATCTTTTCAACGGAGTATCATATGTGTTAGAATTGAAAGATTCTTTGAAAAGATAGCAAGCAAAACAAAGATTAGTGCACACTTAAAGCCAATGAAATTTAGTCCGATCTAAAAAAACTTGACACGTTTCCTTTTATGGGAAGTCCGATCCGGTCAAGTAGTTAAAGATCAGTGCTTTGAACTCGTAATAGTGTAGTGCACCCCAAGAATGCCGATCTGGCGTAATCGTTGATTATTATAAATGACTGACGTCAGAAATCTTCGTTAAAAAAAACGATCCTCTCTCTAAAAATAGAAACTGTAGACGTCAAATAATTTTCTAAAATAACCAATGTTTTTGACAAAAATAGAACTTGTTAGTGAAATTTGGTTCTCGTAAGTTTTTTGGATTAATAGTTGCAGCTACTTATGGCCTGGCTTCTAATGTGGTTGCTGTTATTGCATAGATTCAATCGTATGCAGTGCAGAGGCTACTAATAGAGACAAGGCCTAGCAAACAGAAAGCATCCTTGTTCTTTTGTAGACTTATTTCTGAGAAGGAGAAAGTCAAGACAACAAAAGTAAGATTATACTCTGTCCCAGTCCGGTTATTCGATTCGTATTTTCGAGGCTTTCGATTACATTGTACTCGTGACAGACTTTAAGGAGCCCACAAGTTTTTCATGAAAATTGTGGGCTTTCTATTGTCTGTTAATGTGTATCAGCGTAAGATACATCGATTGCACCAGAGAATCAGGAGCCGTAAAATTACTTTTCAAAAGTTTAGTCAAGAAACTACAGGCACTTAACCGTCTCTTGAGGAGTCGATTTTTCGAGTCGATGATTTTATAATTTCTTCGTTTTCAATTCGATGATTCGACTCTTCAAGGTTAGCGAAAGAAAGTTCAGAGAGAGACCTTTCTGAAACTAAGAAGTACTCGCTATGTTAGTTTGTTACCATGTATTACCCAATGAATCTGTGTGATTCACGAAGTATCGTGTGATTCACGAAGTATCAATATCGTGTATTTCATTGGTAGGAAAAGGTGAACAATTCGTATCAAAAAGAGATAATTTTTCTCGATAGGTAGTTCAGCTTTTTAGATCATTTTTAACAGCTATGAGCGTAAAATCTGGCGAAGCTTAACTATAACAGCCAACCAAAATCGAGACGTTTTTCACGAGCTTCTTGGATTTTGAAGGAGGCTGTTACAGCAAGCTTGCGCTTATATTCAAATTCAATCTAAAAGGTATGTTTCGTTTATTCGAAAACTCAAGCTTTTACAGCCACTCCCCGTTCAAAATGAAAACTCAGAAAATTAGGGCTTTGATAACAAATCGATCACCACACAGTAAGTTCACTTCAGACCCTGGTTGAAGGCCTTCATGTTTTTATCTCACAAAAATGAAGACTTTCCAGAGTCTGTTCCAATGAGCTGAATAAAAATTGTGGCACTCATGGTCGATTCTTAACTATTTAGTTCATCAGTGATAATGAAAAAGGTCGATGTAGAAACGAGTAAAGATGGCTAGAATCGAGTCTGCATTAAATGTGGTCGGCTAGAGGGATTTCACCAAGTTAACTATGAAATTAAAAATCCAATGAGATTTTGTTCATATAGCAGCATGAAAAAGTATGAATTTTCTCAAAAACTTGTATTTCTTGGCTAGCCAGTTGCAGGGAAAATTTCCAAATGTAATTGTTACATATTTTGAAGGACAGAAAATCAGAAAGTTATACTCTTAAAAGCGTTTGATACGAGGAAAGAAGGATGACTCACCGAATTCGTTCTTGAGAATGACAACTGATACCACATAAATCAATAGCGATAAAAACTCTGCAAACAGCATCAACCAATGCCACGTGCGCACACTTAAGGCTACCATTATTAATTCAGTTAGAATGAGCGTAGTGAATGAGATAGAGACAATGTGAATGAAGTCGTCTTCGAAAAGAAATAATGCTCCAAACATAATGATACCACCTGTATGAGAAAGAGAGAGAGGGTAAATTGAATTTTCTGCTCATCTCCTGAATCATTGTTAGTCTAGTAGAATGAAGTTTTTAGCTTGAACAAAGTAGGTGGCTGAAAAATGGCGATTTAATTTCAAAATAATACAACTTGGTGGGGGGGGGGCAGAGCAGACTGAGACAATTGCGTTTAGGTTTTGGCATTGAAATATTTGGCTAACCCATAATCAGTTTTGGGGAAGATTAGTCCCCTTGCTGGTGATAAACTAACAAACATAAACTAGAAAAGGGCCCATATCTTTAGGGCGGGAGGGTGGTAAAATTTTTCTTCTTGACTTGTACGCCTCCATCTTGGATCTCAGAAGTGCTTTCAGAGTATAGCCAATATCGTACGGAACCAAAGAAGAGTAGCACTAAGATGACGGGACGCCCGGGTGGGCCACGTCGGGCGGATGCTATGTCGACGATTTAAAATTAAACTCCAATTTAAACTTATGTTAAATTGACATTTAACTTTAAAATCATACAACTTGGTGGGGGGGGGGGGAGCAAAGTAGACTGAGTATATTGCGTTTAGGTTTTGGCATTGAAATATTTGGCTAACCCATAATCAGTTTTGGGGAAAGGTGGCTGAAAAATGGCGAATAAAAACTATAATATACTGATGTGTTATTGAAAGTGTTGTCTTTCTTTTCATTGTTTTGCTGTTGTAGTTTTTGAATATTCAAGGTGAAATCATGATCAAGAAAATAGAGCTTTAGATAAGTAGGATGTCCTTAAATTACCGTAAAAAGTGGATTCCATGTTCACAAAAATATCAATAGTTTATAATTCAGTACATTTTTTTAGTTTTCATACATTCATCCAATTCATGCAATCGAAAAAACAAATCTTGCAATGACTTTTACCCATCTCTTGTATATAAACATCTTGAAACATTATTATTAGATTGTAGTAAGGCAGCAATCATTGCATTCAAACATTCACAATTTACCCCTTTCTTGTGTTGCATTATATGTACATTATTGTATATCGAAATTGTATATATTGGACGAGGATCGAGAAAAAAATACCATTATAAGCTACAAATTTCCAACATGTTTCGGCCAGGGCCGTTTTCAAGGTATCGAATTGTATTTTATCGAATCTGGATGATGGGAATCGTGTAATGTTTGCTTGATCTCAAACCACAACAAAGTCTTTCTAATTTTATGTAGAATGATTAAAGACTCCTGAAAATATTGTGTCTGTTCTTCATATCGTACCTCCTTGCCTCAACGAATATTACTGACCACAATCACCCAAATATTCAATGTTCTTTGTAAAAGCGTTACTCAAATTGTTAAACAACGACATCGTGACAAAAAAATCATTGTTTGGCAACAATACCTGCTGAATGTAAAATTTAACGATGACATTTCCAATAAAATTATAAGGTCTAAACGTTAAAATATTTAGAAATCCAAATGTTGTTTTAAATCTGACGTGACTGCTGTTTGGTTTGGTTTGATCAAGCCATAAAAATAGTTTTCGCTGAGATCAATTGATGTAATAGGAACGGTTACTCCAATCAAATTATCACAAAAATGTACCATGAAGTTTGAATGCAACAAGGTAAACAACCATCAGACCATTCTGACCATTTATCGAAAATTTCATTGAGCCAGTCAGCAGTTGACAGCCATCACATCAGCAAGTGGAGGATAGGACAGATCTCACCACTCCCAGAGGAAGTGGTAAAAAAACCTAGAATGATACTCGAGTAAAATTTCCATTAAGTGTGAACAGCAGCAACGTCATTTTACAAGCAAAGGATGCCTCTAGTAGCTTAAAAAATCAGCAGGATCCTGCCTTGACAAAAATCGCCATCTTTGTTTTTGTTTCGCAAGTGTACAAAAGTGAAAGTAGCAGCAACGACACAAAAACAGACATCTCGCACTTGATTGGATATTCAAACTCGATATAATTTTAAATACACTTTTACTTTTTTTTTAAATATGTATGATTTTTGAAAAAAATGACAAAAACAGAACCAACGTTTTACTAAAATTAATTTTCAATAAGATTTACGAGGTAAATGCTTCTTTTCGGTGACTAAACAGGTGCCATTCTTCAATACAGAGCAAAGTCGACATTTATCGTCGGAGGTAGCAGTTTTGGAAACACTTTTTCGAACATATACAAATTTACGCCCCGCGTACGCAGATCTTGCCAAAGGATGCTACACTCCCTATTCGGGCGCTTCGCGCCCTCAAAACGGTCGTTCCACAAAAAACAATTCCAAAATAATTTTCAACTGCTCTATTCAAACAATCATGAAAAGTGGACAACGAAAATGGAGCTGGTTCTAAAATTTCGTCAACCAAACCCCTAATTGGTCCGAAAAGACCCAAAACCCATCATATTTCCTTGTGAGGTCATCAACTACTCACTAAAATTTGAATTTCCAAATGAAGATGATTAGCCTTGAAGAAAACTAGGGAAGCATAATATTTCGAAATTGTAAAAAGACAAGGGGTGCCAAAATTGACGATCGAATGCGCTTTCGCTCCTCTAAAATCGGCCCGGGGGGGGGGGGCAGTCGCTCCCTCTATCTCCCCTGCCATCACGATATGACGATTGGCCTCTAAGTTATAAATGAATGGACTTTCGAATTTCAAACTCCAAGTAGCAACATCTCCTATATCACTCAGAATTTGATAAACATCCGATGGTATCAACCATTTTTTTTTTAACTATTTAGCCACTTTTAGGGTAAACCGTTTTGCATGTAGATTCAGTCTTTTGGTCAAGATTTACTAGATTTAGTGAGGCCTGTTAGCACGAAAAAACGTAAGAATAACACGTTAAACTAAGAATACTTGAAGTATTTTTGTGCTAACAACAGACCTCACTACTGAAGTCGTGTCCCTCAAAAGAATTCTCAGTCCCATGTGCACATATGTCTCACGAAAGACGTAACGCATACTGAGTAATGACCCCTACATGGCGGATAATGATTCAGATGAGATAGTCTAGCTAGTATCTGGTAAGACCAACTGTGTACCATTAATTACCTTAATTTGGGAAAGTTTAGCGAGTCCCTCATCAAAAACCAAATAACGGAATATTATTTTGTTTCTTGGCGAGTTCCAACTTGATAATTTTCGAAAAAGTGAAGCCTTTCAAGGGTCTTGAAGCATGTTTGATTTTTTTCGCTACTACAACAGTTTCGAAAGTTTTAAAAGGAAATATAGACGTCACAGCTTAAATAACAATGTCGTCTGGTATATGCTAGGGAAAGCCCTGGGATAGGAATATATTCACCAGCCTAGGGTAGTTGACGGTAGCACTTAACAAGAGCTATATCAGTTAAAAAAGTTTGTTAGTTACCTTGATAGATACTGACGAGCAACCAAACGAAGAATGTTTTATACGAAAGATGTCTTCCTTTGACCAAGTCTTTATAGAGCTCAGGGTAGGTCATCGCAATGTCGTCACGAACGTCCACATCTAACACCAGTGAAAAGACGGGGGCTGTCGTGTAAACTGTCGAATATCTAAAGAAGAAAAAGTGTGAAAAGAAGTGAAATTACTAACCCTTTAACTGCCGTGATTGACTTAACTTGCCGACATCAGCGCCCACAGAGTTTACCCTCACATTTAGCTTGATTTAAAAAATATCAACCGTGGCAATGAGCGTCATTGCACATTGGCAAATAGGCAATTCCATTTCATTTCCAAACGGGGAAGAACGTTTCCGAAATGTCCAGGTGGTCTAGAGCAGCTAACAGTTTCGTCCACCCCCCCTCCACATGCATGGATATTTAATGGAATAGCCCAATAAATGGAAAGTGCTCATGTCAGCAAATGCCGTCATTGGAATGGAAGGTAACGGCAGTTAAAGGCTAAAAAGAAGTTACAAGAGATAGCCATCATGTGTCAGGGAGAGCAGATCGTATAGACACTGTCGAAGAAATTCTACTGAGAGTTGAGCATTATTTTAGGGTTGATTTGATGAAAAGGATATTAAACTCAGAGGTGTTTTTTTGTGGTTGCTGCTAACTGAGATATGAATGACTTGAACTCACCCAACTTGCAACATGCCATGGTAGAGTGGAACTGATATGTAGAAGAAAGCGCACGAAAACACAGCCTGAAATGAAAATGAAATCAAATTAGTAATGAGAAGATGAAAAAAAAACGGACATTTTAGCGTCTAGGCCGAAATGCCAATGGAGTGGGATAGACCGCACGCCATGAAATCATCAAAGAGGAGGGGAGTAGTTGTTCAGTAAAACACCGTATTACTTCGAATAAACACCCCCTTCTTTTAAACGCCCCCCCCCCGGACGTTTATTCGAAGTAATACGGAAGGTCATATTTTGCGATGTTAGGGGGAGGGAGGGAGAGTATCCAAAATCTTAAAAATCTTAAAAGGCGTACCAATTCACTAATTCCATAATTAAGCATTATGCGCCTCTCACAAAACTTAACTTCCGTGTTTACCTCCTCAGGGAGTTACCCTTCAAGGGTTGTATCAGAAGAATGTAAAGAGATGGAAAAACAGCTTCTTGAAAACAATGGAAAAACGGTTCGTCATATACCAGGTCTCTTGCCCTTAAGGGAGTTTATGTCGAGTAAATAGCGTTTCTTTTGTTGTCGCTATAAAAAATCTGCATAATTAGCGTGTTGTGACAAAATTCTTTTGTTTCAAGCCTGATTATGCGCAAACTTTTAGGACTTATATTTTGGGTACACCTCTCCTATACGAAAAGGTACCTATATCTTCTTGCTCAGAATTTCCTAGCGATTCTATTGATATAACCGCATTATGACCGCATCATTATATGGAAAGCTAGAGCGCGAGAAAATTATAACTTCATCTTGACTTTACTCGACTTCTGACAGTTTTACAAGAACCAATTTAATATCATTGCGTTAAGAATTTCTTTTGCTATACATTAGTAAAAATATTGCTCCTTATTCTTAAAAATTGAACTAGTAATCGGCAAAAAAGGAAAAAAAAAATTTCATTTTTATCGTCAAATCATGTAGAAACCGTCCGATTTGTATGGCGAGCCGTCTTTTCTGGACTTTTCTTTACAATAGAATTTTCAATAGAAGTGATCGTTGAACTTTGACTAATCAGAAAAGCTGTTTTTCCATCTCTTTACATTCCTCTGGTTGTATTTAAAACACATTTGCTTAGTTTATTCTCTTAGCATGGTGAAGTCATGTCACGTAAAAGGACTCAACCTAAGCAGTCGCTTCATTTCTTATTTTATCTAATTGCTGCTTTTACACTTCACGTTTTCCACGTATACCTGGCACTAACAGGCCAAAGACATGATGTTACTTTTGACGTCAATACTACAAACAAGTATCTACAGTATCATTGACATGATTTGGAAAATATGCTGTTTCTTAAAAAAAGTAATCTGTTAAACCCCAGGTTTTTAAGAATCATTGGAAATACATGACTGGATGATTCTGCGAACTCTCGGAGTCCCTGACGGAGCTAAGTTAAGATTTTAATTTTGGTAACGTTTTTTTCTTTCCATATCCGGTACATTATATAAGATGGACACAGGGGAAATTTTTTTCTAAACAAATAGAGCTTTAAAGTATGATAACAATGCAAAAACTTACTTGAATGACTGAGATGATCAAACCACGATGAATAACGAACTGCCCAAGAGCTGCCGATCGCTTATAGCTAAAAACAACAAGTAGTTTTAAGTTGAGTCAGTTACGTTGTACATTGTTATACATGGTAGGGTTTGCTTTTTGTCGTACAGCAAATTTTGAGATTTCGAAATGAGAAAAAATGCAGTTGTTCTGAAAAGAAAGTATATGGTTCGTGTCAAATGTTTCTTTCAATGCACAAAATTTTGTAAAATACTCTCTAATTTTATTTTGATTTTCAAAACTACAAAAGGTTTATGGTTGATCTTTTGAATCAAGTTGTTAGAGGCTATAGCCAATAATCTGGGACTTGGTATTATGACATCTGGGTGTACAATCATAGATTTGTAAACCCCAAAGGGCTAGATGGGGTGCTTTAAGCTCTCCCAAGCAAAAAAAAGTGAATATCGGAAAAAATATTGCTGTTATTGTTTTCTAAAACCCACGAAGCTTCTGATTGGTCAAGCACTGAAATTCTATTGTAATGTCACCAGACCTACCTAACCTTGCACACTTTTTAGCAAAAGCACGATATCTACAATCAGTGTCATAATATATTGGCACTTTTGGCTGATTTACAATTTTTCGAAAATTGAAGTTCGAGCGAGAATGTAAATTTTAGGCCTTCAACTTGATTTCATTGACTATTTCGATCTGGGAGGGATTTATTGGTTTCTAGGCTATATTTCAAGCCCTACTGGACCATTTTTGAACTTTTGGATCCTCACATCCTAAGGTCCTAAGTCTTAAGTCTAGCGTTAAAACTCAGAGTTAAAACTCTACCCTTCGAACCTACTTTAGAGCACTTACAAATTGGTTGTGGTTTCAAAACACCCCGGTGAATTTCCCTTTTGTGCCAAGTATTTTGTCCCTGATTGTAGCCCTTTGGACTTTACAAATCTATGTGTATAATATGTGTCTGCCAGAGTCAACGGAAAAAGAGTCAATCGAAACCTGTTTCGACCATGCCAAATCAAGAGCCTTCCAAGATGGCTGAATTGGGTCATTGAAAAGTCGGCTGCCAACGATGCTTGCTTCCCTTCCTAAATGCATTAAATAAATGAGCAATGTTTTGAAAGGACTTCCTTAATAATACCTTCGTAAAAATATTTGGTATGGTAGACAAAGAGTGGAGTCAATTCCTTAAGTGTATTCATTTTGGTGGCTGTTAGGCGATGTCAGAATCTTTAATGTTTTAGCGGGGATTCAATTCGGTGGATAAAACGGCACATAAATCACTGGGTATTTGAACAGTTTTTACTTAAAAATGCCGATTTTTGCTGAATTTCTATCCTAAAAAGATTTTTGTTAAGGTATAAAAATTCAAACTTTGTGACAGTTTCAATCTCTGACTGTAGGTCAAAGTAGAGAAACTGCCAAGTTTATTCAATCTCTAAACGCAAATAGTAAAATTTTTGAAAAGTCATTGGACCTTTTGACACAATAAGCGAACATATGCAAATGTCAAACCTTGAAAGAAGTTAGGTTGTTGGCATCCACTCACGGTCTCGTGCTCCTACAATTCCGCCTGTGATTCAAACTAGAAATAAGTCTCATTAAAAAAACAACTTAGATTTACCTTTCCAACGAGACCAATCCCAGCATCGGCCATTTGGATCATGGAGACATCGTTCCCACCATCTCCTATCGCGCATGTCCGTTTACCAGTGTGTGTCTTCAATAATTGGACGATGTCAGCTTTCTGTGTAGGTGTGCATCGACAGACAACCACTGATGGACATTGAATGGCTAATTCCATGAACTCGTGCTCGTAGTGTTTGATCACCGTCTGTCGGGAAAGAAATGAAAAGAATTTTCAAACATCTGTCATACCCAACGACCGAAATAAATCAGACCTTTTAACTAATGGACTGCTATTTGAAGGACTAGAAAAAAATCTTCAAGAAAGAGTAAAATCTTAATATTTGTGACGGATTAAAGCTTGCGTGTTTTTTTTTTTCGTGGGTTAAATATGAATTTCAATCTAGGATTACCTTTAATGCAGGTTATTTACCATCATAATGTTAAAGCATATTATCAAACTATCGAAGTAAACTGGAAATATTCTTTCCAGATTAAGTTGTTACTAAGTTTATTGAAATACTCTCCGCCGCAGTCTGTAATCCTAGCAAATATGGAAAATCGAATAAGCCATGGAATGATGATGAGTTAAGATTATTAATTTGGTGCAATGACAAAATCTTTTCTTTTGAAATTCGAAGAAACCTTTCCGAATATCTTGGAAACTTAGGAAATCTTTTCAGTGAAGAAAATTTCGAGGATGAAAAATTTATGAGAAACCACCATTTTCATGAATTATTCCACAAAAAAAAAGTAGAAAAGAAAATAGTTTGTTGGTTATATGGACAGGAAAATTCAGAACACGATTAACGATATCTCGACAAAAGTTACACGAGGCTTTTAGTTGTTTCTTTTACTTCTTTTCATCAACAAAAGATGGAGCTGGGAGGCCTTAGCAGTAGCAGTACTGGAAATGAACTTCTTTCAGAAGTGAGCACTTCCACAGCAGAGAGCACGTGTAGAGACACACCATCGTCCACGCCACCTTTGCTTGAGCTTTCGGACCATTCAAACATCATCACAGATCAGCCGGAGTAAGAGTATTTTCTTGGTTTTTATTTGATTCCCAAAATGATTAATTAGGGTTTTACTGTGGACAAGGCTTGTACATGGGAAATTGGCAAAAATCAGTCAGTTATTATTCCAGTGTCTATAATAATTCCAACGACAACGTCATTTGCGTTTTATGCTACTTATGAAAGATTATGGAAAAGGAGCGAATATACACAAGTGTTGTTTTTTAAAGTCTTTACAACCATTACATTGTATGTCGGAGATAAAATCTCAAATCAATTCCTTTATTTATTATTGTTATCATTCCAGATCCGCAAGAAGCTTCCAACTGCTCATTGATCAACCACCACAACATCAACAAACAGAGCTGACTACTCCGCAAAACGACGACAACAAGAAGGAGAGCAATAGCAGTTGTTTCAATCTTCTCTCATGCTTTTTAAACACTTACCTAAGACAAGATTGTATCTCCAGAATCACGCTATTCGAAGCCATAAGAAGATACGAAGAAGAATTCTACACGTCCGCCGAGGTAAGTTGACGCTAAAGATCATCGTTCTTATCATTAAAAACGTCCAAGTGACGCAATTTGAACCACACGGGAATGTGCAGCGGCAAAGCCTAACAGGACGGGGCCAAAACTTATAAAAGACTGCAAGTACTGAATTTTCTTGTGAATCTTTTGTCTTTTGACATGAATCAGGTTCTTTTTGACAAAAGAACAAAATAATTTATTCTCGCGTAAGCAGTCTAGGAATCAAAAATATTTGATACGTGAACTGATTACTTCTTTCTTCATTTAATTCTTCATAGGATTATATCGAGAAAGTGAAAGAGAATCGATTCATGGTCTCCATACTGGAAACATTGTATTTCGAGTTCCCTGACTTCTTTTTCACGTACTTACCGACCGGAAGTTTAAGAGAAGGTTTTGGTAAGATGTTACCATCAACGAGTATCTTAGCAACGGACCATGACGTTATGCTTGTCCCTGATGGTGTCACTGTAGGTAGGTCTGGTTGGATTCAACGCTATGAGATTCAACACAATTCTGACCACAACCCATTTTAAGATCAGGGGTACGATCTTAGAATCCACCGCGCTTCCGTCATATTAGCGAGTTTATGTATTTACACTTTTGAGGACGGTAAAGTGACTGAAGCGATTCGGAATAGCCCGCAGTTCTGACCCCCAATATCGAGGACGGTAAAAGAGCTAATTTATCGTCGTCCTCAGCTGGTCTGGATCTAGAAAAACCTTATCGTCTCCGTCGTAGAAAAACATACATACATAAACTCAGTATTAAGTTTGCACAACACGGGAGTTGAAATCGATATTTCTAACCATTTCACATTTCACCGTTTCTTTATTAGGGATCGGAGGAGAGAACCACAATGGAGACAAAGCGAATGTGTTCACCATACTAGAGTCACCAGATGATCACCAAGCGGGATTCTTGTGGTTGAAGTTAGAGGATGATTACCTTACACACTGGCATCCTTACTGTATGAAAAGACACATCGGTACCCAAGGCTGCAGTATCCTATCCTCGTTTCGCTGGAAGAAAAAAATCCGCCAAGTCCTGCTTCATTCAATGCAAGCCAAAAGATGGGTGAGAGATTTAGAATCGATTTTCCCATGGCAGAATTCATCCAAAAACCTCATCATTACTGTGGAGAACAATGGACCAGCATTGACGGTGGATATATCAGCTAAATGCCAAGGGGTGGTCAATTGCACGAGACGAAGCAATAAAAGGAGATATTTTTACGCCGACTTCACGCTTGCTCTACACTGTAAACCCTGGCCCAACAAAGCAGAAGGTATCATTTTATTCTTATTTTCATCTTCATCGGGTCAAAGAAGATTTGATGTTTTTATACGACATTACGATTGAGTCAATCAACAATGAAATCAACAAAAATAAGATATTCTACATAGTAAAGCACGTCTTTTACTCAATAGCAACATTATGTGTAGTCTAAGGTTCTTCTAAAAATGTTCATCTATGGTTTTCTAATATCGGAATACCGCGAGAACACTCTAAATGCAAAAATAATGCCAAACAATCAACCAATGAAGCTCAATATAAAAAAGATACTCAGGTGACAAAGCACGTCTTAAACTCAATAGCAGGTATGCCCATGGGAGACGCACTGATCGAGCAATTTTTCTCTTATATTTGCGTATTTCAGGCTTTCTAACATCGGAATACCGCGAGAACTGGCCACCTCGTGAAGCATTGGAGGAGATCAAACGTTTAGGATGTCACGTGGTACCGAAGTCGTCAACAAATCAACTCATCAAAGTTATTGAAGGTAGATGGAACTTTTTACAACAAATTTTCTCCTCCTGTTGGAAATAACCGAGTTTATGTGTGTGTGTCTTTCTGCGACGGATATGATAAGCTTCTAATTTGTCTACATCCTGACTGACTGAGGATGACGGTAAATTAGGACGACGGGAAAGGCCTGTCTCCACTTGCGCGCGCTGCGATCGCACTTTTTCGAGCAAAGCTTCCGCGCTATTGGTCAAAAGGTCAACGCGATCTGACGTAACGGTTGAAAAAAGCTGAAATGTATTTAACTTTTTTTTCTCGAGCGCACTACATATTTATGACGTAATCTTTTTTCCAAGCAAAAAGGATTGAAGCCAAAAGGTGTGATCGCAGCGCGCGCAAGTGGAGACCGGCCTTAGAAATCAGCACTTTTAAAAAATGTAATTTTTAATGCAACCAAATATAAAATGTCATCTTTCTCTCCAGGACAATCAGAATGCACAAAGTTTAGTCAAAGTCCTGGTCTCGAATGGCGTTACTCATTTTCACAAGCTGAAATCATATTAGCCAAGCATATTCCACAACCAGCAAAATCGGCGTATCTCGCTTTCAAAGCTGTTGTGAAGAGACAGGTGAATAAGAGAGACATCAAAGAAAGAAAGATATGTACGTTCGCGTTGAAGTGCATTTTATATCGATTGGTGGAAAGAAAAACAAAGTCTTTTTGGAAAACGGCTGACTCTTGTTTGGAGACACTTTTTATGTAAGTCATTATACAACGATGAAAATCTTGCTTTTTGAAACAATGAAGCACCCTTTCCATTGAAAATTCTTTTCGAAATCTTGAAATGAAATTGTTCTATAGTAACTTCCTATTGTATTACAAGACCTCAGTTGATTCGAAAATTCCTCTAATTCGAGCAGTTATATATTGTTTCCTTTGGAATTTAGGCGTAACTTTTTCTCATCTAGGGAGCTGTTAACAGACTTGGATGGTCACTTGAGAAGTAGATCATGTCCGAATTTCTGGATACCCGACATCAATGTGTTTGAATATCTCACACCGGACAATATGGAATCCAAGCAAAGGATTGTGGGTGAAGTAATGCAAGATGCAAGACACTACGTTGCGAAAGAATGGTTGGAACATTGTGGCTGCTGTCGAGTTGGATGTTTTTTTGATGAGGAGGAGAAAGAGGGCGATAACGAAAGCCTCTTTGATTCCTTTTCATTCGCTTGAATGAACATTGCTACCCATCGATCTTGTGACAATTTGTAAGAAATAGTTGGTCAATAATCAGGACAGGAGCCTTTATTTTTTTATTTTTGGTATGTATATCATGGAATGAAAATATCAGAAATAAAATAACTAATTTAAACTGCATGAGAACAACATACCTCTAAGGAGTCGCCTTTGATGACGAGTGCGTGATCGCATTTCCGACGAAAACTGTTCAATTCCAAATGCGCCTCCGCTCGATTCGTCACCTGGAAGCAGATAAGAATATATATCATTTTTCTAATAAAAAGATTGCTTAAAGGTTTTATTTTTACATAAGTGTTTCCGTTTCATACCAGACACATATTTCATATCAGGTCAGTGTCTTGCTATTGTTATATTATGCTTATGACAAGCAAAAAAATGTTTTTCTTTTCCTCTTTCTGACCAATCTTGCTTCACATTCATGCCAATTCAATGTGAGAAAGCTTGTGAATTAAAATTGATGAGTAAGCAAACGATATCACTCTTATTTAAAAACAAAACCTTTAATCATCAAAAGAAGTGACCCTGGGAAATTTTGTATAATAAATTTTATTTAACAGTTTTAATAAAACTCAAAATATCATTTTCCAAAAAACATCGTTTTTTTTTAATGTATAAATTGGTCAGAAAATGATTCTGGGAAATTTTATAGAATAGATTTTGTTCAAATAAAATCTACGTGTATAGTATTGCGCCAGCATGAAACACCGTGTAGTAATTGTAACTTAGTTCTTTATTTCTCGATAGAGTAAATTTTATCAACATTTTCCAAAAAAAGTTTATACCAATTTAAATTGATAGATGCTTTGTGTTTTTGCGACAAGTCGGGAGGACTGAGCGATGCAGATTGCAGTTTCCATCTTGTCACCCGTCAACATCCAAATCTAAGAAAAACACAATGGTGAAAGTGTAAATCTTTTATTCTCGCTCAATTTTCTAATTTGCAGTATATCCTTAGAATAATCCGCACTTTTACGCCGTTTTGTACAACACAAGCAAGAGAGCACCTCCCCGTCAGAGTTTTGAAAAATTTCTCCGTCAAAAATACGATTTTAAAAATTTCTCCGCCAAAAATACGGTTTTAAACATTTTGTGGTAGATATAATTTCGCAAGTCAGGAACTACACGCGTTTTCGCGAGTTTTAATTTCGCGAAAAAAAATTTAATAAGATTTAAGTATTAAAAAAGTCAAAGCTTTCTGCAACTACGTATTGAGGCCGAGACACTTTGAAGTGCATTATAACAAGCTAGACTTTGAAAAGCAAAGGAAACCATTAGAAAAATAATTCTTTTATTCTATGGAACAAACAGTCTAAGACAGGTTAGACGAAAAACATCATTCTAAAAAAAAAGGAATTTACCTTAATTCCAGCATTTCTCAGCAATTCGAGGGTGGGTTTGACATCCTGTTGTAGTTTATCTTCGACACCCGTCAAACACAACAACTCCATATCATAGATGAGACTTTCTTCAACTTTCAACACTTTCACTGCCCGATCTTCAACTGATAACTTCGCTTGATTGTAACGATACTAAAAGAAATGATGTAAAACATAAGGCTATTGAAAATAAAGGCTACTTTTTTCAAAATAATTTAACTAGTAGTCCGGTAGAATTAGATTTTATGGCTGAATGGTCCAAAGAAATACCAAAAAAACAACCACCCCGCAGTCGATTCGAAAGTTTTTGGACCCTTTTTGGGGCATTTTATGATGACGTCAGTTTTCAGTACAACCCCTGCAATTAAGATTTTTTTAATTTATCAAAAATAAATTTCAACTATTCTATCTGAAAAATCATGAAAAGGAGAAAACGAAAATGGTGTTTGTTTTGGTATTTGTCTATTAGACCCCCGTGTAATGGTCCCAATAACCGAAAATCCGTCATCTGGTGTCGTCATAAGCTCCTCAGTAAGATTTTCAAACCAGGCTCAAAAGGTAAACCTTGACACGTACTACCTGATAATGGTATGGTTTATAGGGTTTCGATGTTTGTAGGGTTTTGATGGCCAAATCACGAGATATTTGGGTTTGAAGTTTTGCTGACTCAGCTAATTTTATCAGAATACAGTGCTTTAACCCTATTATTATCAGGCTTTTTCGGATTTTGTATTCTCAAGGGGGGGGGGGTGTTTTCCACCAGCCTTGCATAACTTTTGATCTAGAAAAGATATGGACTTGAAATTTGGCAGAAAATGTTCTCTACCATAAAAGGAGTTCATAGAAAAAGATTGAAGAAGATCAGCGTGTTGAATTTTTGGTAAAATGCAGGTTTTATAGATACAAAATAATCCTTTATCTTTTCACTCTGCTCTAAAAGAGGACAAATTTTTCTCTCAAGAAACTCTTCTTTGACCAAATAAAAAATTTATAAAGTTACATTGACGCGGATGTTACCTGTTAAGTTAGTATTTTGTCAATATCCTAAGTAAGTCATGAATATCCTAACTAGGATATACATTAGACCAACATCCGAAATGGCTATCATAGCCTAATTGTTAGATGTCCCTGACTGTTGACAGAATAACTAATATACTTGAAGCGGTACGAAATAAAGGTACCGCACGAAGGGTCTGCTCAAAATCATACATACTTCAAAGTCTTGAAATTGTTCTTCAGTCAACGATTTTTTGGCGACAACCAGGGTACGCAACCCTTCTCTGGCCATGTTTCCACACTTGCAGATGAAAGAAAAGAATGGAAAAAATTAATGTTTGTGACAAAAACATTTAGAGCGAGTAGATCAACAAAGAACTTAAATAACTCATGGAGTTAAAACTTAAATAACTCATAAAAGCTACGACTCGAATAAATCATAGAATTGTAACTCGAATAATTAAAGGAGTTGTAACTCTAGCCACTCAGAGCATTATAGCTCAAGTAACTCAATAACTCCAAAGGGTTATAACTCGAATAACTTGAAGAGTTGTGACCCGAATAACTAAAAAGAGTTCTAACTCGAATATTTGGTTGTAGCTAGAATATCTCAAAAAGAAGTTGTGGCTCCACTGACTCAAAAGAGTTATAACTTGAATGACTAAAAAAAGTTGCAACTCGAATAAATCAAAAGGATTGTCACTCGAATATCTCAAAAAAACTCGAATAACCCAAAATGAGTTGTAAATCGAATAATTCAAAGAATTGTAGCCGGAATAACTCAGGAAAGAGTAGTAACCCGAATAACTCAAGAAAGAGTTGGAACCGGAATAACTAGAAGAGTTGTAACCGGAATAACTTGAAGAGTTGAAACTCGAATAACGCAAGAAAGAGTTGTACCTCTTCTTCCAACCAATCGTTGTAATTGACGTGGTTTTGCATGACTGCGTCTGCTCCCTTCATGTAAAACAAGATTTCGCCAGTGTCCAGATCCTGAGGAGAAAAAGAGGTGGGCGTGAAGGTGGTCAGTGTTTATTACAAATAGCCATCGATCTTATACTAGTTAGAGCTACACCGTCCCTAACTGAAGCAAAATAATCCGCCATCTTTGATAAGTAGACCATAGCTCGGTGCCGGCAATTTGGTCGATCAAGCCTATCTATCGCCTCGTCGCTTCGCGCCATTCAGGTTTTTTTGCTTGGTTGAACAAATTGCCGGTACCGAACTGTGACCTACTGTGACCTACTTTCAGCAAAGATGGCGCTTTATTTTGCTCCACTTGCCGTTGCTTGGAAAATACAGAGTAGCTCTATTTAGTGTTGTATATAAGATATCTATGTATGGGATGGGGCAATCAACAAATTTATTGTGTAGTAGAGAACTAATTCGCGAATAAGGGAGACATCTAATTGACAAGAGGGGAAGGAATTTTGAAAACAAATTGTAAAAATCTTGAAGACTTTTCCAAAACATTTTAAATTTTTGACCATTAAATTTCTTGAAAGAGACTTTTATCTAAAAAAAATATATATATGAAATTGTAACAATCAGCGGTCGATTCTCGCAATAAAGATGGAAAATTTGAAGAACTGAAAAAAAAATGGTTACTTGCACACTATGGCAAAACTTCATTCATTTATCATCTCAAATCAAAATCAAAAGCTTAAAATAACATATCTCACTTTTACAATGATACCCATACGTTTGGTTTCCGAAGTGAAAGGAAACACTTGAAGAACTCTATATTTCAACGTATCACCGACAGGCGATCGGAGGTGGATTTCATTCAAATCACGGTGGATGAGAGTCAAGCCAATGCTCTCCGTCCATGTCACAAGCGCCACCTACAAGAATGATCATCAATAATAATAACGTCCTACTCTTTTGTGCTTAATTGTAGGAGGGATAAACAGGGGGGGTTGGTACTCTGGGAGAAAATGCGTAGTGTCAATATTAAGTGATTTCGGGCGATTTTCCCAAAAAACCCTAGGAAAATGAAGGTTTTGGCACTTTTTGGCATTTTTTCAGGAAATTTTCATAAAATGGGGGAGGGGTCATTATAAAATTCTATCGGTGTGATTCTTCCGAAAAATTGCAAAGTGACCCCCTCCCTAAAATAAAGCACAAAATGGTAATGTTTATAGCGGTTTTTCATGCTATGTAACCCTGTAGAGGCCACGCCTTACGCAATTCGAACGTTTGCTTCCATAATGGCGGAAGCTATGTAACTTAGTCAACTTGAAAAACTCTCTAAGAGACTTGTGGTGGAATGAGATTAATTACTGTGTGTATCATTTATCAATAAAACATCAGAGAATTTCTTTTTTTAAACTTCTTAATCCTGCCATCTGCGTACATGCAGAGAGTAGCGGAGTAATATTGAGTCAATCTAAGACCCTCATTCGTATATTATATCTTACAGCCTCTTGTGAAACGACAGTAGAAAGTTTACAGTTCAAAGATTGATGGATATAATGCCCTCAGAATCATCGGGATGGGTCCTAATCCCGAAGGAGTAGGAATCATAACGCTGACAGGCACTGCGACTTGACAGACGCGTGTATACCATGACATTAGAAGGACACTGGGAGAGCGATGCTCACACGAGGCCGAACCTAATGAGTGCCACGGCACGTCACAATGCCAGTCTAAAATCGCTCTCATATAGCGTGGGTAAACCATGGCGAAAGGTATATTCGCTTGCCAAGTGAATCGTAGTGGCACGGTGGGTATCGAACTCGGGCCTCCCAGGCGGGAATCAAGGATGATAACCACTATACCACTACGCCTATACGACAGTTCAAACACTTGTTAAAAAAGCCTAGACCAAAGTATTCTTTCTTTCCTAAAAAGCGAGGAAAGAGAAGGCGGAAATGAGGACTCAAAGAAGAATAAGTGATACCTCATCAGGACTGGATGCTTGGTAAACGATATCGGACGTTCCACCGGTCTCTTTCAGTTCGATATGACCATTGATTTCAGGTGTGGCACTTCTTGGTGTGTTCTCATCAACCACGGGTGTGACGTTGTGACATAAAGCAAGCGCTTTCACGGCTTCGTATACTCGTGTCACCACAGTGCGTTTGATCTAAAAGCGGAAAAGTTGTATTATCTGAAAGCGAGCACATTCTATTATCAATGAAAGTAATGTTTTCACTAAAATACTTTTAACAAACGGAGAAACCTTTTTTCTAACATTTAAAGATATTTTATCAATTAAAGTGATACTTCCTTGAGTTAACTGTATCGTGAATGTAACTTTTACAATAAATGTTTCTATTGAATGTTATCAAAAACAAAATTATCACTTTAGGGCTCACTGTGTCGTTAGTGAATTGTTCTTACAGTTTTCTTCGAAGTGGACGATTCCGTTTTGGTGGGATTCGCATAAACAGAATGTAAATAGGTGCGAACTTCATCCATCGAGTCTTGACCAAAAGAGACGGTTCCCAAATGAAGTTTCTTGAACACCATTTCGTTCTGCGTCAACGTCCCCGTTTTGTCGGTCAGAAGGTACGATATCCGGCCTAACTCTTCCGGTATGGTGCTTGTCCGGACAACTGTGTCCGGTATCTCATCATCTCGAGATATGAACCAAGAGTAGACCAGTTTCGCCATGTCCAGATTGATCCTCAAACTAAAATGAATCAAATAATTATCATTATTATATACCTGTAGGCAAAAACAGCCATTGAATAATTCCTGATATACCATGGCTATTATACCACGGTAGAATTTTTTTTCAACTTTTGTTTTCAAAGTTTGATTTTTTTTATCGCTCTTGTTGCATCAAAGAAATTCATTAAACTAAATCGATCGTCAATTTCATGAACAAATTTTATGATTCAAAGTAATTAAGAAAATCATTAAAAAAGAAAAACATTCGAACGTTCGATTATGGGAGTGTTTTAAGTGAAACGCTCGACTATTAACATAATTAATGTTTTGTTTTTGCCTTAGGTATATAATAAAACATATATTCAATAGGTTTTCGTTGGTTATTGGATTTATTAACCCTCGGTGATGTATATTCAACTCGGCTTCGCCTCGTTGAATATTACATCACCTCGGGTTAATAAATCTCAATAACCAACTTTTACCTATTGAATATCTGCTTAATATCTTCAGTTTGTGTTTTTTTTTACAGTGAAGACGGTTTGTTTTTCATTTGTCTAGAAAGAAGATCCTGCGCCAAAAGGGTAGATAAAATGAACCGGTAGCTGAAAAAACCGGAAAGTGCTTTTAAGTTATGTTGAAAGTGAACTAACAACGATTGGAATGACACGATGAAAAGAAACGTTACCTGATTGGAATGATGTAAGAGAAGAGAATGGTGAATCGGATGAGAGATTTATACCAAGCTCCTTCGAAACCCTGCCGCCATGGAAACGATAAAGAAATGTCTTTAGAATCTTTCTATGGCTGCTCAGTAGAACAATTTAATCGAAGACATTATGACAAAACCCTTAGTGATACACACTTAACAAGAATAAGAAAGAAACAACTCATTTGAAAGATTTGGCGTAGAATAAAAACCAGAGTCAGCCTAGTTAGGTCAGGTAGGTCCCCTGATTTTTAAAAGTTCAGCTTTCAGCTTCAAAGCTCTAATTTGAGTAATTGAAGCCAACCAGCGTTACAGGGGAGATAAGACTAAGAGCAAAGGAATGTCAAGACTGTAAAGAGATGTAAAAACAGTTTCTTGAAAACAATGGAAAAACGGCTCGCCATATACCAGGCCTTGCCCCTAAGGAAGTTTATGTCGAGTTTTAAAAATAGGTTTCTTTTGTTGTCGCTTTAAAAAATCTACATAATTAGCGTGTTGTCACAAAATTCTTTTGTTTCAGGCCTGATTATGCACAAACTTTTAGGGCTTATTATATATTGGGTACACCTCTCCTATACGAAATGGTACCTATATCTTCTTGCTCAGAATTTCCTAGCGATTCTACTGATATAACGGCATCATGACCGCGCCATTATATGGAAAGCTAGAGCTCGAGAAAATTATAAATTGATCTTCATTTTACTCGATTTCTGACAGTTTTACAATAATCAATTTAATAGCATTGCGTTAAGAATTTCTTTTGCTATACATTGGTAAAAAAATTGATCCTTATTCTTAAAAATTTAACTAGTAATCGGCGAAAAAGGAAAAACTAATTTTCATTTTTATCGTCAAATTATGCAGAAACCGTCCGATTTGTATGGCGAGCTGTCTTTTCTGGACTTTCGTTTAATGACCTAATATAACAATAGCGTTAAGTTTGAGGTCGACAACAACGAACGAAAACTGAACACTATTACTATTATTATCCATATCGGAGATCCAAACAAGGTTTTTTTTCTAGCGTCATCCAAGTCTTTTCGCTTCAATGCAATGTCTTCAATCGAATTCCGAGCGGGCCGCAAATGACGTTATTGCCCTATAACCTGGACGGTCAATGATATTTCAGCCCTCTGAAGCCTGGCGTTTTAGTTTCCTCAACGCGGGTATGACAATTTGAGTCACAAAACCTTTCCATACCGATAATAATCAACGTTTTTACAATATAATTTTCAATAGAAGTGATCGTTGAACTTTGAGCAATCAGAAAAGCTGTTTTTCCATCTTTTAACATTCCTCTGATCAGAGTGAGAGTATTTAAAGGGTTGAAAGTCATAAAACTGATGAAAAACAAACCTTAAGGCAAACGAGTGTAAGCGATAATGCCAATACCAAACAAAATAGAACTTTCGTCAGATTATTTAACTCCGAATCGAGCAAACCAAACTAAAATATGAGAAGAGAAAAAATATGACAACAAATCAGGGAAAGATCGGTCGTTTAACTTAGAATAAGAGGAGAGTTGCGTTATTTGTGGCTCGGGGTTCAGGCTGGATGATACAATTAAGTAGCCCTGTTTCGCAGCTCTCAATTTGGAACTTTTGCTCAGGCGGTTCATAAAACAATCTATGTTAATTTCCCACTCTTAATTATAGAACCCAAGTGTTTTGTTGTTGTTTTTCTTTCGAAATAACGACCTCGCCAAGTGCTGGTAGTCTTCTTCACTAAACTCAGCGTCATCAAAAATAATCAAAAAGCAAAAGTTCAGCCAGAAGTACTCTTGTCTACGTTATTTGCGTAAATATAAACCTTAGTTTTTGGATAAGATGTGTTCATGACACTTCTCGTTTCATTGCCAGTGTAGATCACCACGCCGATAGCTTCTCCTGAAAATATCAACAATAAGTTCTATTAATTGAGGGGTAATGTAAAGGTCTGATCTATTTGGCCTGGTGATTTCTTCTTGGCCATTTTGGCCCTTATTTTCATACTACAAGTCTTTTTTGGATTTGAGATTGTCTATATGCACTATCTTGACTTCCAAAAAAAACTCCGATCAAAGATGGCGGATAAAGCTTGGTGCATAGTTTATAAAGGTCATAGCTAGTTACCAGTAGCGACAACGGTGTTTGCCCACAAAGTATTTTCCACATTAAGCGAAACGTCTTCACGTTCTCCGTTATCCTGCAACGAAAAGGAGGATAAAACTTCTTTAACAGGGACGAGATAGAGTTTTTACAAGCTCTTATTTGATTTGGTTGGTCGTTATAACCAGTAATAAAACAATTTTGTGACTTTTTCTAAAGAACGCGTCGTTTTTATTACTTCAAATGACCAATTATTAAAAAAAGTATCTTATATTATAAAAACTCCATCTCATATCTGCTTTGTCAGGAACATTCATTATGAAGCTATCTTTATAAAACTTTTGTTGAGCTCTTTGTGAATTTAAGAGTTTTTTATTTGTTCTAACCACACCACCTAAAAATTTTGTGTAAAAGAATTCTCAAGTATGTTTCTTCCTTCTCAAAGTTCCGACAAGTACCGAATACCGGTCAATACCAGATTCTCAGTGGCTCTTTGAAGTTAATTACACCAACTTAATGTTGTGTGTATTCGAGAACAGTTTGATAGGAACCAAAAAAAGAATATCTTTACCTTACAAAATGTACCAATGAAGTTGTAAATATCTTTCTCAGGTTTCTCCGCATACACAAACGCATTGATGTGAAGCAAATCCTACCAAAAAAGAAAACGCATTTCTGAGTTTAAAGAATTTTACAAATTAGGAGTAGTTCTTGGTTCAAATATTATAGTCAGCTGATCACAGATATAAGATTAAAAATGATCGAAAAGCTACTTAAACCTTTTAAAACTTAGGGAACCATTGCTTCTAGTTGTTATTTTTGATGGAATTGAGCAGAAATGTAAAATACATAATTTTAATATGAAAACCTCATCTGTAGGAAGACGTTGGCACGTGGGCACTGCAATGCGAAGTTTCCAGTCAGTCTCCCCATCCATCTGATCAGTTCGAATGAAATTCGTCCCTAAACATATGACACATTCGTTAGGATTATTCGTCTATTGGTGATTGTTTTGAAAAATATGTATTAATATGCAATATAAATGAAAAATCGTTTTTAGCAAAAATTCTTTTTTATTAATCAATCAGGACAAGTTTGAGGAATCTTTTTCATAGATGGTAACAAAATTTTAAGGCGCTTCTCTACAGTCTAAAAACTGTAACAAGCAAGGTAGAAAATATCGATATCTTATATGGATAGCCCAGTAATCTAGTACTTTTCGACAGTCTTTTGATTCTTTTCACGGGGTCCACAGACTACGGCACAACTGATTGGGACATATTGGAAGGAGCAGGGATTCAAAGCCCCTGGTTTAAAGCACAGACACCTTGGCGACAGTAGGCAACCAATTCTTGAAACAAGTCTTTAAAGCGAGGTTTGAAAAGCAAGATATTGCTCATCAATAATATTTCTTTTGTAATATTTACCAGTTTTATCTGTAGTCCTCAGAAAAATCATGTCAGCTGGAACTCTTTGATTCTTAAACAAGAAAAGAGATGTACGTTTATAAAAAGTTTCGAATTCAGTATAACATTTCATATTTTAATGAAACATCAGTGCCAAAAGGAGAACATAATCATTTATTTAGTCTCTCGACCGTCGCCAAAGATTACTAAGGTTCATTAATTGGATCCTACCTTTTCGACCAATATCAAATCTCCAATTTCAATATCCGAACTTGCCACAGTTTTGACACCTAAAAAGAAGATAAAATATCAAACTTTCAAAAATCTGTTGGTCTCTGAAGACTTATTCTATGCAGAAAGTTTTGCAAAAATTTCCTGTCTTACCTATTCTCAGATATCAGAGATGACAAAAGGTTGACAAGAAATTTATTCTCAAACAATTATTTGAAAAACAGTATTGGATTCAGAGAAATCTTCTTAACAATACGTAGAGATCATTCAAAACTAGAATAACGTACCGTTGGAAGTAATTTTCTTGTATTTTTGTGCATTTTCTTTCTTGTCGCGTAAATATCGCTTGATATCGTCATAAGCTTCTTTCATCAAAGTCACAAACAACACAAAACCCTATAGGTAAAAACAACGATGATATTTTTGCAAGGAAATTATTGAAAATATTCAAAGTTAAATCATATAAAAATGTCATACTTTGAAACACTTTTTTAGAAGCCAGTAAATTATAGCTAAAGCTCGGCTGGTTTCATTTTTTCATGACGTTCATATTGTTTTTCATACTTATTATTTTCATACTCATAATTGTTTTAAAATATTCTTAATTGCTTAATTTGCTGACTATATTGCATTATTGGCCTCGAGCAGGCTTAAATTAGCTATTTCGTGTCTATCATTGAACTTTGAGTCTGCAATGGTTCTCAAAATGTTCTTAAGATTGAAGTTCTTAGAAAAAGATGGCATTGAATGAAAGTCAGTAAATGGCGAGGGCCCAGCAAAAGTTTGTTTTAGAGACAGCCTGAAAATACCGTACGCCGAGAAAAAATCTTACGTGTAAATTCATTATAAGTCCCCTAAAAAGCTAACTGACTTACCAAAGGTGCCCAGTATGCATACAATGGTCCAACACGCAACGAAGGTACGAATTGTGTCAATGCAACACACAAGAAAAACAGATTCAAGAAATATTTGAATTGATGAAATAGTACCTAAAAATTAACAAAAATAATATAAAGATATTTTTCAATTGATAAGCTGTTGCCAGAATAATGCAATGAATGTAATCGCATATAATTATAGGTAATAGTTATCGGACAGTTGCGAGTACAATATGAGAAATATTTTACGAGTTCCGAGACGAGATCCGGAACGAGTGAAATATTTCCATATTGTACGAGCAAATGTTTGATAACTTATCAGTGACCCAAAAAATGCACTTTTTGTGTTGGAGGACACTTTTGTAGCAAAGCGACGTTAGATTGCTTCTACCGCTACAATGCAACAACATCTTTTCGTCAATTTACATTTTTACATGTAAAATACAAGATATATTGTAATCTTTTTAACCAATCAGATTGCAGATATTTTTTGGATCGCCGATAATTGGGAATATCATTGAGTATCTTCTGACAATGAAGCTGCAAATGATAAAGTAGAGCCATGTGTTGCTTTTCCTGGTCAGCTTTTGTTGAGTAATTCGCTGTTGACCGGCTTTTTGATGCTTACTGATAGTGCTAGATCTGACATCCATCAGTATCGTAAATAAAGCCTGGAATACACGAGACGAGGTTGACTGTTGAGTTCTGGAAGCTTACCAGAGGGATGAAGGTGATGACAGAATATTTCTGGTTACGAATGATATTCCGCGAGAAATTCCCTGATGGCTACAAAAAAGACAAGAAGACAATAATTTATGTTACAAAGTTCTAACAATTCAAGTCATAAATTTATAGATTATAGGGAGGTAGGTGGTGGCTAGTCAGTGGAAAATTAAATAATATCAGCTACTAATTTACTGATCTATTTTGTAGCAGATTCAAGGGGTTTTCGCAAACCATGGTCGTTTTGTTAGCCCAAAAGACGAGCCCTTAATGATATACAAAAGTAAAGTAGATGTTAGTTAAAATCGCAAAACAATAGAAGAGGTAACAGTGGTTTTTGTATTGAGATTCTTCAAACTCTTTTTTATGCTTGGCCGGCAAACTGTCGCAAGAAAAAAAATGTTGCTCTCTCCATCAGTACAATGTCACCTATGTAGCTTTCAACAAACCTTTTGTCCAAATCTGACTCTTCTTGGTTCATATTCAGGTTCACTTGAGAACAATTTTACAAACCCCCTAAAAAGAAGATTTATCATTAACGAGAATCAAGAGCTTAAAATAACATAAGTAAGTCCGTATAAATATAAATATAATTACACACTATTAGACTGATTTGTATATAAATAATCTCTAGATGACACATAAATATAATGGTTATAATACCACTTGGACTGAGTAAAAAAATTATGATGTAATATAGATTTTTCAAAATTATATAATCAGAAAATCAATAAGCATATTTCGGTTAAATAAAATGCATTCTCGGGATTTTCCTTCGGTAAATAATTCAATTTTGTTTGACAATTGGAAAATCCTAACAACAATACAACAACCAAAAGACAAAATTCAGTAAGTGAGAGATATACCCATCCCTTCCTAAATATGGTATTAGGTACGAGTTTATTTGAGATTCAAAATAAGACACCATCATCCGGCTATGGGTCAGTACCCCCTAGATTGAAATTACTTTGTTAATGAGATAATAAAATTTCTAGTTTTATTAGATTGAGTAAAAGCAAAACGAAGGCATTGCTGATGCCATTATTGCAGATTGCTTTCACTCTGTCAAAATAATATAAAATGTATAGGTCCATCCTAATGAGTAAAAGCAAAATGAAGGCATTGTTGCTGCCATATCTGCAAATTGCTTTCACTCTGTTAAAATAATATAAAATGTATAGGGTCATCCTAATGAGTAAAATCAAAACGAAGGCATTGTTGCTGCCATATCTGCAGATTGCTTTTACTCTGTCAAAATAATATAAAATGTATAGGTCCATCCTAATGAGTAAAAGCAAAACGAAGGCATTGTTGCTGCCATATCTGCAGATTGCTTTTACTCTGTCAAAATAATATAAAATGTATAGGTCCATCCTAATGAGTAAAAGCAAAACGAAGGCATTGTTGCTGTCATATCTGCAGATTGCTTTTACTCTGTCAAAATAATATAAAATGTATAGGTCCATCCTAATGAGTAAAAGCAAAACGAAGGCATTGTTGCTGCCATATCTGCAGATTGCTTTTACTCTGTCAAAATAATATAAAATGTATAGGTCCATTCTAATGAGTGAAAGCAAAACGAAGGCATTGTTGCTGCCATATCTGCAGATTGCTTTTACTCTGTCAAAATAATATAAAATGTATAGGTCCATCCTAATGAGTAAAAGCAAAACGAAGGCATTGTTGCTGCCATATCTGCAGATTGCTTTTACTCTGTCAAAATAATATAAAATGTATAGGTCCATTCTAATGAGTAAAAGCAAAACAAAGGCATTGTTGATGCCATATCTGCAGATTGCTTTCACTCTGTCAAAATAATATAAAATGTATAGGTCCATCCTAATGAGTAAAAGCAAAACGAAGGCATTGTTGCTGCCATATCTGCAGATTGCTTTTACTCTGTCAAAATAATATAAAATGTATAGGTCCATCCTAATGAGTAAAAGCAAAACGAAGGCGTTGTTGCTGCCATATATGCAGATTGCTTTTACTCTGTCAAAATAATATAAAATGTATAGGTCCATTCTAATGAGTAAAAGCAAAACAAAGGCATTGTTGATGCCATATCTGCAGATTGCTTTCACTCTGTCAAAATAATATAAAATGTATAGGTCCATCCTAATGAGTAAAAGCAAAACGAAGGCTGTCATATCTGCAGATTGCTTTTACTCTGTCAAAATAATATAAAATGTATAGGTCCATCCTAATGAGTAAAAACAAAACGAAGGCATTGTTGCTGCAATATCTGCAGATTGCTTTTACTATCAAAAGAATATAAAAATGTATAGATCCATCCTAATGAGTAAAAGCAAAACGAAGACATTGTTGCTGTCATATCTGCAGATTGATTTTACTATCAAAAGAATATAAAAATGTATAGCTCTATTCTAATGAGTAAAAGCAAAACTAAGGCATTGTTGTTGCCATATCTGCAGATTGCTTTCACTCTGTCAAAATAATATAAAATGTATAGGTCCATCCTAATGAGTAAAATCAAAACGAAGGCATTGTTGCTGCCATATCTGCAGATTGCTTTCACTCTGTCAAAATAATATAAAATGTATAGGTCTATCCCTAATGAGTAAAAGCAAAACGAAGGCATTGTTGCTGCCATATCTGCAAATTGCTTTCACTCTGTCAAAATAATATAAAATGTATAGGTCCATCCTAATGAGTAAAAGCAAAACGAAGGCTGTCATATCTGCAGATTGCTTTTACTATCAAAAGAATATAAAAATGTATAGCTCTATTCTAATGAGTAAAAGTAAAACGAAGGCATTGTTGCTGTCATATCTGCAGATTGCTTTTACTCTGTCAAAATAATATGAAATATCTTGTTCAACCTAATATGTAAAAACAAAACTAAGGCTGTCATATCTGCAAATTGCTTTCACTCTGTCAAAATAATATAACATGTATAGGTCCATCCTAATGAGTAAAAGCAAAACGAAGGCTTTGTTACTACCATATCTGTAAATTGCTTTCACTCTGTCAAAATAATATAAAATGTATAGGTCCATCCTAATTCACAGTTATGCACCAAAGAAATAGTTTGTTATTTTTAACAAAACCTGGGAAATTCTCACCTTCCACACACTTGAAAACACCCACCACATATACACCAAATAAATTTTCCACAGCAGCCATCATCCTTCTTCTTACCACTGCTGTCACCAGAATAGAGACCATAATTTTTACGGTTCCTCTCTGATAGATAATCATCTTCATCAAAGTTGCTGTCTGATTGAGAATTTAGTAAAGGTGCATTATCTGATGCCATCTCTTCTTCTTTGTCGTTTTCTATGGCCAAAGAATAATGTCTAACTTTCTTGCTTTTATTTTTTGTGCCTGCAGTGCGATTTTGTGCTGGTGTGTCCACTAATAATTTATATTTTGAATTAATCCTCAAGTCTGTGTGTGCATTGGAAGAACTGTGCATTGTATCATGGTTGTGAAATCAAGGGGCACTTTATGGTGCATTAAAATTCTTTCACCTCTTCACCATAGCATTTGATTGTATATTTATTCTTTTTTATCTAAGAGAAGATTAGAAGATTAAATTATTCTAACAGTTAAGATGGGCTAGTCCAGTTGTGTGAATCCAATATTTGGAAGGCAAAATTTCAAGGAAGATTGGTGTGATCTGGTGTGATTGGTGCGGTGAATCTAGTGAGTGTAAGTGAGTGTTCGGTCAAGTTTGCTTAATGTTTGACAAGTAAGGTAATATAAATATAGCATATTTACTTTTTTAAATGTCAAACATTAAGCAAAATTGATTGAACACTCACTTACACTCACTAGATCACCACCACCACACCTACTCACCCCAGATTGTTTTAGTTGTTTGGGAGAACAAACATTATGTATATGATGAACCCGACTGACCGGAAATCCAATTGATAAATTATTATGGAAGTGAATGCATGAAGCGAATGTTTGGGAAATCAAAAAGAAAACTTTTGTACCGTCAACTGCTCTAACTTGGGACGATTGGTTAAAACATGGGACTTGTTGATATCTGGCCTGTATTCACTTACTGTGAAATCTCCTTGACAACAAATTTGTTTTGATAACTCCAGCAAGTTTATCAATCATACTTTCTGTCATAACATGTCACGATAACATTCACTGATAGCGCGCACTTCTTTGTTTTCATTCAAAATGATCGGATGCTGATTGGAGAATTAGAGAACGCCAGCCGCCCAAACTGCCATCGCCTGATGGGATTAACAAATAATGAGTGTGTAACTTGCCGCGCGAGTGACGTCAAAGCTCCATTGTTTTGCCACTAATTTGTTCTTCTTCGTTCCAGACACTCGTTCCACTACAAATTTTTTTCATATTTCGATTTAAAGCCTACTCAATGCAAAAGAGAAATCGTGCATTTTTTAATATGCCGTTCATTAACTCAAATCAAATGACTTTGGAGGTTTGGTGAAATGGTGGCCAAATGGCCGTCCCATGTTTTGTCAGATAGTCCCAAGTTAGAGCAGTTGACGGTAAGGAAGTTGAGTATTTTCTAATATCAACGTGACTGACTGATTAGCACCAAAAATTAGTGCTGGTTGTTAACCTTCATCATATGCTGCAATCCCATTTGTTGAAATTTAAACAACACTTTTAGAAGGAGCGAAATGGTGGCTATGGGTAATTCCTTTGTTCTTATGCTATTCTCTTTTGTTCTATCAGTGTAGCTGGAACCTCAATATTCAAAGATTAGAAAATCCTGAGGTTTTAGCTTCTCTATGCTACCGTGAGATCGGGTAACTTGCATCAGTGGAGGCTAACATGCATAGCCCTCAAATGAATGACCTGGCTGATCATTAAAATACAACTACGCAGCTCCGCTCACAGCTCTACTCTACCATTTTTGTTTTGATTTAACTTTGTCTGGTACGAGTTCTGACCCCCCTGTAGAGCCTTCCCATGAACTTTTCAGGACTTCAAACCACTTTTTTTGGAATCTACACCCAAAAAAACATAAAATATCAAAACCTGGTCAAAAATTGGGACTTTGACCTGAACCGGATCAGATTCGATCAGAGGATCCACAGTGCGTGAACTTCGGATTAGAAACACCGGTCTGTAAAATGAATATTAAGTCAGTAAATTGAACGTGTTTCAAAATAAAAACAGATATTTTACCTTGTATGATAATTCAATGACTACTAACAATTATAGAATAATTTATATATTGTCAAAACCGCAAAGCTCCGCTCACATGCGTAGGGTAAAATGGCGAAATGCGAAAATTGATTTTGGCAAATTTTTTTTGAAAAATGACCCTACAAGATTTGACTATATCTTTTTATTCCATGAAGAGATTACTTTCAAATAAAAAATATATTGACAATGAATGGGTAAGCTTTCTAGAAATCCAAACATAAATTGCATAGCTTTTACCAAAAAATAGCACTTTAGGATCAGAAACAGTCAAAAAACAGCTTTTTCCAATTTTCTTCGAGTTACAGGAATTAATTCCTCGTTTGTTTTGATCTGTATTTTTCAGTAGGGATGGCCAACATGGTTCCCTTGCTCATATCAGGGGGGCCCGAGACGGGGGTAAGAGCATTAAAGTTTCTAAGTAAAATCTTAATTATCACCCAAAAAAGTTTGCTTTGGACGAAAGGTTGTAAATTCTGGTTGATTTTAAGGTTTTATCTCATCTTATCTCATTTACTTTAATTAGTAGAGGCTTCTTCAATGTTTGGGGAAGGTATATCTATAAAAGTTATTTGTTTTTCGGTGGAAAAAAGCAGTGTAGCTGGAACCTCATCTATGGCTCAAATTTTAGGCAATTTCTCAAAGTTTTTGAAAATGTTAATTTCATTTAAAAAAGCGCCGGGATATTTTTTCATGAATCCCTTTAGAAGTTTTACGGGGCATTTTTTTGCTTGAGAGTCAAGTAAACGATATAGCGCTTTCGCAGCATTAATCTTAGATACGCATTTTGGCGGGACGCTAGTGTGACTAACTGCTAGGCTTTTGAAATTCAACAGAGCTTTCGGAAGGAATTGCGTGTCAGAATAATAAAGGATGCAATTGCACGCTTAGGCGGCAATCTAAAATATGTTCCGTTCGCGTCGCCCGACCGACTCACCTTCAAAACATAAATCCCGAGTCGGACAAGTCGGAAAAATGTCGCAAAAAGTTTTTGATAGCAAGCACTTCTTTGAATCATCATTCGCTAAGAGTTTTTGTTACTTAACCCACATTGAGTCCCGTTTGAGTTTTTTCATGTACCCTTATTGAAATTTTCAAGTCGAAATTCGGCGACGCAGTAGGGCCAATACTCCCGAGAGCCGAAAATAAGGTCCGCTTTTAAGGTTCATACATACGTTGCGCACATTGAATTTGGTAAATCAAAGATGGCGGCAAGAGATTTTTCTTGATTGCCGACTTGATTCTTCGGGATTTACCGTGAGATTGGGTAACTTGCATCAGTGGAGGCTAACATGCATAGCCCTCAAATGAATAACCTGGCTGGTCATTAAAATAAACTATATTCAGCTCCGCTTGCAGCTCTACTCTACCATTTTTGTTTTGATTTAACTTTGTATTTTAATGACCAGACGGGTCATTGATTTGAACGCGAAACACGAACGCAAACTACCCATGTCTAAACTTTTCATTATATCTCCAGAACTAACAGATTTTTTGAAATTCTGTAAAAAGGTCTAAGTCCCTGAATAGTTTTACTATGTTCTGTGAAAAAATCATAACCATCAGTCAAATACTCGTTCATCTATTTAAGATTGAAGACAAAAATTTGCGAAGAAAAATAAACCTTGAGCACAAAAAATGCTTTTTTAAACACTTTTTACCACCGAAAAACAAATAACTTTTACAGACTTACCTTCCCCAAACATTGAAGAAGCCTCTACTAATTAAAGTAAATGAGATAAGATAAGATAAAACCTTAAAATCAACCAGAATTTACAACCTTTTGTCCAAAGCAAAAGACGTGCTTTTCTCGCCGCCATCTTGAATTTAAAATGAGAATTCTAGAGAATTCCATTCGTTTCCAGCTCCCGCGGTCTTTTTTCATCCAATCAGATCGCGCGATTTCACTTTCGCTTTCTCTAGTCCAATAAGACTGCGGGATTTGAGTCATGTGACTTATCTATTAAAAAACCCGCGCGAAATACAGGGGGTCACAAATAGAAATACAGGGGGTCACACTACTGGCTACAGGAACTGAAAGCAAGCAATTAAGGCCAATATTTTTGGTTTTTCTGAAGGACAAAAGGTATAGGAAGCTTTACTGAAAGAGGGATAAGGCTGGGACAATCTATTTAAAAGATATGGACATAAAAAAGGCACTTTTTTGGGTGATAATTAAGATTTTACTAAGAAACTTTAATTCTCTTACCCCCGTCTCGGGCCCCCCTGATATGAGCAAGGGAACCATGACGGCCACCCCTACTGAAAATTTCAGATCAAAACAAACAAGGAATTAATTCCTGTAACTCGAAGAAAATTGGAAAAAACTGGTTTTTGACTGTTTCTGATCCTAAAGTGCTATTTTTTGGTAAAAGCTATGCAATTTATGTTTGGATTTCTAGAAAGCTTACCCATTCATTGTTAGTACATTTTTTATTTGAAAGTAATCTCTTCATGGAATAAAAAGACATAGTCAAATCTTGTAGGGTCATTTTTCAAAATTTTTTTGCCAAATTCGATTTTCGCATTTCTCCATTTTACCCTACGCAAACGCATGTGCTACGCAAACGCACGTGTGAGGGCTATGCATGTTAGCCTCCACTGATGCAAGTTACCCAATCTCACGGTATTAGATTTTAAAAACCCGACAAAATCTACTACCGACCGACCGACCGACTGGATTTGAAGTTGTTTTATGGCGCGAACAGAACATATTTTAGATAGTCGCCTTACCACTTGCAATGAAGCTCTCAAAAAAGTCAAATAGAATTTATAAGCACATAAGAAAGTCTGGGAAATCCTCTCAATTGCACGCTTGTGTTCCGAGGCCGTAAGCGCGCATTTGCACGGTTATCAAAATGGCAGAATTTTTAAGCGTGTATAATTACACGCATATCAAAATTGTTCTGAAACGGGCGCGCGGTAAGATTGGAAGATGAAGAAGTATAAAAATAAATGTGCAGGTTAATTTTGTTTAAATAGGTGTGTCTATCATTGTTAAAATTTGGAAATAATTTAAAATTTCAGCTGTCAGGGGGCGTTAAAAGAAAATGAGAGCTTATGTCAAAAACATAACACACAGTCAGTTTTTTGTGTGGCAAGTTTGAAGGTAAAAGATCTACATATTCTATCAGCACAAACTGATAAAAGGACTAAAGACTAAATTGTAAGTCCTAAACCGAACCCTAACCATCCTTACCTGCCTCACTCCCTGAACTGATGATATCAGAAATCAATCATAGGCATCAAAAATCATAAAACACAACCCACAACAAAAGGCTCAGTCACGGCCGCCATTTTGAATTTTCGAAGTTTTGTGAAATTTAAAAGTCTTTCTACATTACGGATAATATTCACGGCATGTCGGAAGTAATACTGCGGAGCTAACAACAAAACATATTGGAGCTATATATTAGATTTTATCTCCCTAGTCTTTTTATCTTTATTAAGTGACGATATAGCTTAATACTACTTTTACACTAACCGCACATGGCGATATCAGAACTGACTTGAACACGGAACTGAGAAAATTTTGAGAGTTCAACGTTCAAGTTATTCACTGACTGGTTCAGAAGTTTAAGCATTTTTCTATTTGTATTTATCTATTTGGTTGAGTTGCAGGAGGCTTTAAGCATCATGCATCAAGATTTCTCTAAATGCAAGTGCTGATACAAAGTTGGTGAGACTTTCTTTTCCCAAAAAACTATATATATAATACTGGCACCGCACTGACTCTTTTCCAGACGATCTCAATCAAACGGAATCGACAATTGAACTAATCAAACCAAATCAAACGCAATCGACTGATTGAAATTCGATTGTCTAACGCAATCGAATCTCAATCGAACGTCAGAATTCTGGGTAATATTCGATTGGTTCGATTGTTGTTCGACTGGTTCGATATCGTCGATTCCGTTCGATTGAGATCGTCTGGCTTTATTCTTGCAGCTTCCCAACATCCAAGCTCTCAAACATCACAAGCCGAATGAAATTACTTTCGATTTCCCGTAGAGATTATGCGATGAACAATCCGGGGGTCAATGAATCGACGATCGAACGCAATCGAACGCAATCGAACATCAATCGAATCTGAAAATTGCAGTAACATTCAATTGAGATTCTTCAATTGCGTTCAAAAATCGAATTTCAATTGGACAATTGCGTTCGATTTGGTTCGACTGGTGCGATCGTCGATATTCCGTTCGATTGAGATTGTATGGTTATGGATGGTATTCAAAAATTGTGTGAGGTTTTCAAAAACAGCAAAAAAAAAAGAAATTTGAATCCTTTTTAAAAATAACTCTTTTCAAACGAAACTTCACAATATTGGTTCTAGAGTACCGTAAGTTGGTCTAATATCGACATCCCTCGTCTAATTCCGACACCCTTCTTTAGAGAAAGGAATAATATGAAAGCTTGAATCAATGATTGAAAAAGGATTATTCCTCTCTGACCACTAAGCAAAGAAAAATAGTTTCAACCTTTCTATAAATTTCAGCTGATAAAAAGGGTGTCGGAATTAGAAGAGGGGTGTCGACATTAGACCAAGTTACGGTAGGTTGAAGTAGGTTGAAAAAAAAATTTTGTAAAATGGGCCAAAATTGCAGCACAAATCAAGAAAAACACTATGTTGATAAAACAGCGCAGCAGCCACAAATTTGTTCAATGAGTAAAAATCATTTTTTTCAGATGAAACTTGTAGCAAAAGGGTTTATCCACAAAATATAAAAAATGGAACCAAAATTATTGGGTCATTGGGCTAGAATTGCAGCTCAAAAAGTTGACGATTTTTTCATATATGCTTTGATGGAAGCCACATTTCAAGCCCATTAAAAACCCTGCAGCCACAAATTAAACCCATAAGTATCTTAAGACCTTAAACTACCAATTTCAAGAAAATGGTTAAAAAATATTCAAATCTTAAAGCTGGACAGCACATAAGCCAACCCTAAAAATGCCAACTAATACCTAATGTAACAGCTCAGAAGGTTATAGTTACAAAAAATGGTATTTGCAGCCACAAAATGTACACTCTTTCTTAAAATAACACTGTATTGTGTCAGATTGTGTTTGTTTTGCTTTAGGCTTTGCAAATATTCATGTTTTGAAAACAAAACCCAACCTGGAATGTGTAAATTGATAAATTAGTGATTGAAGTATGATTGAAGCCACATTTTAAAAGGTTACAGATAGGGCTCCTTTAAAGAAAATCCTTTTTTTACATCAAAAAAAGTTTTTTTGCTGTAAAAGATTCAAAATTTTACGGACCATCGAATGATGCATCTCCCTAAACCTTAAAGTGTATCAAAATTGCAAAAAATGCTAAAAACATTATCGATGTATAATCCCTATTGATTGAGCCTTTTATTCGAATTGTAAAAGAAAACTGTAAAGGGAAGTTTAAAGCGATGCTTCTTTCGATATCTCTATTATAAAGTCTTACAATGGAATAATGGTCTTTTTACTTTTCAATAAAAGAGAGGGGAATTTTTCGGTAAAGATAAAAAGATTTTAAATTTTGAAATATCTCAGAATCACAATTTCTTCAAAAATCCAGTGTACATACCAACTTTGAAAGGTTACTCTACAAGATCTGGTTGGTCGATATTTCTGAAACCTACGTCATTCTATTCAGAAAAGGTTGAATAGCAAAACCGTGCCTCCGATTTTAACATCGCATAACATGAAAAGTTAAATATCTTTTGAATGGGGCGTGTAAATGATAAAGCGGAGCACGGTTAGTAGGGGAGAACAAGGGCTTTCGAATACAAAAGGTTTCATTGAAAAATATTCAGTAGATTTTGAAGAGTAACTCGTCAAAGTTCAAAGTTCGTCTTTTGAAATCGCGTCATAATTCCAAATTAGAAAAATATGTCGAAAAAGTAATTACATATTTTAGAAAGCCATTGAATAATACTTTAACCACTCCAGTCCAATTTCATCAAAAAAAGGATGCTAAACAATTAATGATAATTTTTAAAAATAATCAAATTGACCTATCTGTAACCTTAAGCCTATTGAAAACCCTGCAGCCACAAATTAAACCCATAAGTATCTTTATCAGACCTTAAACTACCAATTTCAAGAAAAACGGTTAAAAAATATTGAAGTTTTAAAGCAGGACAGCACATATAAGCTAACCTGTTGAGTGAGCCACATGACATACAGCCACAAAACCTGCCCTCACTTTGCCATCTTATATTTCAAGACTGAATCACTCAACTTCAAAGAGGGCCACATTTTTGGAAAGCTCATCAATTTCCTTATTTTATGGAATTTTGTACTACACATCAGCTACAAGAATGTCAACGCTGTGGTCTAAAAAGTGGTTGTGATTGAAAACCTCACTTTTTGGGGTTCTATTTTTGAATGCAATCTCTGGACTTTTTAAAAAAGTTCTTGCATCATGGCCAGTCAATACCTTTAGTAGCGACTCCAGAAGTCATGCAACTTTCGTTGACGTTAAACCAAATGTTTCATTTTTCCGTGAACTTTGAACCCTTCAAACTTTTTTTCTATGTATATATGCTAAAGCGTTCCAGTTTTTACTAAATGAAAGCCCGTGATCTTAGCTTTCCAGCGGTATATAACACTGTGGACACGGGCTAGACGGCAAATTGGTAAAATGCCGAACGTTTTGCAACATTTTGAAAATAGTTTGCTGACGGGAGAAAATATGTGCAACTATCGATGAACAAATGTTTCTGGAAACCGAGGAAAATGTATTTGAAGGCTGAAACTTTGTATGTTTATCATAAAAAGGATGAGGAATTCAAAAATCACATTCGCTAATTTTATTTAGTTCTTTCATTTTCATGTAGTTTTTTCACTTTTTTGCTTCTTTTGCATGGGAATGTCCCAAATAAAAGTTTTTATTTCTGCCGAAATGGATTTTCTTTTCATTTGGGGTTTCTTCTTTCAGAAAAACTTATTCTTTATTCATAAGTTTTTGTTCCTCCATTTCCAGAGGCCCCTTGAAAATGGGTCCTACCACCTTTTTTGACTCATTTCAACCTTTTCCAAGCTAATTTTCTTCAAAAACAAAAATAAAACAATGCAATGTCTTCTTTTTTCAAAAATAGATTTATATTTCGTTATTTTGATAAATATACTAAATATTTTACAAATATTTCTATAATTATAATAATATTCTAACACCATCAAAGAATTCTCCCTCCAAATTTCAGGTCTACACTAGAAAAAGAGATATGCAAAATTGAAGAAGCATGACTGGAAAATTTCTTTTTTTTCTTTTTTTTCTTTTTTGACACATTTTTCGAATTTTTCCAAGCTATTTTCCTAACCTTTTTTTTGACATTTTTAGTCAAATTTTTGACACTAAAATTTGAATATCTTTACAACCACTTATCCTCTGGAGGCCTATGACCCCTCTTTTTCTTTCTTTTTCAAAGCTCTACAAGATAGGATAGGTTTTAAAAAAAAATTAAAATTTGAAAAATCTTCTGGAGTTGCTACCTTTAGCCAAATTAGGAATATTTTTCTTACTTTTACTAGTATTCCTAATTAGGAATCTTATTCCTAATTAGGAAGGAAAAAAATCCTAAATAGGAATATGAAGCAAATTACCTAGATTCTCCTGGATTTTCTCCAAAAATAGAAAAAATCGCACGTTAAAAAATACTTCATAAGATTCTTACCATTCCATTTAGCTTAGGTGGGAAAGAAAGATTGAGCTCTTGACTTGCTCGGGGGACCAAACTATAATTCCTAGAAAAAAATTCACTTCTCCCAGTAAATTGACATCTTAGGGGAGCCGTCCATATTCATTTGACAATGCAAAACGTCAAATTGACGTTATGAGGGGGTGGGGGGTTTTCAAAAGTTAGGTTTGACGTTATAAGAAATCAAAGGTATACCTTTTTGTGAAAATCGTGGATATTTGTAACCACCAACCACACTATACTTTATAGGCTGTCGAAAATATATTTGTGTATTAAGTACATGAAAATTTGCTGCTCGCATAATCCCATTGGTTTGCGCTATGATATCATTACATCATATTTTCATTGTTTGCGCGATCGAGCGAACCACATCGCACAAGTGGGTAAAGAAGGTGGTACGCCTAAAGCACGGGACGGACCTAGCGCTAAGTGGAGCTTTTAATTTCTTTTTAAATAAAGGTCATTAGTTAAAAGAACACATACACGCACAGGTACAACCAAGTACGGACTTTGCAACGGAACAAAGAAAATTGGATGAAAAATGGCTACAACTTTGGGTATACATCAGTACAACGCTTGACGTTATCTGTGGGGGGTGGGGGTTCAGAGGATAACGTCAATTTGACGTAATGCGTTGTCAAAATGAATATGGACGGGTCCCCTTATTTAGAAAACGCGGGAAACTCAGCTCACTTTCTGTTTTTCTTCGTGATAATAAAAATGGCAGTTTGTTTAATTCCTAATTTGGAATTATTTTTTTGGGACGTTAATAATTCCTCTATCCGCGAATAAATTTTTTCAATTTTTTGCACAGTTATCATATTGGTATACCGAATCTATTGGTCATACTTGAAATTTGCGAATGTAGCTCGTTTCAGTAAACTTTTAAATATTTCTTCCTAATTAGGAATAAATAAGATTCCTAATTAGGAATCCTGGTAAAAGTAAGAAAAATGTTTCTAATTTGGCTAAAGGTATTGACTGATGGCAACCCCACAGCCCGGGTTGCAATAGACAGACAGGCAGCTGATGACATCAAAAAAAGTGAAATAAGTGAAAATTGAGGGAAAAATATTGAGTATATACTTATTTTGAAATCCTTACAGTTTAGAGAGTCAAAAAAATGATTTGGCGTGTTTGAAAATTTTTACTGGACGTGTCACATGCGTTTGGTTTGGGAACGCGAAATGCAAACACAAACTACTGATGTTTAAACTTTTCAATATATCTCCAGATAAATTGACGTTATGAGGGGGTGGGGGGTTTTCAAAAGTTAGGTTTGACGTTATAAGAAATCAAAGGTATACCTTTTTGTGAAAATCGTGGATATTTGTAACCACCAACCACACTATACTTTATAGGCTGTCGAAAATATATTTGTGTATTAAGTACATGAAAATTTGCTGCTCGCATAATCCCATTGGTTTGCGCTATGATATCATTACATCATATTTTCATTGTTTGCGCGATCGAGCGAACCACATCGCACAAGTGGGTAAAGAAGGTGGTACGCCTAAAGCACGGGACGGACCTAGCGCTAAGTGGAGCTTTTAATTTCTTTTTAAATAAAGGTCATTAGTTAAAAGAACACATACACGCACAGGTACAACCAAGTACGGACTTTGCAACGGAACAAAGAAAATTGGATGAAAAATGGCTACAACTTTGGGTATACATCAGTACAACGCTTGACGTTATCTGTGGGGGGTGGGGGTTCAGAGGATAACGTCAATTTGACGTAATGCGTTGTCAAAATGAATATGGACGGGTCCCCTTATTTAGAAAACGCGGGAAACTCAGCTCACTTTCTGTTTTTCTTCGTGATAATAAAAATGGCAGTTTGTTTAATTCCTAATTTGGAATTATTTTTTTGGGACGTTAATAATTCCTCTATCCGCGAATAAATTTTTTCAATTTTTTGCACAGTTATCATATTTGGTATACCGAATCTATTGGTCATACTTGAAATTTGCGAATGTAGCTCGTTTCAGTAAACTTTTAAATATTTCTTCCTAATTAGGAATAAATAAGATTCCTAATTAGGAATCCTGGTAAAAGTAAGAAAAATGTTTCTAATTTGGCTAAAGGTATTGACTGATGGCAACCCCCACAGCCCGGGTTGCAATAGACAGACAGGCAGCTGATGACATCAAAAAAAGTGAAATAAGTGAAAATTGAGGGAAAAATATTGAGTATATACTTATTTTGAAATCCTTACAGTTTAGAGAGTCAAAAAAATGATTTGGCGTGTTTGAAAATTTTTACTGGACGTGTCACATGCGTTTGGTTTGGGAACGCGAAATGCAAACACAAACTACTGATGTTTAAACTTTTCAATATATCTCCAGATAAATTGACGTTATGAGGGGGTGGGGGGTTTTCAAAAGTTAGGTTTGACGTTATAAGAAATCAAAGGTATACCTTTTTGTGAAAATCGTGGATATTTGTAACCACCAACCACACTATACTTTATAGGCTGTCGAAAATATATTTGTGTATTAAGTACATGAAAATTTGCTGCTCGCATAATCCCATTGGTTTGCGCTATGATATCATTACATCATATTTTCATTGTTTGCGCGATCGAGCGAACCACATCGCACAAGTGGGTAAAGAAGGTGGTACGCCTAAAGCACGGGACGGACCTAGCGCTAAGTGGAGCTTTTAATTTCTTTTTAAATAAAGGTCATTAGTTAAAAGAACACATACACGCACGGGTACAACCAAGTACGGACTTTGCAACGAAACAAAGAAAATTGGATGAAAAATGGCTACAACTTTGGGTATACATCAGTACAACGCTTGACGTTATCTGTGGGGGGTGGGGGTTCAGAGGATAACGTCAATTTGACGTAATGCGTTGTCAAAATGAATATGGACGGGTCCCCTTATTTAGAAAACGCGGGAAACTCAGCTCACTTTCTGTTTTTCTTCGTGATAATAAAAATGGCAGTTTGTTTAATTCCTAATTTGGAATTATTTTTTTGGGACGTTAATAATTCCTCTATCCGCGAATAAATTTTTTCAATTTTTTGCACAGTTATCATATTTGGTATACCGAATCTATTGGTCATACTTGAAATTTGCGAATGTAGCTCGTTTCAGTAAACTTTTAAATATTTCTTCCTAATTAGGAATAAATAAGATTCCTAATTAGGAATCCTGGTAAAAGTAAGAAAAATGTTTCTAATTTGGCTAAAGGTATTGACTGATGGCAACCCCCACAGCCCGGGTTGCAATAGACAGACAGGCAGCTGATGACATCAAAAAAAGTGAAATAAGTGAAAATTGAGGGAAAAATATTGAGTATATACTTATTTTGAAATCCTTACAGTTTAGAGAGTCAAAAAAAATGATTTGGCGTGTTTGAAAATTTTTACTGGACGTGTCACATGCGTTTGGTTTGGGAACGCGAAATGCAAACACAAACTACTGATGTTTAAACTTTTCAATATATCTCCAGAACTAATCAGTGTTGCTCGAATCCCTCAGATCCTTGGTTAGAAAAAGCTATACCTGTTTACTTTTTTCTTGCCAGATTCAACAAGCCATCAACCAACAAAATTAATACTGACATCAACAAATTCACCCGACCTTTATTCCACTAGACACTTCTAAATTATCTGCCATTATGAAGATGTTCTGAAATTAACCAATCAGGTTCACAATCAATATTTTTCCTTTTTTTCGCAAAAGTTCTAGAAATGAAAATAAAAGGATAATGATAATTGAATACTATTCACTGATCCGCGGCACAATCGTAAAGCTAGAATCGCTTCGTGTCTTTTCGCTTGAGAATATGATTGACAGATTAAAATTTTTCACCCGCGCAGGAGCTGGCGGGCGTTCTGCGAGTGTTCTCGGGTCAATCCTCGGACCGGGCGCTAAAATGGTAGACATAGCTGTGGCAGATCATTTTGATGGAATTTGTTGGAATGTTTACAAGGCTCTTGAAAGAATATCGTTTGTTTGATTGTCAATGATGACAGTGCCGTTATTATTGGTCAGCCTAAGCTGAGCATTCAAATAGGTAAAATTCGGTTCTTCTTCCACCATAAGACGGCAAAAAAAAAATCCGATTTCCCGATCTCACTTTGATTTCTAAACTTTCTTCCGATCGGGTTAACTTTTTGGGTACTTTTAGCGTGCGTTGTTTTTTCAGATCATAAAATGTGGTGTTTCAAGATGGTGGCTCAAGCGATAAGTCAGATGTGATAAGTCAGTGTTGTACCAAAGTATTTCCAGTGTAAATTGTTGCAAGCTTCAATTTCTGTCATTTATTTTTTTAACTCAGCAAATTAAACACATGATTTTCATCAAGGGAATTCTTTTTCTATATCTTTTGAAGAAAGAAAATTTTTGGGAGGAGCTCTCAGGCTTGTTTTAAATAATTTTAAATCAAGTTATCAAATGTTTCACATTTTGTACATTATTCAACATTTTTAGTCTACTCTGTTTCAGTACATCTCTTACATCTGTTAACCCACTTATTAAAGCTATCTAATCTAGCTACGCTCTATTGGCTGACCTTCCAGCCTCGGCTGGTTTATTTTTATTAGATCTGACAAATAGATGTTTGTAAGTGCACTTTATAGTTTTGATTCCCATTGAAAAACCATATTCTGGTTTTCATGTTATTAGATGCTGTTTTAGAGCTTTAGAGCTAGCGTGTATTAGCCCTTGTAAAAGAGATTTTGTACATCTATATATTAATAGCCGTAGTCTGTATGTGTGTTTGTTTTTTGTGTGTCACTTTCGTTTTCGCAAGCAATGTTTTGTTCTTTTAAAAGATGACTTTTATTTTGTTCTTGCTCCACAAATTTGTTTAACGATATTCGCGCCGTTTTATAAAGACTTTGTTTTGATTGATAGATTAGACTTTTTCTTTTCTTTTTCTTTCTTTTCTTTTGTTTTATGTTTTCGAATGTAATTAACGACCTTATTTGATTTGAGACATTTGAATTCTTTTCAAAACAAAAAAAAAATTTTAAACAGAATCTGTTAAAGAAAAGAACAAATATAAAATAAAACTCAAGAATCACATAACAAGTTTGTTAGAACAACAGCAACATTAAAAATACATTCAAAAGGCGGTAAAAACTAGAATTCTTTCTTCAAAAACGGACCTTTAAACATGTATGTCGATAATTATTTTGCTGTAAATCTAAGTCATTGTTGAATTTGAAAAATTATTGAAGTTATGACGAAGTTATTTTATAAAAAACAATATAAAATTGCGCTATCTATCACGCTTTTTTGTCTGCGTGTCCTAGCTGCCTTCCGGGGGACTATGGTTGCGAGCTGACTTTCGGCCCTGCCCCTCGGACCCTTAGCAGAATAAAGAGGAGAAGAAACAAGGGAAATTGTGTGAATTTTAATTCACTTTTTGGAACTAATTTGACCAAATTTCTATCTTTCTGGGGGCAAAAAGTTGAAATTTTCCTATTTTTCCGATTCTTAGTGGGACTGAAGTTTGATTTTCCGATTTTTCATTCTGCCATGTTTCAAAAAGGCACACTTAAGGCCGGCACATACCCATACACTTCTCTTGCCTAAGTACCCCCCCCCCATTGGGCTGCCTTTTTCGACGAATCGCGTGTCATGTCTATTATTTCACTCCGCTTATATCTTGACATCAAAGTTTTCCTAAACTTAAACATCAAGAACTACGGAAAATATAACGCAAGCGAAGCGAGAAAAAAATCTAATTGCAGAGCCGTCTCGGACGTCGCTGATCGCCGGTATGGTGTAATTTGGGAATGATGCCCTTTCTGTTTTCTGATCATTTTTGCCACAAAAATCTTTTTCAAAATATGGTTAAAAGATACGTCACCCGGGAGGGATAGAGTAAAACTTTGAAGAGAATTCTTCCCTTAAATTTTGATTTCATCGTGTTTAAGCCACCTTCCCAACATCTCAAAGGACTTTAAATGCGTTCAGCAAACAGCTAAACCGGCGTGCGACGCCGGATACCGGCTAGTTCTTATATATTTTAGAAGTGCTATTTTAGCACTCGCCAACCATTTTAGGTGTGTGTCAGCGTGTGCGAGTGCAATACGAGCCATACACGGTCAGGCCTGTGCCAAAATAGTTGAATTCATAGAAAAAAAGTTAGAAAAGTTCAAAGTTCACCGAAAATTGAAACATTTGGTTATTGCGTGACTTCTGGAGTCGCTACTCTTGCTCTTAGGCAGTCATCGAAAAAATTTTCTGTTCGCGTCACAGCTGTTGTTAAAAATACATGTAGGCAGGCGGTTGGAAAGATTTTCGGGTTTCTAAAAATCACATTTGAAAGCCAATTTCTTCTTCAGATGAGGGGGGGGGCAGTATCCTATAGGGGGTTGGGGGCAGTATCCTATAGGGGGTTGGGCTCAAAATCGTTGAATTGATAATGCATCCAGGATGACCATCAAGCTGTCACACTAAGCATCCGCCGTTGAACCGAAATCAGCATCTGGTCGTGGAATGGAGCTTCCGTTCGTGGAAATGACCATCCATTCGTTAAATGGAGCTTACGGCCGTTGAAATGACCACAATGAGGATCCCTAAAGGAAGACCCCAAATTTGTCTGAAGTGGACCTCTAAAAGAGAGGACCCCAAATTTGTTGAAAGCATGGAACCCTAAAGGAGGACTCCAAATTGGTCTTGAGTACTACTACAAGAAAGAAGACTCCCTAGTTTTTCAAAAGTGGACCTCTAAAGGAGGACCCCAAATTTGTCAAAATTCTACATAAAGTAGGATTCCAAATTTTTTGAAAGCAAACCTGCCTATAAGAGGACCATAAACCTTGTCAATGATCTGCTCTCGAAGTCCTTACCTTATAAAAGATGTGTCCAGCTTTAACAAAATTAAGGTCCTCATTCATAGTGCCCCCCCCCTTTTATAAAGGGGGGGGGGAACCAATTTTCTAATTTTGGATGGGTGAGGGGGGGAATGAAAATTTGAATAGTAAAGGGGGGAAAAAGAGGAGGGAAACATTGATAGTTAGCAAATCTAGTGGGGGGGGAGTGTGAAATCACTTCAACTTTATCTCAGCAACCAAGGTCAGTCCACATGATATCATGTGATTAGATCATGATTGAAAAATTCACTAGGCATAAAAACTGTACAGAAACTGAGCAGAAAAGTGAAAGTTCATTGTTGTTTTAAGTCTGCTTTTCTAAGCATGTTTGTTTTGAAATTTATATGGGTATATGGGGGGAACTGATATTTTCAGAATTTTCTGGGGGGAAAGCAAAAAAGAGGGGGTAAACTAAAAAAACTGAAAAGCCATAGGGAGAAAAAAAAGAGGGGGAGATTTAAAAAAAATCAAAAATTTGGTGGGGGGGGACAAACCCTAGAGGACACTATGTCATTAGGGATCCTAGAGTCCTGGTGAGGTCTGCTTTAGACAATATGCTCGCCTGTTCGCTCCAACAGCCAGATGTTTGTTTTGAATACTGGATGCTCCTCTCAACGATTGGATGTTCGTCTTGACAACCGGATGGGTATTTTGACGGCTAGATGATCATTTCGACAGACGAAAGCTCCATTCAACGACTTGATGCTCCATTTCAACGACAAGATGCTCATTCCTGCCGGATGCTTAGTGCAAAGAATGAAGCCACTTATTTGTGACTCCCCAAGCGATTTGGAGTACACAAAAGTCCGATCGGTCTAATTACCGTTCCTCTTTGGCCTCTAATGGACCGATCTTTTTATGTTAAGGCCGTTCAAATATTGAAAGGGGCTGATGCTTGGTCGATCATGAAAAGCAGCCATAGCGAAGAGGCTTCAAGGCCGCTAAAGGGGCCCTAGAACGGTCAAATGCCCGGTCCGCTTCGTCCTGATTGCAGCAATCTAGTGATAGAAACTTATCGATAACAGGGGGGGTCTTGCAGTTACTCCTTGACACTATGTGGAGTAACTGCAATTTTGGACATTTTCTACAGACACCTCCACCCTTGCAGTTATTCCATAGTGTACTAACTGATTTTACCCTCAAAATTGGTGTATACCACCCCCAAAATTATGCCAAATTTGGCAATTTTTTCACTGAATTCCTCATTTTTTATACCATTTTACTGGGTACGTCTTATTAACGGACGTTCAAGAGTTAAATATCTCAATCATTTTCCAAGTTTGTTAAAATATCTTTCATGCCTTGATTGAAGAAAGAATTTTGTGATTTTTTTTTTACTTTTGAAAAAAATGTTTTGAATTTTTTTGCTTCCGGAATTTTTAAAAACCTAAAATTTTAAGTGAAAATTTGAAAAATGTGCTCACTTAGTGCACCATATCCTACCAAAATCGACAATTTTGGGCTTAGGCACCACCTATGTTGCAGTTAGTCCACTGGTGGAGTAACTGTTTTCCCAAATTTTGGTTTACATACCACCACGGTAGTAATTGTCATAGTGTTTATATAATAACTGCATGACCCCCCCCTGTCGATAACGATAACAAAATTTGCAATAGAAAATTAGCGATAAAACTTTATCGATACAACTTAGAAGTCATTTTAGTGATTTTAAGTGTCCAAATTTTTACAAACAAAAATGTCTTAAGGTATAGTAGGTTGCATGTGTACGATAACATAGTTTTTAAGAAACAGAACAGCCCTGTTTCTTAGCCACAGCTTTTGTTTAGTTAGCCAATCCCGTTGTAACATCAGAGCTTCTCTAAATAAAGCATTGTTGTTTTGTTCATAAATTTCACTAGAGTTTCTAATGCACACTTTTATCAACTTGTTTTTCTTTCTAAGTTTTAACATTAATAACTCGTTTTCTACATTTCATCCTACTTTCGACCGCTCCAGACGCCGCTTGGAAGTCTCTTGCTCAAGAAAGGGCCGCTAAAAGAGCGGTCTCAAGCGGACCTTTAAAAAATTCTCTCGCCCACTTGGAGGCCGATCTTCACAAATGACGGACCACTAAAAATTATATTTTGGCCGGGGCCGATTGGTCTATTGTGTACTCCGAATTGCTTGGGGAGTCACATTTCCTATCCAGAACGCCGGGCGTGGATTTTACACAAACACCAGATTGAAAGTAAAATCCTCAGTGCAGTCCTCAAAAACAAAGGAACCGCTAGATTCATTCATTGGTACGTCATGAGTGTGGCGGGTTCTAGGTGCGTCCTGGATGGGAAATAAGTGGCTTCACTTTTTCTTGCCTAGGATAGGTTAGAGGTTCTACCTCTAGCCTTATATATATGCTGTAAAATATTTTCTTCCAATACACACAGATATTATAAAGAATGTCTCAGGAGAATGTGGTAATTAGTTTTGTTGGGCAAAAGATATCCAATCTGTGTTGGTGCACAAAGCGGGATGGTTCAACAAGCCAAGATGAGTTTCTGACAGGTGGTTACGACGATGAGGTGAATTCCCTTTGTTTGTGGAAAATCCCTGATGAAGCGATGGATATCTCAACAGAACCCTTTGTTGTAGCACAGAAAGAGGTCCCAATAGGTTAGTCTATCTTTTGGTACAGTTTCTATTTTAGAAGCTTGTGTCTTGTATACACCTGTCAATTCCTGAGAAGATGATTTTCTCATAGGTCAAAGATTTTTGACAAAGCTCCTTTGTGGTAAATTTTAACCCAGTCTCCTCACCCTTAAATGGAACTTCGTAAAATTTTTCCTTTTTTAGTTCGTCAGATCTGGTGATATGAATCACTCTGATATGAATATTTCTTTCTCACATGCATACCTCTTCTTCTAAAATTCAAATTGATGAGCTAGAAAGAGGGGTTTTAACAGATCGCCCTTTCTGCACCTGGACTGGGTTTAACTATGTCACTGCTTCATAGCTTCAAAAAAGATGTTGTTTATTACTTAGAAATCACAACAAAGGATAGTAGAGTGACTATTCTTACATGATACAACAACAAACTATTTCTTGGATTTGAGCGTTCTAAAAATTGCAAGTCTTCTTCTAAAGATTGCAAGTCTTCAGATAATTATCAGGACTTTGCCAGATAAAAGCCCTGAGAGTTCGTAGTAAATGTTTGTTCTGTCTTTAAGGTGCTGGTTTTGTGATAATCTTACACTTACTTGAAAGGTTTTATTTTCATATAAGTGCTTTATACCAGGCACATGTTTCATATCAGGACAGTGTCTGCCTATTGTCATATCAGCATAATATGTAAGCAAAAAAATTTTTTTTCCTCTTTCTGACCAATCTTGCTCCACATCCGTGTCAGTTCAATATCAAAAAGCTTGTAAATTAAAATTGACGAGTAAGCAAACGATATCATATCTACAAACAAAACCTTTAAATATGTGCAACTTACTTATTACTTGAGATAAGTTTTCTCACTTTTGACTGAATTTTCTGTCGACTAGAAAAAAAAATTTTTCATTCTCAAAAGTTTTGAAAGATTTTGAAGTCTTAAAATCATCCGCTTAAGGTTATCTTTTCAACGAGATTAAATATATTTTTTCTCCTTTGAAAGGAATTTTTCAAAATGTGCAAACTGCCAATATTTTTGGAACAGACTTTAGTACAAGAGAAACAATTTCAACAGAAGAGGTCTTTTATAATGAGGTCTATATTTCTTTGCAGGTTCAGTGACAGGAATCAAACAAACCTCATCATCCACAGTCTTCTACACTACCAACACTGGAAGTCTGACACTTCTAGATTTTGATATCCACACTAATACGTTTGTAGACAGACAGTGTTGGAATAAACTCCATCGTTATGATGTCACTGATGAGTTGGCTCCTTGTTGTACCTTTGATGTCAGTGGACAGGAGATTATTACAGGTATCATATTACTTTCACTAATCAAGGAAAATCATATTTACTGTTTTTTTTAGATTGCTAATTTTTTCATCGGTTCAAGTAAAGTGTATAATCTTTAACCAGACTTCAAAAACAAAAATTCCTTGACATTCTTATAAACTCAATATTAAGAACAGACGTCAATTTACTTTTCAAATCTAAGTTGCTTTTTCAAATAAACCTTTTTAAGCTTTAATACGGTAACTTTCTTCCGGCTTTAAATTTGATTATTTTTTTAACCGGTAGGTGGTGAAGATGGTCGAATGAATATCTTACACATTGATCGTAAAGACCCTATCTACACTATGGACGTGATGGATAGTTCCAATGTGACAGGAATCCAATACATTACTTCCAAGGAATTCCTTTCAATCAACTCCACTGGACAACTCAAAATCTGGGATACACGAAAACTTGCCAAGGACAATAAACCATCTAAAACGTTGACACTTTCAGGCAATGCATGTCCTTTACTGTCAGTAGACAAGCACCCGAACCAACCACATATTGTGGTAACGGGGCACGGTGACGGAGTTATTGGTATATGGGATACGCGTCAAGAAAAAGCTCCAGTAACACTCATTGATGCTCATTCAGCAGAGGTTTGGCAAGTAAAATTCCATCCAATGTATCCGGACAATTTGTTTACTTGCTCAGAAGATGGTTCCTGCTGGTTTTGGGGTGGCTCTTCCATGATTTCAGGTGCTAACCAGGTCAAGACTTTATCTGAAACTGGCCTTGGTGGAGGTTTATCATTTCACCAGCAGAATATGATGGATGCTGTTTCATCCAGTATCTGGCTGTACGTGGATGCCAATAAGCATAAAATGGAAACTTTCTCTTTGGTTCCCTTCAACCAGAGTGCTGTCAATACTTTCGATGTGAACGCTTCTCGATTGATATGTGGAACGGATAATGAGGCCATCATTTGTGTCAATGATATTCCTCTACACTAGCTTTTGTATAATTAGCGTCTCTAGAGTTCGGTTCTCCCTCTTATCATGTTACGTTTAAAGTTTATCTGAAACTTTCGATGTAGAATTATCGCCCGGATCATTCATCAGCTTTTACTATTCTAGCTGTTTTCAAAGAATTTAACTTATAGAAACATTAAAAGACCTTCCTACGCTTTTTAAAAGGAATTAGATAACAGGAACCGGGAAAATATATATATTTTTGTAAATAGCATGCAAACACATCAACCAATGAACAAAAGAAGAACAATCATGGTTTTATATTGAAATAAACTCTAACTAATGTCAACCTATACTAATCAAATACATGCCAACTGTTTGAATACAATGGAACTCTCATAACTTTAAATATTATTACAGTGTTACCAAATAACCTCTTCTTACACTTTTGCTAATTTTAACTCTAAATTTCTTTTCCATTTTAGAAGATTAAAAATTAAAAAATACATTGATAATTATGACAATGGAGACTGGCAAAGAGAAATCGTCGAAAAGTCAGCTGAAGCAAAAACAGCGTAATGCGAAGAAATATCATAAGAAAGCAACCAATCTATTGAAAGAGTTCGAGGGCCTAAATATAACGTCCACGCCCTCGGTTTGTTTGTTCATCGGCAATGGCGGTATGTTGTGTGGTCAAACACGAGAAAATCTGTTGGAACTTTTCACGTCTTACGGAGTTGTGGCTGATCTGGTAATGTTACCGAAGAAATCCTTTGCGTTGGTACAAATGCAGTCGATCGTTTGCGCTGAAAAAGCTGTCAATGCACTCGAAGGTCACATTCTAAACAATTGTGATAACGTGAAACAACCAACAAGCGTTCCCCTTTACTTCCAGTATTTAGATACACCTGACTTGCACTTCTTGAGAAAGAGTGCTGAGAACGAGAGCTATCCAGACGAAGATGTAGGTGAAGGGCTGATTGAGGGATTGGAGATCTATCGAGAATTCATTGATGAAGAATATGAAAAAGACTTATTCGATTTCTTTCACCGGCAATGTTGTGACCAAGAAGGTAAAATCAAACGTGATTCAGATTCTGCTAAATCTACTCTCATTTCACTCATATTTGTCGTGTTGTTTTTCAAGTTTGATTTTTTGTCCAAGCAACCCTTAAATCACCATGCTCTTATCTGAGCTTATACTTTTGAAAAACCACGTCTATAATTTGTAGAATCGACGGATATTGATTTGATTGGTACATTTTTGCTTATTATTTCAACTTTTTACGTTTTAAATTTTCTTTTCTTCCAGCCGGTGAAAATGTGCTTAAACATCGCAGTGTTTTGCATTACGGCTATAAATTCCTTTATGGAAGCAACAATATTGATAAAGAGAAACCGATGGATGAAGGGATACCACGAATCTGCCAACAATTACTGGACAAGATGCTGACTGATGGTCTCATACACGAAATTCCTGATCAACTCACCATAAACCAATATCGACCTGGACAAGGTCTATTTTTGCAATAGATGAGAATGTTTTATGTTATTGTATTTAACAAAGAATCAAGAGTTTCTGATGAATACATGTTCAATATTATATCAGTAGTAATTGCCAGTTTTGAGGTTTTGACGAACGGTCTCGCTTTATGTTTTGTAGATATCCTTGATATCCGATAAGGTAAAAAGATTTGGCTGCAGACATATACAATTCCGTGACGGATTGACTTTTAACAAAACATGTTCATTTCTTCAGGTATTCCGGCACATGTGGACACCCATTCCGCCTTCGAAGATGGAATATTTTCGCTCACACTAAATTCACTGGTAAATTATCGTTTTTTTCACATATCCCTTTGTTTTGCTTATCAACCTGAATATTCCTCTCTTTAGAAAAGTTGTGATATCTTGCCATGTTGAACCCAGTTGATTCCCCAAAACAAGTTTTTAGTGTACATAGTTATTTCCCGAGGGACCTTTTCGAGACACTTGAATGCCATGCGTTAGCCTACTTATAAATTATATTATACCGTATTATTTATATATATATATAGGTTTGGTTGGACGCACAAAATATTTTACTTTATTCATCTTATTATACCTTATGATTTCATTTCACGTTCAGGTAGCGATGGACTTTACAAATCCAGAAGGACGAACGAAGTCAGTTTTTCTTGCACGGCGAAGTTTGCTTGCAATGAAAGGAGAGTCCAGATATTTGTGGTCTCATGGGTAAGAGAATGACCAAAAACGAGATTTCTTTGTAGTTATGTTATACTTTGTTATTTCATATCGTGTATTTCTTCTTATTCTAAGAAAGGTTTTCTACGCTATTGTCTCAAGGTCATTATTTTGAATTTGGGCTGGTTGTTTTATAAACCTTGAAAAGATATTTGATGTGCTTTGACTTCTTACCTCATAGAATAACACCTCGGAAGCACGATATTGTATTTTGTAAAGATCCTACCCAAAATACCGAAGATGAAAACGCAAAACATTTAACGATGCGCGAACGTGGTATACGGATATCATTGACGTTCCGCAAAATATTACGCGGTGAATGTCGATGTGCGTTTCCAACAAAATGCGATTCGCAGAACGATGACGTCACCAAGAAAACATGGCCTGTACCTTTGTCTCAAAATGAGGCTAGTTCCCTCGAAGATGAACTTGTTTACAAGGTTTATGACGAAATCGCAGAACATTTTAGTGACACGCGTCATTCCCCTTGGCCACGTGTCAAGAAGTTTTTGTGTAATTTACCGAACGGAAGTATCGTAGCAGATGTTGGGTGTGGTAATGGGAAATATTTGGGCGTCAATAACCAGTTGATGATGATGGGATCGGATCGAAGTGTGAACTTGGCAAGCATTTGCGAAGAACGAGGACATCAAATCATGGTGTCCGATTGCTTGACTTTACCATACAGGTCAGTAAAATATTGTCCTGTAGAAAGGGTACTACTACCTTAGCAAAGTTAACCACGATGAATGGTTTGTTAGGGTTTGGCACCTTTTTCGCCAGTCTTTTGTTTCCTATGTGTTGGAATGGAAGCTAGTACTAGCGAGACACAGAATTAGTCTATAGCAAAGAGTAGGTACGAATTACCGTCAAGTATAAAAACAGCTTTTTCCGTCAATCAGCGCAAAATCAGTTCATCAATAAATTGTAGAATACTTTGCTTTGACTATTGTGATTTCAAGAATGAACTACCTATTTCTTTCAGGTCATCTTGTTTCGATGGTTGTATTTGCATCGCGGTCATTCATCACCTGTCTACAGAGCAACGTCGATTGGAAGCTATACAAGAGCTTGTTCGAATCACACGCGTCGGAGGCTTAATCCTTGTCTACGTATGGGCACTCGAGCAAGATACCGAGGAAGAAAATGAAGGTGTCTTATTAGGTACTGACGGAACAAAAATATTAAACCCTAGCTATTCTATTGATAATGAAAAACTAGAAGCTCTAGATTTAGAGACAAATAAATATTCTGATTCAAAGGAATCGAACGATAAACAATACATCCAAGTAGCAGAAGGTCGAAATACTTTTCAACAGCAAGATTTATTAGTGCCCTGGCATTTGAAGAATATTAACCCTTCCCAAGAGGAACACGTCTTTCATCGTTTTTACCATGTCTTCAAAAGAGGTGAACTGGAGACATTGTGCCGTCAACTCCCCAACGTTGAAGTGAGAGATTTGTACTTGGACTGTGGAAATTGGTGTATTGTTTTACAAAAGGTATCTTCTTGATCCGCAGCAATCTTGTTTTGTTTTTGAGGTGGAAATACCGGAATGATGTGTAACCGGAATGGGTTCTTCCAGAAAAAATATGGGGCGTAGAATATAACATTTTTTGGAAATTTACGCGAAGCTTCTGATTGGTCAAGCGCTGAAACTCTATTGTAATGTCACGTGACCTAGGTAGGATTTCCTACCTAACCACGACACATTTTTCAGTCAAAGCACGACATCTAGCGCTTCGGGCTTTATAAATCTATGGTCTTTTACCCCCCGAACAAGCATGATTTGACCCAGGTCAGTGTACTAGAAGGCGGCATGTATGTGTACTACAAGGTATTTTTCAAAACTTGTCACCCACCCACCCCTGAAGTACCCCCATTTACTACTGGGTACTACCTGGAAAAAATCGGAAAATCGGGTAAACATTTTTCCAAAAATCGGGAAATCGGGAAAACTTTTTTCGGAAATTCGGAAACACCCACCCACCCCAGGATACATGCCACCTTCTGGTACACTGACCCCCCTGTTTGACCCCCTGGAGAAAATTACCCCCAAGCAGAGCAAGGACCCCCCGGAGAATTATTCCCCCCATCTAACATTTTCAGGAAAAGCCCAATACGGGGGAAGTAAATAACGTTTAATTTTAACCGATCGGCTTCGAGCTGTTTTATCTTTGATTTTCGGAAGTTTAAGTGAGTCATTTTCCTTGCAGACTAGGTAATTTCTATTTTTAGAGTTAAAACGCTGACTTACTACGTTTTAACTGTTCTACTGTGAATAATAGTGAGGTTAAGTATCGATAGATAAATCACGACGACGGACGAATTTTCTCTAGCCTTCATTCAACCCACGGCACTTTTTTACAGGCTGATCGGAAAGCAAGCTAGACTTATCCCGTGTATTATATCCGCTTTGCTTCTAGAACGGAAAATCAATCGGAAATTCGTTCTGGAAGCAAAGTTGATTTCATTACGGGGTAAGTCTAGCATGGCACGAATGAAGGCTAGAGAAAATTCGTACGTCGTCGTGATTTATCTATCGATACTTAACCTTACTAATATGTATTCTGTAGACCAAAATTCTCAAAAGTCTTATATACTAGTGTGGAAATTCAGTTGTTCCTACCATTTTCCCCAGAAACACGTTATGTTATATTTTTTGTAAGTCAAGTCATTTTGTATTTTTTTGTAATTTTGATCAAAGAGCAACTTCAGAAATTGGGTATTTTAATATGAAAAAAGACACAAGATAATTTTTGAAGACTTCAAAATCGTTCTTTGTTATTTTTAACACTTTAGAAATGTTTCAAAATGGTCAATAATCGTTTCATAATATACAAAAAAATCAGTTTTTTCTACTCAAAAACTTCTAGCTACTCCAGTAGTAGCAAAATATCTAAAACGTATAAATTTCTCAAACATCGTGATTCAAATCGTTCAAAATTTGATATAAACGTCATCATTAGATTAATGTAAGACTAATTTATCTCGTCATTTGAAAGCTCAAAACTCTGCTATCTTCTTAGCATATATGCACATCCTCGCTTGTACATCAGCTTTCTCTCCCTCCACCTCTGTTGACTGTTTCTCTTTAACTCCCTCTCGGTGTTCATACTAAAGGAACTCTTTTGACGTCAGCAGTAAAGAGACAATCAAACATGCTAAGATCACAGATGGCACCATCTTCAAGATTCTTGAATCGTCTGAAAAAGAAAATGAAGAATTGTTTAATCCATTTCTCTCTAGACTTGATTGGTGTAGCCGAAAGACCAAAAATCGAAGTTCAAGGTTAGTCTTTTCAGTTATTAGCTATTTTTTTCAGATATTAGAATATTGTGCCTAAGATTGTGTTGATGAGATTCTTGTCACTACATTACAGTCAGGACCATTGAGTTTCGAACCAAAAGCTAGAGGCGAGTCTTCAACTTATCTCGGGCAAGCAAAAGTTTTGTCTTGAAATTTGTGCTGCATTTCAGATGACGGATTGAACCTACCACTTTTTTTTGTTTTCGTGCTTTACACAATTTTTTAATTCTGCTGGGAAATGTTATTTCCAAACCACTATTTGTATGTATGAAACCATGTGGGCCGCGCAACATATGTAGGAAATAAGTGGCTTCAAATCTTACTACGTTGGAGATTCGACTCTAGCCTTCGCCTAAACGTTATTGGTTTGGACAGCGACAATAGATCGTTCAAGAATTCAGAATGCAAAAGAAAGAAGCTTAAATTAGGTCTTATTAAGAATCAAAAATATGCGTACGCATCTAGATTTTCTAAGGAAGTAATATGAAATTGAAAATAATGAAACATGGAAGGGAATAAATGAACTGAAGTGTGAAGACACTTACTTGTTGGGATGACTTGAATTGTAGTATGTGCTTCTCCCTTGACGCCACCGCCGTTGATAGGGATGACGGTGAATTTGTAGACGACGTCAACATTGACATCCAACGGAAGTGATAGTGACGTCTCTTTTGTTGTGACGTTCTTACACTCTTGTAATAAATCTTGACCGACCTGTCAATTAGAAGGAGAGTCAGATTAAGTAGTAGTCATCCTCACTTTGATATTTTAAACATTTTTAAAGTTCTTTTTTCATTTCTGAAGAAGTCTGGTGGTAATGTTGTCAGCTTGAAGCAAAGTCTAATACTCATTTTAAATTCTCATTGAATGCCTGTTAAGGTTAAGACCTTGTAAACTTTTCCAAAGCGGTAGACTCCTATTTAAGTCAGCCTTAGTAAGGAAGAAAAAGACCTTCTCACCTTTTGTTGTGGACAATATTTGACTTCATATTGCAGTTCACCGATGACTTCCGTTTCAGCCGCCTTCATACCATCATCTCTCGGTAAATCCCATCTCAACACGACCTCGTTTTCATTGTTTCGATCTACCTTGGTGTTCAGTACACGTGATGGAGGCTCTGTCAAAGAGAACAGATTATTGAAAACTCTCATTCGTTACTTATACGTTCCTTTATTCGTTCATTAGATTTATACTCATTGGCAAAGATTTACCATCTACTCTTACAGATCGGAAAAGATGAAGCTATCTTTTTTTTCAATTAGGCATTTAAAAATACATGTGTCCAATCCAACGGTTGAAAGTGAATGTTACTGCGTGACTACAATTTTCATGATACTCACGGTGCAATGTTTTCTATAGACACACGCTATTTGTGGCTTTAGTGGTGAAATTTTGGCAAGAGTGAAATTGTTTGAAGTTAGCTATTACTTAAATTAAACCAGGGTGTTTCCGTAGTAAACATTACTTCATGAGTATCAAAAATGAGATAAGATGAGAGTGTAATCTCGAAGTTAAAGTTAGAGTGATCTACTCACCCATTCGTCTAGTTTTGCATTTCAAAACATTGGTAGCATCACTGATAGCAAAGTCATTCATAGCTTCAACAATGAACGTGTACTCCTGGTTCGAACGCAAGCCGTTCTCAACGATACGATTAACGTTGGTTGGTAAGACGTAGTTGTCGCCGTAAGACGAGAAGACGTGAATGATATATTTATTGGCGCGCTCGTCTGGTGACCATTGTAACTCGACGGCGTTGTGAGTACATCGAACGACTTTGGCTTCTTGTGGTGTGCTCGGACGCTCTGATGAATGAAAATGAAACTAAATTGAACTTTTCATTCGTAAAACATTTGGTAAATCTGTCTTTGCTGTTCAAGGGCAAGCACTAAAAATCCCTAGGATGTTGATTGATTGATTCACATCGAATCAAAATGTTGGTAAAGTTTGTCTTTGTTAGTTTTTTCCGTAAAGTAAAGCAGTTAGCTCAAGTTTTTAACTACAGTTGACACTCTCTAATTCGATGTTCAAAGGGAATTGGATTTTCATCGAATAAGAGAGCGTATCAAATAGTAGAGTTTCGTTTATGAGAATTTCTGAGAGTTTGACGGTGGCTTTCAATAGTATCAAGTTATGTAGCGTGTCAAATAGTAGAACGTCGAATTAGAGAGAGTCAACTAGACCTTCGACTGAGAATAATATTTATTTCAAAGAGCTCGCTTACCACACCGATAAAGTTTGCATTGTTCATGAGATGTTTTACCACACAATGTTGTGGAGATACATTTCTCTTGGTTTGGACATTTCAATTGTTTGGATGCTTCGATCAAATTGTTCGAACACTCTTGTCCTATGAAGAAAAGAAAAGATTGCTCATTAAAAATTCTATCCATTTCTATTCCACGCTACTATTTTTATGTTGAGATTGAGTAGATAAAAGGGGCGAGGACCCTTTTCGATTATTTTGATTTGGTCCATCCAACCAGTTCTCAATGAAAGAAGCACGAAAAGCGAGTAATCGAACCTAGACCCCCCTCCCCCATAGTTTATGAAACAGATGCTTTAGACCACTAGGCAATTGTTTGAACCCTTAAGCATTATTAGTACTTTCATAGATTTCATTAAACTCACCAGCTAAATGAATGACCCCAACTTTCATTTTCTGTGGCTGTCCTTGTTTTCTATTCGAAGCTCTGCAAAAATATTCCGCTGCATCCGTGAAAGTTACGCTAGAGAGCGTCAATGTGTATGTAACCGTATCCCCGTCTTCAGTCACCGTCACCTCCACACGAGGGTTGGTGTTGTTCAGTAGTTCGCCGAGACGTGTAAAGGTGACGTTAGCACGTGGGAATGACGATACGGCGCATTCAATGATGAACGGTGTCTGTTTCGTTTCGTTGGTACGGATGTTCATGACAGGAATCGTAGCACTCTCTTTGATCGTCAAATCTGGAAAAAGAAAAATAAGTAATATTAGTTGGAGGCCAACCCTTGAATCCGTAGCCGGGCGTAACCTCATGTGGAATTTGAAACTTGTTATGGCCAAAAAAAGTGACGTTGCAGGCAAAACTCTTCACCCCAAAAATGAATGCACTAACTAGTTCTTTTTGCAAAACAATTTTCAATGCTTCAATCTCACTTTTTGGTAAAAAGGTGGTAAGCACTTAATGTGTCGGTGTTATTGTTTTTTACTTTTCCAACATTTTTCAAAAAGCTTTCTGCACGTTCAGTACGGTGAAACAATCAATGAAGCCTTTTTGAAGGTTTGTGGAAATGTTTAAGTTTTCAACTTAGTAAACCGCACAACTGTTGTGACTCTTGTGTATCGAACGGCAAGTTATACAGTTCGTTTATTTTGATTTTCAGTGCAGTGTACAGCCTACAACTTCAGCTCAGGCAAAAGAAAACAAGATCACCCATACTTACAAGGTGAATCTCTTTGAATGATGACACTATCACTGCTCAAAATGCTTCCCTCCCCATCTCGAACTTCACATCGATATGCTCCACTCGCCTCAGGCCCCTTTCCCAATTCATGCTGAAATTGGTGCTCATTCTTCGTGTTATTGAAAGTCTCCTTTGATAAGGCTTCGTTTCCTTTGTACCATGATAGTTTGAAGGATTTGTTGATGGGGAGGCCTTTAACGTTGCATACTAATCGCTGATTGGTTGATTGTTGGAGTGATATAATGCTCATTGTTTTGTTTGTTTCTGCCGTCACGTTGGCTGTGAAAAAGAAAATGCTCATTATTTCATTCGTTCAATATGTTCTTACTCCATAAGCAGTACTACTGAGTACTGGCTAAAGCGTCCGCGCGGGGTAAATTTTTCGGCCGATATGCGTGCGCAGTATATAATTTTGACGTCATCTGGGATAAAAGAATCGCGCGCAAAATGAAAATAAAACCATTACTTTTCTAGTCTAGTGCTACGCTGAAAATATAACGTTTGAATACCTTTTTCAGAATAACCTCAAGATGAAAATTAATCTCAAGAAAAATTCATTCTGCGCGAAAAAATAATCGACGGAAAACCGGCTTTAGGCTGTTTTATAAAAAAGAAAAAAATCTCTCCTGACAAAGGTAGGGTTTATGCTGAAGCCAATTTTCCGGTTTCGAGTTTTTGAAAAAAAATTTACGCTTACCTTTGGGCATTGCTTTACATGTGTTGAGTAACACCAAAAAGAAAATCGAACTCAAAAACTCCATTGTTCTTCTTCTTAATAAATCCAAAAAGATGTAATACTCAAAAATAAATACGACACAATCCTGTTGTTTTATTGAAAATGAAAAAAAATTACGACTCAAATCGGTTGGTTTGCATCAAACATGAAATTCGTTGTAACATAAGACTTGAAGCTGACGAATCGATGCTTGTGCAAAACTGATCACAAATTTGATCATCCCTTCATTTTTATAACGTAATGAAATTCTTCGGGAACTGAATTCCTTCAACACCATATAAAGTCATTCCATTGTTCGTACCTCTCAATCGGAAAATAACATGTTTTTCAATTCTTTAAAACAATTTCGCAATGAAAAAATGTAACCCTACCATGCGGTCTGTTCCCGTGCTTTAATTTATTTATTACTTTTTGCATAATTCATGCATTTTGTTATAGATGGCATTGAATGACTTTTTATGATTCATACAAAACGGTCATTCTTTCGAAATCAGGTCAATTTGGCCGAAACTGGAATGTTGGTATTGAATTATTTAGGCTTTCGAACATTAGTCAAATGTTTCTATTTATTAGAAGTGTCATAAACTTGAGTAGGATGAGATTTAGTTCAATACCAACCTTTGCGTTCATATTGTCTATATTCTCCACAGAACTGAGATTCCCAACCTGAGTAAACAATGCAGACGCAACACAGTCTAGCAGCAGTCCATTTGGATAGTCGAATAACTGTGCACTTAGTTCAATTCTTGCCTTTTAGATAGTTTTTATGAAGATCGAAATGAAAAATAAAGAGCAGCAAACCTTAGCTATGTAGGTATAGCGTAATGTATAGCGTATACTATGCTTTTCAGGCTTTTTCAACAGCTTTTAGCTTGGATCTTAGACTTTGTCTCGTGGACGATTCCACTATTGGAAACTTTTTAGAAGAGAGAAGCATTTGTAAACACATTAAAAACTTGCAATTAAGACATTGCCTCGCGTAGTGTACGATTCTGCAAATCATGATCCAGTTTAGAGAGTATGGCAAGGTTGCACTCGAGAAAAATTCGGAAATACCAAGTTCCGCACTGGAAGAACGCACCTGATATATTTTGGTCTAGACAAGGTGCACCTATACCTCGAAAATTCGCCCATAAAGGCAAAAAAATTGCTAAAATTAGCTGCACTTGAGGAAAAAATATCTGAACTGTGCACTTGAGGTTAAAAAACCGTCTGAACTTGTACCTGAAAACCTCTAATTTTGCGACTTTCTCCGAGTTGTGCATCGAGATCTCGAGCAAACGTTCCACACTCTGCAAACTGGAATGATGCATAATTATACACACATACATTATAGTACAGGTCTCATGAATATAGATTCTACTACTGTGATTTTCCAGGACTTTATCATTAATCATTGTTTTACAAATGTAGGGAGTGCATAATATAGCAGGAATTAGACAAATTGGAAGTTTTTCGTGGCTTTGGGTCGCGAGAATACGTTAGCAAAACCTGAATCTCGTGATCCAAGCCACGATAAACTTCCAATACGAAAATATTACTGGGTCGATAAACTCAAACTAATACAGACATTCTACGTTACTCAGCATGCCCTAGTAGATATTTTTTCTTTTGCAAATTTTCGTATCTTGTTTTGCAAAATTAGCTGGGTGAGGTGTATAACATATTATATCGAGTATTATTTATATGGATATTGAATAGTTGATATTTCTTTTCAAACCGCAAGTAATCATGATGGTGGTTTCAATTTGAATGAACAATCAACCCTCCTAAATGAGCAATGATCTTTTTTGAGGATGTTTCACTGGATACTGTTCTTTACGTAACGGACAACAACTCTAAAAATGTTATTGTTGGTTATGAATTTCTTTCATATGACGTACCCCGAATTTGACCTATTCCTTTTTTCGATCGTGCTCAAAGAAACATTTCTAAAAAAGTTCCCCTCAAGATCACTAAAAATGGGAATAATTTAGGAAGCGGGATAAATTTGAAAATGGTGGTTATTCCAAGGCGGAGTAAGCAGTGGCGGAGGTGTTTACAGTGTTTCCCGTAAACCACCCTGACGCCCCGACTCGGCGCATATATATTTTGCCACGTTTACTGACTCTCCTCTAACGGACGATAGCATCGTCTACCCTCAAGGATTTTACTTGCATTTGAATAAATCAACCCTGTGTCGCCAGTGCATCCTTATCAAACTCATGCTCAAGTTTCATTGGCTGAAAATCGGAGACAGGGGTGTACCACAAATTATATTCTTACTAACAATCGAAGCATCCTCTCCAAATAAGGTAAATATATGTTTTAGGAGTTTCTATCGTCTGTAGTAAAGCATCTTGGTTTATTTACTGAAACGAAATTTATCTAGGAGGAGCAAATGAGAAGACAGATGCTCCTCAAAACCAGCTTTTTGATAAAGTTTTTCTCCTTCTGCCATCTTGATCCGTTGATATTTGTTTTATTTTCCAAGCTTTTTTCAAAAGGATTCTGCGAGGGTCTTACGCAAAAAAGGGCAAAGCTGAGTTTCTATCGTCTGAATGGTTCATCACTATCGCTATGTTTTTCTACATCACCAAGAAGGCTTTACGGATGATATTGTCTAGTTGTTATTTTGGTGCTTGAAAAATAATTTCACTTCAGAAATTCTCTTAGTGATCACGTAAGACGCCATCTACAAGATTGAAGAAATATTCGAAGAACTTATTCTATCGTTTTGTAAAACATAACAAATACTTATGTTTGTATAAATTGATTATTAATTTACGCTCTCTTTCGTAAAACATAGTCACGCACATTTTTCGACGACGTGAGCGAGACTTAAGAAATAGTTTTCCACTAAATGTATGCTCTAGCATGCTAGATGACTACTTCAGACATGAGCAAAATAAATAATGTTAGTGACGAAATGTAGTTTTATGCAAACTGATATCATCTCGTATTAGTAAAACCTCCAATTAACGGGCACTCTAATAGGACAATTCTATTTTCCCCGGCTATTTCCTAGTCAAATCCTCATAAAAAAAACTCCAAAAGGCGGGCACTCAATTAACGGACCCTCCAATTAGCCGACAAAGTTTTTTGGCACGAAATGGCCGAAACCCTGCTTTTCCTCTTTCCGCGGACATTGACGGTCAGACTAGTCGGACACCTCCAAATAGCGGACACTAACTCTATTCTCCGAATAGTGTCCGCTAGTTGGAGGTTCCATTGATGATAACAAAATATTACTGTATTACATAGATTATAAACGGCTCCAGTCTGTGAGAAGCGGAGAGATTTAAGGTGTTTCATCGGAACAGTAAGAAAACTGAGAAAATATACCAAAAATCTCATTTACTCTTAGATTTTGATGTTGAATAGATATAAAAGCAAATTTATAATAGGCTTAAAGTTGCACAAAGGTTCTGATATAAACTGTTATACATGTTATCATCGGCTCAATCACTACAACCATCCATTTCTGTGTGGAGTAAATTCTTTGTAATGCTTTCGAAATTTCTAATCTCTAAATATCTTAAAGGAATAAAATAAAGTATCTAAGATGTGCATTAAAAACTGAACTATAATTTGTTAATCCCTACAGATATTCATCGGCCGAGTATCCAAAAGCTTTAAAATCAGCTTCATAAATTTTATACAGCTTCATTGTCACATTTCTCGGTAATTGTGAAAAATATTGCTTCATCAAAGTGGGTAATTTATTCTTGTATTTATCCGTTGCTTTGGCGGGAAATTTGACTCGATTATACCAACCAATCTCTTTTAGAACCGTCTCCGAGTCTTCGATAAGTGAGTCCATTGAGCCAATATAATCATACTTCACACGACAAGGGTGGCATAAATTATGCATCGTGTCCCAATGCTCGTTTACAAATTCTCGTTTCGTATGAACTCGGATAACATAATCGGCGAATTCTCGGAAAGTGACGTTCTTCCCGGCTTTGTACTCGGCTTCCGTAAGGTTCTTACGGAACAGACGTAAAACACGTGAGCCGTACACACGTTGGTACTGTTCGTTGTAGGGATCTTGAAACTTATTTCTGTATGCTGATAAAACCCTTTCAAAGGGGTGCCGTATGAACAAGAAAGAATAATACAAATTTCGACGCCACTCGATTTCAGTTAAATTCGTTTTCTCAAAAGTATTGAACTTTAAATAATGAACTTTTTCTTTACCCTTGATATCTAAAGGAGTTTCATAATTCCCATCCATCACTTGGAACACCTTTTTCCAATTAGTGCAAGCCACTTTTGGGATATAACAATATAGAGCGGACGCTTTGTCGCTATATATGAAATGGAAATCTCGGATTTTGAACTTTTCCGTCCGTAATCTTCGATTGTTTTGGCAAAACTCTTTCAAATGTTGTTGACGCTGGAGTTGTGTTTGGCGATTCTGATCGATAACTGGTGCTGGTGTGTCTGTAGCTATGTTTTCATCTGTCACAGGTTCAGCTGTTGTTTTGGCTTCAGTCGTTGGGACAGTTTTTCTTGTGGTTTTTGTTGTTTTTAGACGTCGTTCAGAATGAGTGTCTGGAAGATCAAACTCTCTTGGAACCTGATAAGAAAATTTTGATATGAGTTCGGGAATTTAAATAATTTGGATCAGACTAGCTTAAAATGGTAATAAGTGTTTGTCGAAACGAGCTTAAAACTTCGGGATAGCGGGCTTGGCTGAGATTTTTTACACTGTGCACTTCTTAGGACAAATTTCCACAATAATCTTTCATTATAACCTCGACTGCTGCGTAGTTTGTACTAAATAGAAACAGCTTTTAAATAAAAGTTGAAATTGGGAACGCTGATACAAATCAAGAATTTACCTTTTCCCGCCTATCTCCTTGTTGTATCACAACTGGAACTGAAATGAAAGCAATGAAGACATCGGTGGTCATTTTCAAATGTAAAAGCCCTTTAATGACGTGCGTATTTTTTAAGGTTCGACCTATTTGTCAGGAAAAAAGAAGGTTCGACCTATTTACCAGATGTCGGCATATGCCAACATGAGCGACAAGAGAATTTACCATCACATTTAACTTTATTTTCTGAAATACATACAAATGCCGACATCGGTAGTTACTTAAAGGGCTAGTGTGCTAGTTTGACGTAAGCACTAAATTTGCTCTTCAAATCCTATTTCATTTTATTCTTTTGGCCGAAATACAGAAACTCATTTCCCACTCGGATTAACCTCGAACCCAGTCCCTCGCTGTCCGCTTTTTTTATGATTTAATGATTCGCACAAATGTCCATCAGTAAGATCAAAAAGAGGTGCAACTGGTTCTAAATACAGATTGAACTTGGACTTGAATTTGTGTCGATATGAGACATGGCTGTTTCAAAGTAATAGGGGTAGATACACATTTTCAGCCAGTGGGGGTAAAAATAACAGACTCAGGCCCTTTAAGTGGTTCTGAAACGAAAATTGTCTTTTCCCTCTTTTCTAAGATCTCTCTGGTACAGTCTAAAAAAACACCGACAGAGTTGTATGTTCAATGAGAAAGCCTCACGCATCAATCAACACTTTTAAAAGATTATTTAATAAACGAAATCTTATTCTTGTAAACATTCTTTTAAGAAAAAAATAAGAGAGAGAGCTAATTGGTTTATGCTCAAAAGAACGAAAGAAGTGCGTCTTCTTTATAAATTTGATTACTGGCTTATTGCGTAAGAATCTACTTGTCAATCAACCATTTTTAACAAACAGGTTTACCCATTGGCCTGTACCTTCCTTTTTTTGAGTATTTTCTTGGAGAAACTATGTTTTTCCTACATTCCGCGCGATACAAAATTGGAAATTCGTGATTTTTATTTTCCAAGGCAGTAGGGAGGAGAGCAAGTATATTGAAAGTACCTCTGTAGTGGAGGGTTTCATTGTGCAATATAGTTAAAATACGGCTTGAACTTTGAACTCAAGTGAAAATACTGAAGTTTTGGTAATTCTTTCTTGCATAGAGAAAAGACTACAAATATATCTTTCACTATTGAGGTAGTTTCGAATAGCCACCTGCTTGAAGTACTCGTGTACAAAAGTTGAGGTGAAAAGCTCAACACCGTATCCCGCGGAGGCGCCATTTTATGTATTTTTTAGCGATTTTTTCCACATTAATGAAGTTCTATGTAAATTTTTCACCGACTTGATGGGTATCATTGTAACCATATTAAAATTCTATCTTTTCTCGTCATGAAGTTGAAAAACAATTTTGAAAATAATTTTTTTTGAAAGAGTAATGATGTTTCAAAAATGGTTAGTAGAATCAACTTTTTTTCCGAAAAGAAATCCACTTAAAGGGCCTGAGGACGATGGGAATTGATATTCCCATATTTTTTTATAGCTGGGGATTTGAATTCTATTGTTTTCAAGCCAGAAAATTCAGTGGGAATGGAAAAAATAGCATAATATACCAATTGATTATTTTCAGCGGATGCCAATATTAGAGAACAATTCTCCACCCGGGATGATATTTTGGCCAATTTTTCCAGTGACAAGGGGTCCCAGTAGGTCCGTGAGAAGGGGGTGTGTAGATCAAAAGAACATTCTCCTACCTTGTTGTATAGTACACCTTGCTTCACTTCTGACCATCGACAATCCTTCTAATGCCAACAAAACAATCACCCCACCGAGAAGCACCAAGAAAAGTCTCTGTAATTTAGAGTTTCCTCCTCCATGGTGATCTAGCATTTTTCTCACTGTCTCTCACCGCTATGTGTATTCTCGTCAAACTCTATAATATGAAAATAAAAGGATAACATAAAAGGGGTTTCGGTGTTTCACTGATGGGTGAGCCTCATAGGGTGGCCTTTATCATTGGACATAAAATTGTATGAAAACAATCTAGAGACCGGCGGTAGGCGAATTCAAAGTTCTATTACAAAGAATAGGGCGCAAAACACTCAAATCTTTCCCTAAAAATGGGAACACAATAAAAGATTTGAGGTGGAAAAAAATCTAGCCACAAGATAAAATAGCTGATCGTTAAGAGAGAGACATGGTTGTAAAATGGCTTATCGATGTTGCCTTTTATAAAGAAATCCCAATATATTTTTATCATCTGTGGCTCCTCAAGAAAACCAGGGTACTTTTTCACTGTTAAAAATACCTGCCTGTCTTAATGATATTTTGAAGAGAAGCGTGGATAAAGTAATTTTGGTTTGAATCTAAACATATTTTGATATAGTACGTACGCACTAAAATGTCGAAAATCGAGTACCCCCCCCCCTGCAAATGGCTATACCCCCTCTGGTTAGTACGTTAGTACGTACTTTTTCATTCACCCCCCCCCCTCAGTTGAAGAAAATATCGAATTCAAATCGTTTGGTTCGGACCTTTATTTCATACATGAAACTCAATGTTTATCAAGAAACTTTTTCTTTTCCTTGATACCCCTCCCCTCCCCCTGTACGCAAACATACGCTTTTGAGAAGACTCCCCCCCTTAGTGCGTACGTACTATGTGGACGGCCCCATACTAATATTTACATCCAAATGTCTCGCGACTAATGAAAACCTCGAAATGAAAAAGCCATCATTTTGAATGCAACCGACGCCTCGTTTGGAAACCATTACCAAGATCACTATATCCTTTAAGTCTTTAAGTATAATTTTGACAATAGAGTAAACTTCTAATAAAGTCCTCTGGGAATCGATCACCATAGCAATATTTTCAAAAGGAGGCAAGCGTTTCTCGTGACGCATAAAAATGGCTGAGCAGTAAGCATAATGCATTTGTTTTATGCAACTTCATCAACAAAAACGATGACTTAAGTTCGACCTAAAGGATATCTCAATACACGAAACCCAAACATACTTTCTAAATAAACGCACTAGAACATACAACTGAATGAATTACGATAAGACTTTCTACAACATCTGGAGCAAAATACAACATAGTTATGATGTGAAATCTCTTAATTTGTAAAAACTTTCTACGTTTCTACATCTACAAAACTCTGTTACTTTAAATCCGAAATGACACATGATATGGTAAATCAAAAAAGTTCAACAACGATGGAGTGTTTAAATTAACCAAATAAGGTACCATAAAAACGTTATTTTGAGAAATCTCCTTCGTTTTCTCGATGTAATGTCAAGTTTGTTTATTGATGTCATTTTATGTTTTGACAAATAATATCGATAAACTTTATGTATATACGGAAATGGTGAGTAAGACCGTTAGACCTTCAAGCTCCCTGATTGAGCTGCACTTTAAAAGCTAAATTAAAATACTAGAATGGTTAGAATTCTGTTATCTGTAAACAACCCGATATCTACAGACACTCGTCGCTTTGTACCGTATTTTGTATAAGATTCCCATTTCCGCACTAAGATTCTTGTCACTTTTCCGGAATCTTTCCGCTATTTTTCCCGGGATAACCGGCATGAGATTGGAAAGGATTTGTTTCTAAAGGTATTGAAAATCTTGTACTTATTCACGAAACTGCCTAACGTTCCGAAACTCATTTTTCAACTACCTGGTCTTCTTCCGCTAGAAAAGTGGCAAAGGAATCTTACACAGGAAAAAAATTTCGATTTCCAAGGTTGGAAATTTCAAGTTTTCTTAGTTGGAAAAAAGATAAAATCCAATGAAAAATCCAACCTGGAAATGTGGGACATACTCCAAGGTTGGAAATTTTGCATTTTCCATTGCTTGAAATTTTCATAAATCCAGGTTGAAAAAAGCCAAAATCCAAATTTAACAAGGTTGGAATTTTTTTAAATTCAGTTGGAAAAAAGCCAAAATCCAAGCTAAACAAGGTTGGAATTTTCGAAAATTCAGGTTGAAAAAAGCCAAAATCCAAAAAGTGATGGCAGAGATGTGGAAAAAGAGATCTTAAACAAGGGTTTTTGTTTTTGTGAACAGTCACTCGCTAGCCTAGGCTCGATGGCTCCCGGTCAATCTCTCGTTATTGTTCGCACAGAAACGTGGTTGATCTTAGATCACTCACACAGCTCAGCAGGGCACTATTTGAAACTATGACACAAGTACCCTATGTGCTTCACTGTGCAAACTCACTGCGATTGACCGAGGCCGCTCCAAAGGGACGCCTCACCTGACGGAAACTTACAGCTTGACTGCTCACATTATAGCCTAATATGTAGGTTAGCTATACATCAAAACAGTTTTGAGCGAAAAATCGCTTGTGGTTTTCTCAAAAAACATGCGCAGAAAATGGTTAAAAAAACGTAATTTCCACATGGATTTTTACCGTTTTCCAAACTGTTTGGAGAAACACAAATTTCCAATCCAAAAAGTCTAGTTTTCCAAGGAAGAGTCTCAATTTCACAAAAATGTAATATCCACATGGATTTTTAACGTTTTCTAAACTGTTTGGGAGAAACACAAATTTCCGACCCAAAAAGTCTAGTTTTTCAACCCGAGGTATCAAATTTACAAAAATATGTATTTTCACATCGATTTTTGACCTTTTTTTCAATAGACCTTTTTTCAAAGAGGACGTCCTGTTGAATAATTATGTAGTCCAACCATAAAAACAATGATAGAGCCATACATAATTACTGTATCATACATATTGTAATAATTATGCATGGTTTTATCATTGTTTTTCTGCTGGACTACATAATTATTCAACAGGGTGGCCTCTTTGAAAAAAGGTCTATTCCCAAACTGTTTGGAAAATAAAAATTTCCCACCCAAAAAGTCATGTTTACCAACCAGCCTTGGAAAATTGTCATTTCTACATGGGTTTTTTTCACTTGACTTTTCAAGGGCATTGGTTTATTCTACAAAACCTATGGGTAATTTACGTTTTCCAAATCAGCTTAAGGTAATCGCTCAAATTTCCAACCTTCAAATATAAAACCAAAATTTCCAACCCAAAAATATTGAATTTCCAACCTTGAAATTTTTTTCCTGTGTTAGTGCGGAGATGGAAATCTTATAATACAAAACGACAGTATTACTATGCTACGTTATACGTGAAATATACACTCTGGTACAGAATAAAAATTCTGGTTCAAAAGCAAAGAACAAAACTTACATTTAAAATCCAGCATCATCAACATCAGCATAAAGACATAACATACAAAACAAGATAAACTTATTGACAACCATCTAATACTTATTAAAAAGTTTTTATCATTACATCTCACTTGATTCATCAGTGCAAAAACTATTAATTGGATTTCAAATTAACAATGATATACCCTGGAGGGTTTTTGAGTAGGATGGCAACAAAAGAAAAAAGACTTTCAATAAGGATGATTCTTATTTTAAACTAACTACACTACTAAACACTACAGTCTTGATTGGGACCCCAGCCCCACTGGAAAATTTTGTTAAAATTTCGTCCCCGGTAGGAAAAAAACCAGAATTTTAGTCGCACTTGTAAATTGACTCTGATTTCATCCCCACTCGAAATTAAATGTTTAAAAATTGCACTACAAAACCACCCCATCTTGAAACAATGTAATTTGTATCCCCATTGAGATTTCAATAGTTCCACCGGGGCTGTGAGACCCCTGTCTCACAGCCCGGTCGAACTATTGAAGAAAAGAAAAGAAAAATAAATTACCTCAGTTAACATGGTGTCAGAACGTCTTAACTTCATTTCCTAGTATATTTCTGGGATTCCTCGCTCTTTTAACCCGGGGGGGGGGGTACTTAGGCAAAATGGGTGCCGGGTATGTGCGAGCCATAAGGGTACCTTTTCTCATTCCTCAAAAGTCTCTCAAAGGGGTACAAATTCAAAAGTTAGTCTCTGAAAGGGTCCCAAAATCACAAAAATCAAAAATTTCTCTCTCAAAGGGTCACGATTTCCAAGAATTTTGACCAAAATTTGGTGAAAATCAAACCAAAATTTGGAAAAAATGGACCTAAATTTAGGAAAAAGTCTCTCAAAGGGTCCCAAAATCACCAAAATTTTGTCTCTCAAAGGGTCAATTTTCGATTTTCGGCACGGACATACCCGACACCTCGCAAACCTAGTACCCCCGGGTCTTTTAACGGCCACTTTTCAGGAGAGCAGCTGTTTACTAGGTATAAACCATTGAGCTTAGTGCCCCAAAAGTGGCTACAGCACCTGACCCCGAGAATATAGGTTTCTCATTTTTTAGCATTGTAGCCCTAATGATAGTTCAACTTCAAAAAAAGTTGTTTGAGGGCATACTGTTGCATACTACTCATTATTGCTAGGCATTAAATAATAATTCTTTGATTAAATTTTAGCTTAAATTAATTTTTTTGATATGTTAATCTGAATCGAAGTTGATTTGATACTATCCGACTTATAGAATTTTTATCCCCATTGGGACTTTAGTAAGAAAATTTTGTCCGTTGTGGGAAATGGTTCCAGCGGGGCTGTGAGGCAGGGGTGTTGTTACATTATTCACATATTTCAGCACAAAATTTTAAACCTACAAAATAAAAACAACATTCTTGTCTCTTCTTTTCGTCCTTCTTTTACTTTTCCTCATTTGTAGCACCATAGTTGGAATGATAACATCTGAATTTCTGTTATTCTATCTCTGTCGTATTTGACTATTTGTTGATCAAGAAATCAGTAATGTAGCATCTTTAATGGTAAATTTTATTGGTTTGTCGTTAATAATTACTTCTCAGTGCGTTTTAGACATTAATGATATGCTCTTGATAATACACTTGCATTATAAAATCAATGTAACGGAAAAATCAACACTAAGAAATTGAAACAAGCACAAAATGGCTGGGCTGAAAGAACTCAAAAATTAATGAGGTGCCTCGAAATGCCTTCGCAATATTTCAGTGAAATCTCTTTAGAAATCAATGATACTACATCAAGATAACACTGTGAAAATTTCAAGCCAGCACCTTCAAAATTTATCATTTAAACTGACAGGAAAGTTGTCATCTTGAATATAGTTCTTATAATTTCAATTTTAGCGAAAAACGATGCTTCCACAAAATACCCCTAAAAAATGTCCGAAATTAGTTCAAGTGTTCTATTGGGTACAGATTCAAGAATATCTAGCAACAAAAAAACTTTTTGTGAAGGAAAATAAGAGAAAAATTTCAAAAACTATCTACCAATAACAAACTGATCATCTTGATGTTCTTATAAAGCTCGGAGACAGAGATGGAACAGCAATTAACTGAAAAGACAATGTGGTACATATTCCAGCCGCGGCTTTCTTATACTATGGTAGCACGATGAAATTAATATCTTTGTTAAATCTTTGTCAGAATATATTTCTAAAGCATAAATTTCACTTAGAGAACAAAGATTTCCGGTGAATACTGAAATTCCATTCTCCAACAACCGAATCTTTCCACCTACATTCTGGGGGTTAAAAAGCGAAAAAATCTTGAGAATAACAAAAAGCTCTTTAGAAATTGTTTTGGCACAAAATACTTCTAAAATTTGCTGTTATAATTAATCAAATTGAAAAAATATCAACATTTTACTATTACTAGATTTAAAGTCATAAAACCAAACCTACATTCTGGGGTTATAAATTAACCTATCTATCAAAAGTAATGAAACTAACCCCTGGGAAAGGATTTTGGGACTTCAAAATTTCGTTGAAAACACTCAATGGTTTTTAAAATTCAAATCTACATCTTTCAGGTCTGATTCAAATTTCACCTACATTCTCGGGGTCAGCAGGTGTTGTAGAGATAACACTCTTGAACTGAAAAAGAAGCCATTTTTTTTTCCTATCCGAAACACGTGACTTGCGTGGTTTTTACACAAATGCTGGATTGAAACTTCGTACCGTATAAAAGTTCGTTCCGTACTTACTGCTAACTTACCAAAAGTTCACTCAACATTCGAGCGAAAGATGAAATTTTCGAATAATTTGAATAACAAACTGCTTGCGAAAAGCTGGCTGCAAAAGTCTTTCGTGGATTATGTACAAGTTTAGTTATGGTTTATTCCAAAGTGGCTGTACAGCAACACTATCCGAGTTTTTGTCATTTTGGTGCGTCGGTTGTTTGTTTAGCGAACTTTTGGATAGTTAGCCGTAAGTACGATATGCTGCGTGAAAATAGCGAAAAATACTATATCCAGCCGTCATTCTAAAAGCGGCGGTATTAAGGCTCCACTTTTTCTTATTCGAGAAAGGGTGAAGATTCCAATCTGGGTTAGATTGGGCTCTTAGCTCAATAGTATAAATGCCTGGGCAACTGGCTACAGCTTCTGAGCTGACCTACTTATAATCAATTTTTCAACCAACCAGTTTCTTGGTCTTTTCCGCTGTAGATTATTCAACTTCCTATTACAAAGATGACTAAATACGCATGGGCTGCATTCCAAACACTGAAAGGAATACCAGCAGAGGATATTTCCTCTTATCGTCCACCCCGGGGGGGGGGGGGTACTAGGGCAAAATGGGTTACGGGGATGCTCCGCTGGTCAGGGTACCTTTTTCAACCTCCACGAGTCCCAGGTAGGGTCGCAAAAACACCAAAATAGAAAAATCAGTCCCTCGTAGGGTGCCTTTTTTGGAAAATTTAGGGAAAAAGTAGAAAATTTTGGAATTTTGGAAAATTAAAATGCTTTCCTGCCCCGGGGGGGTACTTAGGCAAAATGGGTGCCGGGTATGTGCGAGCCATAAGGGTACCTTTTTTTCTCATTCCTCAAAAGTCTCTCAAAGGGGTACAAATTCAAAAGTAAGTCTCTGAAAGGGTCCCAAAATCACGAAAATCAAAAATTTCTCTCTCAAAGGGTCACGATTTCCAAAAATTTTGACCAAAATTTGGTGACAATAAAACCAAAATTTGAAAAAAATGGACCAAAATTTTGGAAAAAGTCTCTCAAAGGGTCCCAAAATCACCAAAATTTTGTCTCTCAAAGGGTCAATTTTCGCTTTTCGGCTCGGACATACCCGTCACCTCGCAAACCTAGTACCCACCCCCCCCGGGTTTCCTGCTCATTGGTGAACGATAAACCATATATTCGACGTGAAAAATCGGATATCGAAATTATTCAATCTCGTTTTAATGATATTCGACTCAGCTTCGCTTCGTCGAATATCATCAAGCTCGACTGAATAATTTTCGATATCCGATTTTTCTTGTCGAATATCTGCTTAATATACATCCCCATATAAAGTTAGACGTTAAACAAAAGCCTTGTCTCAGAAACCAGTGCTTAACAACGCAAACCAAATTTAAAAATTGAAGCCTTTCTTATATATCACTGTATATCCTGTAAAATATTATTCATTGGCAATATTAGCAACATCTGAGATTTTGCTGTTAAGTTACTGTAACTTTCCTATTGAAACTTACTCATAACAAACGGGTGTTCATGAAAAATTCAAGATGAAAATCCTCTTTACTTTCTTCAAAAACGATTCATTTCCCCCAAAGAATTCTGCCTAAAGTCTGCATTATTTATAGAGTGCATTGATGGTTTACCTTCATTCTTCGGAAACTCTTCTTAGTTTCACTTTAGTTTTACTTTAGTTTCGGCTCAATTCAAAAGTCTGGTAGAATCATCTATAAAATAGACTGAGATCAGATTGTGATTGTTTTCATCACACCACGCTGAAGCTCTAAAGGGATATGTGAAAACATAACAATCTGACGAATATGCAATCTCGAAATCGTAAGGACTGCGTTCGTCTAATAGGACTAGGAATGACAACAAAGTTGCGTCATTGTGTTTATGAATAGGGCGCTGCATCATTTTTTGACTTTCTGGCGTGCAACAAGATTCTTGTTGTAGAATTTTCCGCGGGGGGACTATTTTCCTCAGATGTTTAATTTTCAAGTGTCGTCAGAGGCTTACCGTGTGCGTAAGAAAATTATAAACAGCTGTTATAGAGTCTGTCTCAAAATAATTTGCAGCTGGAGACAAAAAAACAGCCTTTTGTCGATCAACCAGCAATAAACTTTGTTTGATATCTTTTGATTAAATGAATATTTTTGAAAAATTTTTTCACAGTGATGATGATCTAAGATTGAAGAGTCACTCCTGTGAAAATTGTAATTATACCACATTTCTACAAAAAGTTGATTTTTTTCTTCTTCATTTTTCATTTTCATTTTCCTTTTTTTTCTCAATTTTTTTACTTGATAATATTACACTCACGAATATCTTTTAAACCAGCACAAAATCGCAACTTGATTCAATTGCAATAGTTTTTTGTACCTTTTTCTAGTCACATTTCCAGTACAAACAAGATTTTTAAAAAGTAAAATTTGGTGTGTTCCATCATTCTGAGTCCATTAGCTCTCTTAAAATGGTCCAAGACAATCTAAAGTCCAGTCATCATCCAGTTTTCCACTTTCAACCCAGGCTCCAGAAAGTCACCAAAATGGATATGGATCTAAAACATCCTTTAGCTTTAGCACTTCAATAGGTCTCTAATGAATTTATTATCCTTGGATAATTAAGTTTCATGTACTGAAATTTTACAGCAATTCGATAGAAATTAGAAATGTACGATTTCCTAGCTTTTTTAGATATATTTTGAATCTATTAAAGTTGGGAGTCCTATAAAGTTATGGTAATTGGAAATTTCTTTCAGGAAATAACACAATATCACTAAAAAGGGAATAATTAAAGAGGCGTGATAAATTTGAAAAGCTCAGAGTTCAAAGAACGGGGTGGAGTAAACAGCGACGGGGAAGTTTACTGTGTGTATTTCAATTTCTACCACTGCAATTTTTCCGTCTACCGCCCATTACGGCTGTAAATTCTGTGCATGTTTTCCCGTACGTTTACTATCCCTCTAACGGACGATAGCATCGTCTAGGAAAAAAGTCTTAGGTGGTCCTGACCTCTTGTTCCTCTGCGTCATAAATCATCCACTAATGAAACAGTATGTCAAAGTTAATGCGATGCATCCATTATCACTGGTTAAGATCTTCGAAGTAATTACATTTCTCTAATCTGTTATCATCTGCAGTCATTATATGAAAAGAGAGAGACTTTCTATCAGAGCATGATGAGTGCATTGCGGTAATGCAAAGCGAAAGAGAGCACGCACACATGTAGAGAAGGAAATTTGATAAGATATACGGGGTATTACGAATACCAAAAAAGTATCAAGACAGAATTTACTCTGACAGAATTTTCATTTATGTTGTAAGCCATGACAGGAAAGCAAGCAACAACAATTCGTTCTTTGAGTATTCGTTTTCTATGGCAGTTCATTCTATTTGTCATTTGTGTGTTGGGTATATCAGGGTTATTGTATGTTGTGGATAAGGATAATACTAGTTTCAAACCTGTCCGGATGAAGGGGCAATATATTGAGAATCGCCGTGTTCGAATGGTGAACAAACTCATGAACCGTACCGCAGTGTCCGCCGTCCAACATTTCGGACAAAAACACGAGTTGAAGTTTTCTGAGATTCATGACTTTGTGACGAATATGACTCGAGCTTTTTATTTTGGTGTTTTGAAACCGGACATGCAAGAGACATATACTATTTACCGAATGCCAAGACGTGGCATGAATTTTGTGCAGGCTTTTGTTTTGACGTATTCCACACTGACTACTGTTGGTAAGACTGTTAACTTCTTCAGTACTGTGAGAAAGTAAAATTTAAGGACTTTTTCAAAACCACGATACGTCAATTTCAAATGCAATTTTCTCGGCTATTGGCTGAAGTAAAAATGGGTCATTTTTCGTTGAAAAGTTCTTTTCAAGGTCTCTCTTTTTTTGAATTATGTCCTGAATCAAAATAACTGGCGGCCGAAAGAGTCTTTCATAAAGGAAGGAAATTTAGCTGGTTAGTACTGAAAGAGTCAAAGTAGTTGAAAGCACTTGTTTTGATAGAACGTGATTATTTTTAATCTTCAATGGGAGAACATGAGTTAGCTCACGAGTGAAGGTAGAGAGTTTCTATCACCATATTTCCCTAACACCCTGACTGGAAGTACTTGGGATTCGAACACAGACCATTGCAGTGTAAAGTCTGTGATCCAAACCTTCACACTACCAATCGGAAGAATGTTAGTGAGACACAGTGATAGCCTTATCCAGATGGTGAGTGAATGTATACCGAGTCTATCCTTAGCTTAGTATGTCATGAGGTTAGTAAAGCTCAAATTGCAGATGTAGAACGACAAACTCGGTATAAGATTGGTAGTGTGTAGGTTTCGATCACAGACTTGTGCCACAATGGACTGTGTTCGAATCCCAAGCACTTCCAGACATGGTGTTAGGGAAATCATAGAGGTATAAAGAAAGACAGGAGATGAATTTGTCGGTAATTGGTCGTTAAAGTCTTTTGATTTCTTTTATGTAATAAATCAAAAGAAATTCTAGGCTCGCCCGACGAAATACGACTTTTTAGTAGAACTCAAGTCTGTTCTGAACATTCTTACTATCAGCATCGAAGATTTCTAGCCTTCTAATATACGAGAATAAAACAAAATTTAGCTCCACGAAATAAGTTTGCGTTCAATTTTGGCATCCATTAAATTTTATTTTGAAAATATATTTTCTCTAGCCAGAAAATAAAAAGTTCTTTACAAGCACACACAATTTCAGACCCAATTTGTAGACAAAAAGTCGCTGGAGAATTTTGGAGGAAAGTATTAAGCAATAGGGTTCACCTTGAAGAAAATGTTGATCGAAAAATCTTGTCATTTGATGAAGGATTGCAAATTTTACAGGCCCTTTTTAGTCCAAATATTTTCTTACACCAATGTCAGAAACAATGAATCTCGTCTCATCTTATTTCCAACACTTAAGTTAGCCAATAAGATTTCACCTATCAACAAAAGAGCTCATTAAAAATGCACGATATATGAGATTATGAGCATGCATACCTCGTAATTTTTTTAATCGTAGGGCGAGCATGGTTACAATAGCATACTTCTCCTGTTTCTTTATACCTCCATGGATAAATATGGTGATAGACTCTATACCTTCACTGGTATATCACTCTTCTCTCAAACCAGCTGATAATCGAAGTTTTGATTGACGTCAAATGAGCTAACTAAACCTCAATTTTTTTTTTATCACCATATATAAAATGGTATAAGTAAAAAACTTATAGACAATTTAATATATCAAATTGCAGATGTAGAACGATAAACTCGGTATGATAATAATAATAACAATAATCGAATTTTCGATTGACGTCAAATGAGCTTAACCCTTCGTGCGCGCTGTTTTTTTGAAAAAGTTAAAATTTTTCTAATTATTTTTTTGAAACTCAAAACTTTAAAGTGCCGTAAGAGCTTGTAGCTTTTGATTTAGAAGATGGTTTGGTACCACTAGAAAGCTATTTATATACTCTTGCTAAAAGCATTCGGTTTATGCCCCTTTAAATCAAGTGGTCAGGAGTTATGGCCTCAAGTCTGAGACTCATTATTTTGGCTTGTTTTGGACGCATACACGCGTCCCTCGTGGTCTAAAGGTTAATAAAGCTCAAATTGTAGATGTAGAACGATTAACTCGGTATACATGAATTAGCTCAGTGAGTATTCTCCCTGGAATTAAAAATAGTTTTAGATCCTTTTATTTTCCGATGATATTGATGTTCTTGGAACAATGGCTAAGTATAATTTTACTAACATGTACTGTATTTTACTTTTTCTCTCCGAAGGCTGGGGTCACCATTTACCAGTAACAGACGGTGCCAAAATACTCACCATGTTGACTGCTATCTTCGGTATTCCGCTTACCTTCATCATGATCTTATCCGGCTCCACACTCATCACACGCCTCGCTAAAGAAGCTGAAATCAAGATTTTCGGTAACCGTGAAAGTGGAACGCATAAATTTGATCGTCCCATATTGGTAGGCTTCATCTTGATCTACATGTTTGTGACATCTTGTGTTATTATGAAGCTGGAGAAGTTGGATTATTTGAACGCCTTGTGGTACACTTTGATGTCGTTGATGACAGTCGGGTTCACTGATATCATCCAACGACGAAGAGGTAGGTGTTCTTCCAAAAGTTATACTAGCCATAACTTTCATTAAGGTGCCACCGCAGCAAAACGAACACATAGAGTTGAATTTGCGTTCAAAAGGAATGATCTTAGCCCTACAGTAATTTTTGTTAAGAATGACCTCTCATCTGAGACAAAATTCTTTCAAATGATGACAAATGTGTCAAGGGAGTGATTTACAGTCTACTTAGAGTGACATCTGTGCCTTGTCTTACACGTTTTTCATAAGAACAATTTCATAAGAATACGAGGCTGAAATTTGGCCAAAACCTAAGAACAAATTAAGAAAATTCTGAACCTCGGATTCCAGAAATTACTGAGAAGTACATGTTTCCATTTTAATTAATATTGACATTTAAGGCTGAAAAACTCATATAAATTTAAGAGCAGCCCAGCCAGAATCATATGACTTACTGGTTTTTCCTATAAAAAGCGTATATATCTGAAGATACTGCTCTTCATATGTTATTTTACTAATGTACAGGTTTAGCAACATAACTGTACGGATACTTTGAGTAGAGTATATTTCCCGGGGGAGGGGGGGTACTAGGGTTGCGAGCTGACAGGGGGGGGTGCCGCCCGACTTTCAAACTTTGGACCCTTACCGGGACTAAAAAGGAGAAAAAAAAGGAAAATTTTGGGAATTTTACGACCCTTAGCGGGACAAATTTGACCAATTTTGACCGATTTTGACCAAATTTCGATCTTTCAGGGGGTAAAAAGTTTAAATTTTTCTATTTTTCCGACCCTTAGTGGGACTGAAATTAGATTTTTCTGATTTTTCCGACCCTTAGCGGGACTTTGGAAGTTCAAAAAAGGTACCCTTAAGGGCGGCACATACCGTACCCTCCATTTCCCTAAGTACCCCCCCCCCCGGGTATATTTTTAGCCTATGAAGAGCGCTTGATAACTACTTGTGGTATAAAAAGGGAATTTTCCAGAAAAGGGAATTTCCTTAGATTCATTTAACTCTCCAGGGATAAGAAAAAGACAAACTGACATTTCAAAATGAGTAATCAGATCAAAATAGCTCCGGAAAAGTATTTTTGATGATGATAAAACAATAGAGAGACCGTAAGATAAGAATGCTACCGTTAACCCTATTGGCCCAAGCTTTTTTGACTTTGGTATCCCCAGGGGGGGGGGTAGAATCTACCACCCTCGATTATTTTTGATCTAGAAGAGCTATGGTCATGAAATTTGGTACAGATGTTCTCCATCATGAAACAATTTTCCAGGAAGACAAGAAAATTGATGACGTCATTCAAAAACCGATGACGTCATCATAAAATTTCCACCTGTCGGAAAAACCCCAAATAATTGGTTTACAAAAATGTCTATTACAATCGAACCAATAAAGATAATTAGATTCTGTTTGAAGATTCAGAAAGATAAAAGGTTGTCCTTTAACATAATTGCCGGTTTTAAATTTTCAATAAAGACTTTTTCTTAAAACCTATGCTGAAGATGAGCAAAATTTTCAAAATTTGATGACGTCATAAACTTTTAAATTTTGAGTTTTAAGCGATTTTAGCTGGGTTTTATGTCATGTTTCACAATAAACTCATAAAACCTGATCTGAACAACCTATGACCCTAAAATTTTGCACAATTACTCTTAATAAGATCTTGTTAAAAGTCAGAAAGTTTCAAGTCGTTTGAAAATTTTTCTCAGAGATATTCACAAAAGAACTCCAGCGTGGTAGATTCTACCCCCCCCCCTGGGGCTAATAGGGTTAAGCGGAACTAAAATACTGAAAAACGCGCTCAAAATTATGAGATGTTTGCCCAACTTCCTTATGTGTGAAGCTATGAATGCCAACCTCAGAAGCTTTAGGCTTCCTCCGGTGGCAATAACTGTAAAGTGAATGGTCATTGGGTACATCCCTTTCTCACAGACCCGGTGGGAACATCTCTCACTGGAAAATTTAATCAAAATATTGTCCCAGTGGAAAATTATAATCCAATTTTTGTCCCCGCTGAAAGTGATCAGAAAATATACTGCAAAATAGCAAAATATTGAGCTATTTCTTCTATCCCCGCTTAATTTTCTGACTTAAAATCAATGGAATTCGAATCGCCAGCCATAAAAATATGGCAATATCAATACCCATTGAGTTTCAGTCCGTTATCCCCCCCCCCCGCCACCACTAGCTGAAAAGATCCTACCGGGTCTGTGAGAAGGGGGTGCGTAGGCCCAGTTTTCGGTCTCCCTTTTCAAGGTTCAGTTGACCCTGACTAATCAAAGTATCTTGAAATTCTTTTGTTCAAAAGGGAATTAGAATATTTTTACAGATATTTTGATTCAAAATACAATTTCACATCCCCAAAATCCAGTACTCGAAGGAAGGGGATTGAAACAAAATACATTTATTGAGAAGTATACGTAGTCACACCCACGTCTGAGGTTTTCAACCCAGGCTTGTTCAGGTCTACATAAGGCTGAAAATTGGAAGAGTTTTAAATGAAGTTCTCACATAATTCTCACATAAATATACACTAGACTTCAAGTGAGTCAACGATGAATCAAAACAGAGGACTGAAGTAAGATTTGAACTCTTCCATTTCAGTCCTCAGTTTCGTAGGTCGCTTATTAAACTGCGGGCAATGCGTAGATATAAGTGTTGGCACTTAATGGTAAGTCCTTGATAATGATATCGTTAAAACAAGCAGAAGGTGTAAAAGTTTTTGAAGTTTCTGATCTTGTTTCTATTTTAGTGACTTATGGTCGCGAGGATGAATTAATTGGTGTCGCTATCTTCCAAATGATATGGCTGGTGATCGGGATGATATTGATCGGAGGTTTCGCATTGTCTTTACTCGATCGTTACTTGATGAAAACAAACAGCGGCAGTGTTCATCAATTCCAAATCTTCAAGAACAAAGAAGAAGATCTCGTTGAAAATATGGAAGAAGAAGTGTTTGAAGATCGGTCGTGAAATCTTCTTAAAATTATACGAAAATACCGAGACAAAAGTAGAAACTGCAATGCTAATATTTGGAATAAGAGAGGGATTCCCTCAAAATTGAAAATGCAAGTGATTTTAAAGGCTTTACAGTAGGGTTGGAAAGTAGAGTTTTGACCCTGCAGGATTTCCAATTATTGCAGAGTCGAAAGGACGTAGAAAGTATTTGGGTTTTCTTTGAACAATCTGTGATCGTAAAACTAAATCGATTTTTCTCGGAACAATAAGTACTCACAAGTGCTTTTAGAGGACTCGATTGTTCTGGTGAAAGATCTTGTGACAGCTTTCATGGAGGATACTCGGTTCGCTCTGACAGTGAATATTGACAGTCGGGAACACCATATGGAAAAGGCAACTACTGCCTTAACGGGAAATATTTCCCGAACGAGAAGGTGGAAAACTTCCCAAAATGACTAGATTTTCCAAATCGTGAAGTTCAACAGTTTCCCGATCGGGAAAGTGGCCTCTGAGCACTCCGGAAATGCCTGTGGAAAGTTTAAAACTTGTCCCTCTTGTAAAGGAGGGAAAATAAATAATATTCACCAGGGAGTTAAGAAATCCACCAGGTAATCGCTTCTTATTTCTACTAATTAAAAACTTCCCTATTTGGAAACTTTTTCTCGATCGGGAAACAAAAATCTGCTTTGTTTACAAAAATTATATTTCCCGTTTGGGATCGATGAAAAGTTCTTGACCAAAACGGGAAACAGAAAAGTGATGAAATTTTCAATCTGGAAATAGTTTCCTTTTCTGGTTATTTTCACCTTCCCGTTCTCTTACTTAGAAGTACGGCCATCTAAAGTTTGAAATTCTGTCAGATAGAGTACGATTGACGTCAAATTGTGTCTAAACCGTACGGAGTCTGACAGAATTTTGAACTTTAAGTGGCCGTATTTCTTCGTGCGTTCCAGTAAGAGACTTGTTGTAGTATACTTTTTTGCTCAGAATTTCATGCTCTTTCCGATGGTCTCATTCATTTCTTTCGGATTTGACTTTTGAAAAACGTCAATTTTTTACTCATTTTTTCCCCTTACAGTTTTGTCTGTAAAAGTCAGTTTTTTAGTCATAAAAACTTTTGCCGGGCCTAATTCGCGGGCCCCCTCTCAAAAAAGTCTTAAAAACCTTCCTACTTTCGAACTAACCACGTGCGGTTGCGTCGCATAAAATATGTCACGGATCCTAAGGATTGGTCCCCTACTATTAAGGCAAAAGTTGCCTTTTTCATATAGTGGTACCTACTGATTGATACACTGAGATACTCGCGGTACGTAGGAAATTGTGGTCTAAATTGGTGACCAATTTACAGTGTTTTACTTCATTAGAGACCGAATGTGGAATTTTCACAGTTTAAATACTTTTGTAAATAGAGTTTTTTGAAGTAGAAAGAAAAAACAATCAACTATACGGTGATTCATCTTTAGCATCTCAGAATACTTAACACGCTGAGAGGTGGGCGGTTTCTTAGATATAGATCTGGTATTTTTCCTTAAAAAGAATAAAAACTTTGGGTCTATATATTGCTGAATAAATTATTTGTTGTTGTAAAGTACATGACAACCGGTTTTAACAAAAGTTAACCCTGTTGAATTGATTTTTTTTTCGTCAAAAGTTACCCAACATGATTGTTTGTAATGGCAGAATTTCAAGTTGAAACAATTGGACAAGTGTTTCGATCAATTAGAAGAATAAAAACTTTGGGTCTATATATTGCTGAATAAATTATTTGTTGTTGTAAAGTACATGACAACCGGTTTTAACAAAAGTTAACCCTGTTGAATTGATTTTTTTTTCGTCAAAAGTTACCCAACATGATTGTTTGTAATAGTGAGGTCAGGTAGCACATAAAAACGTAAGAATACTTCAGATGGTGATTAAAGCATGAAATTTGGCACAGATGATCCTTAGAGGGTCTAAAACTTAATTTTAAACAGTAACACCAAATTTTGCCACCTGGCCACCTGCTAGATGACGTCATCAGGTGGCTGGGCCAAAAATTATTTTTTTGAAAATATTCAAAATCTGATGGTTCCAGCGGAAAGAGCATGAAATGCTGATAAAAATTGAGGTATAAAACATGCCTTGGAAATCTTCCTATCAAAAGTTATGGAGGTTGAAAGTTTTTTGATGACGTCATCATAAGCCTTTCCAGGCAAAACTTAAAAACCTCGTAATTTTGGTACAAATTGACCAAATTTCATGTTTTATACATCAATTCATATCAAAATTCATTGCTTTTTCCGATTCCGATGTTCAAATTGAATTAAAAGCTTTAAATCCTTCAGAATACTAAAACTTAGATTTTGAGCTTTACATGGCAAATCAACGCAGCGTTCTCCCTTCAGGAGCACAGTGCACAACCAACTATTTTTTTTGGATGTTTTAAGCCTTCCTATGTTGTTTAGACCCAAGCATCAGATAGAACTTCAAATTTTGACATGGATTCATGTATAAAACACTAAATTTGGTCAACAAGTTCCGTTATTACGGGATTTTAGGTTTTGCCTGGAAAGGCTTATGATGACGTCATCACAAAACTTTAAACCTTCATAACTTTTGATAGGAAGATTTTGAAGGCATGTTTTATACCTCGATTTTCATCAGAATTTCAGGCTCTTTCCGCTGATACCATCAGATTTTAAATATTTTCAAAAAAATAAATTTTTGCTAAGCCACCTGATGACGTCATCTGGCAGGTGGCCAGGTGGCAAAATTTGGTGTTACTGTTTAAAATTAAGTTTTAGACCCTCTAAGCATCATCTGTGCCAAATTTCATGCTTTAATCACCATCTGAAGTATTTTTGTGCTAACAGACCTCACTATAATGGCAGAATTTCAAGTTGAAACAATTGGACAAGTGTTTCGATCAATTAGAAACTATATACAAAAATAACTTACTGTAACAAAATGAAGATTTCTTGTAACATTTTGATTATATTTTTAAAACAAATTAAATGACAAAAAATTAATATAAATTTAATAAAGGGTAAATGAAGTGATTAACAAGATTTCTTGCAATATTTTGATGTCAAAAACAAGAGCCGTTTCTTCTATAGAAAACAAAAGAAATTTCTAATATCTTGTTAATCAACCTTTCCAAAATGGTGAGAAAAAAATCTGAAACCAAGAAAGAGGTAGTAAAGGCTATCCCATCAATTTGACGACTCGTCCTTATTAGACCTTGTTGTGAATGTAATTGTCAACGAGAATGGACAGATATTCAGTAATAAAAAATCTAAAATCTAAAACACAATATTGTTACTTAAAAAATAATCAAAAGACTGAGTTTCAAAATAAGCAACTATATTCTCTAAATCTATTTACACAGTGTGGGTCACTAGGCAATTAAATTTTGTATTACTTAAAATAATTGCATGTTATTTTCTTGTATAAAATAAATAGGCATTTCTCCTCGTAATATATATATATAACTTTCAACAATACATATTATGTTATACATTATAAGTATGTGTGACTCTTAGAAATTCTACGCTTTTTACACATTTTTTTATAAGAGCAAACAATATAAGAACTTCGATTGTCAAAACATTAAGATTGACCTAAGAACATTTTAAGGCTTCATTGACTCTGAAACACCTAATTTCTTAGGAAATTGCGCAAAAATATTCCTGAAATGGCGAAATTAAGAACACTTTAAGAACATTTTTAGGCTTAAATCTCAAAAAGCTAAGAACACCAGAAGGCTTCAAAGATTTTGGATGTTCTTATAAAAAAACATGTATGTACATCAAAAGGCTGGAAGTTAAAGTGGAAGAAAGAAATATCTTTAAAACAAAAGTTCTAGCTGACTTTTGTATATCCAGGAGTTTCAAAGTAATAATTTTATCAATTCAGTTCAAGAGATCGTTGAAACAAAAGAATGACACTTTTACAATAAAGAAATGTGAATCTAAAAATGAAACCATGAAACTATTTGCACAGCCTTGTAAAAAATTCACATGACAAATTTTCAGTTTTCACACACACAAAGAAAAGCTTTTTTGTTCACTTCTTGACTAAAAACATCATGATTCGGAAATTGATTGTGCGTGCGGCTAGCAGGCGGTTACAATCGGTCTCTTCTGTCAGCGCGATGTGATGATAGTCTGACTCTTTGTTGTCATCGCGAAATTCGAAGCGTTGTGTTTCAGGTGAGATCTTTGCATCTCCAAAGGGTCCTTTCGTCAGGAAGTATTTTATTTCGTGGTTCCCTTTTCCTGAAAAATAACAGCATAGTTAGACTTAATATTTTAAGGTCAATAGTTTCAGACATATTGAAGGCATTCTTAATTAAAGGGATTACCAGAAGGTTTGTGATATTTGCCGAGATATCTAATTTTTAAACCATTAGTAAGAAAACAATAGAATTTAAACGCAAGAAACCGTGCAAAACACAAGAACTTTGGGAAAAACTACAAATTCTTAGAGGTTCTACTCAGGACCCCAGAAGGTTTTTGCAGGCCAAATATCTCAAACCATCTGATTACCCTTTTATAACTCTTACCGTAAAATGTTTACACGTATTAAATTGACGAAAATTGATGAGAAAAACTTTTGAGCTGATCCTTGCAAAAAATATTAGAAATTTTTTTCTAAAGCAACCGGCTGAATCGATTTAATGTCATGGCTAATTAACGAATTCTCACGTGACGTTTCAAAGTACAACCCACATGACAAGAAGTTGTTGTTTTTGTGAGCATTGAACTGTCTTTATAAACATTCAAAATATGTTTATCATATAATACCTTTTAATATTAATTGGTATGAGAGTGAACGTGCTGCAATTTTCTCATTGCCGACAACTTTGGCCTTGATTGTCCACAACTGATCGAAAGCAGTGAACTTGTTTGTCTCGTAATACAATTTGGGAATATAATCATCACTGCGACTTGGGCATAGTTGAATGTCTAAAAAATTAGAGTTTCCTTGGTAAAAATTTTGAAAAGTTGGTAAAAGCCCAATTTTTGTCCAGAGTAAGCAAAACACGTTTATGTAAGTTTAGAAAATCTTTCTGTGACCTGCGTCACACAATTTAAATCCTCGGTTACATAAATCAATCATATAGATTTGCATACGATAACTAAATCACACGTGTATCAAAAAAAATGAAAGGAATGTTTATAACTGAATAAGAGTAAAAAACCCCAAAAAGATTTTGTTACCACAATTAGTGATTTTTTCATACGATAACATTTGGAAGAGGTCTTGATAACGCCTCAATTCCTCGTTAGATTCTGCAGCAATGATGTTGACATTCTCCAGAAGGTCTGCTCCACATTTCTGTGGGAACAAACAGTCCTTGACATGAGACTCCACTTGGTGATGAACACCTACCCATGTGCAACCTAAGCCCTTATATTCACAGCAGGCTGGTCTAAAGAAAAAACAAAAATAGAGTGTTAAGAAATTCATTCACAAGTTTTGCAAAACCTGAAAAGAAAGAAATTAGGTTAGATTATCAAATATACTTTTGACAATATTTCTAAGTCGAGATCTTAGAGGGACCCCCCAACCGCAGAATACCAGTTGACTTAGAAATATTGTCTATGCATGAAGGGAACTTGTAAAGCAAAGGCTTTTAGTCTATCTTCTCAAGCATTTTCTGCATCCTGTGTGTTATCTTGTAACAAGGGTAGCATTATGATGCGAGAATTTTCCTTAAAAAGTGAGCTTTATGAAGTTTGCTGATGTGGGTGCTGAAATAGTTTTACAAGAAAGAGTTGTAAATATTCTTTTTGAAACGATTACTAGCTCTATGTTTTATTTATAGGAAGATTAATTTGTGACATTAAAGAAGCTTTAAACTAAAACCACATGATTTAGATATCTTTGAAATAGAGCATTATTATTCATTGAAAAAATTCTGTTTTTCTATATACTATGAGTAAATGGTTGAGTTTTGGGCAAAGATTCTCCTTTCATCTGTCATTTACATCTGAAATAATTGATAAATTAAAAACTAGAAAATTAAAATATTTACAAGATTGAAATGAACTAGGATGACAGATGAATGGAAAATCGAATTTCAAAACATATATAATTCAATCAAAATTTTAATTTACCCCCGCACCAGCAAAAGAAGACTTTCAAATAAACAAAAACTTTTTGTTAGTGAAATGTGCTTAACTCAAGTAACCTTCATGCATGTCTAGAAATATATATGAACTAAAGGTTGGCGTAATTTTACCTGTCATTACTACAGAGTATGTGTCATCACAAATATATGTAGTATGTAGATTTTCCAAGTCTATCATCATTTCCTTGAAATTTCTTTGCCATCAACTCCTAGAATAACTGCATAGGTGAGAGAGACAATAACATGATAATATACAATTTCAATTTTCAAAAACTCTAAAGTTTGATAATGATCATGAAAGAATGCAAAGTATTTATTTAAAAGTAGAAGAAGCTGCAAAATTATTATAGAAATGGAAGCAGAGCCACTTTTAACAAAATTTGATAAAAATCTCATGCAAATTATGTAATAGCGTATCAAAATTGTTTCAAAAGCTGTGACAAACTATTTACGTAATTTTGGGAAAAAAGGCTTAAAACTGTACATATTTACATGGAATTAAAAAAAGTAGAATTACAATTGCAATAAAATAATCTAGGATATTCAAAGTTTGAAATTTTTTTAAAAAAATACTGTAAACAAATAAAATATAGTTACATACAAAATATAACAATACCCTATGTATTAAATTTTACTGGTTTGTGGTGAATAGTAAACTCACACACCAAGAGAAAAAGGAAAATAAGACGTGTATTAATGTACGAAAAGAGAATACTTAAAGGTTAAAAGAAAATGTTACACTTGTAGAAAAAAATCTAAACATACCTCTGGTCACATTTACTTTTTTCATGGAAAGGGATTTGGTTTCGTGGGAATTCATCTTCACAGTATCTGCAGTATGTTGGCAGTTCAGATACCGCTTTTTCAACCGCTAAATTGCGAGATGAGTTCTTAGAACTTATGTCAGCTCTACAGCTTGGGCATTGTGCTTGCTCATTTTTCAGCCTAGCATCAGCAAGGAGGTGATTAAAACATCCAATGCACATCAAATGTCCATGGAGACACTATAAAAGGAACAGTTGACTCATAAATATTTCAATTGCAGAATTATGCAGTGACCCATAGTAACAGTGTGAATGGGAAAAAGGCACTCCTAGTGACAGGTCAGGCGGCCATAGTTACTCTGGCTATAATTACAAATTCTTAAAACTTTTCCAGGTCAGCATTAGGTAACGTGGTAACATCTCCTTTCTCATTCTGTCATTCATTCACCTGCTTTAACCTTTAAAAATGGAAACAATTTTGAAGTAAACTGGTAAAAATCAGGCAAACTAGGGCTTGCTCTTTTTTCAAAAAAAGTTCCTTTAAGAATCATTACAAAGCACTACTGCTAATATTTCTCAACAGGTGACAGGGTTTAATAACACAATATAATTGACAAATATCAGAAATGTCTTACCTGATATATGGAACCAGAGGGTAAATCAAAGCATATAACACAAGAAAGAACACTGATCAATCTTGACTCAAGACGTTCTCTTTTTTCGTCCACTTTTTCAGCTTCACTCTCCATTTTAACCCTTTTAGCTGGAGGGGTAAGATCGATTTCATCTTTACATACACTGCCAATAGACTCTCTTAATAATGATGCCACTTCTGTCATGATTAAATTGTATTCTCTGTCACTTAGAAAAATTTTGTACCAGCTCACAGCTTCAAAACAACTTTTGCATGTCCCTTTAAAAAAATTTTTTCAATGTTTACATTTTTGCACGACGGTGTCACATGATTTTCATACATTCATTTGATTGGTCGAAATTTTGCTTTACTATATTGTTTTGATCAGTTTGGAAGTAAAAAAACAGGGTGTAAAACCCAAATTAGAAAACAAAACAAATTAAAATCTAATTACTGAAAGAACTGAGAAAAAGCTTTTTTAAAGGTAAAAAGGGTAGCACTATATTACTCAAAATAATGAAGACTTGATAAAAGTAACCTCATTTTGACTCAAAATCTTGATTCTTTTTAGAAAATTAGATGGGTCTTTCACCCAATAAATTTCATTCTATTCAACCGGGAGCAGGAAACCAGTCAAGATGGCGACCAAAGATTTGGTGTTATCTTGTCAATCCAAGTCAAAAATCTTAAAATGGCACGTCAAGCCTGGAGAATCAGTGAAGAAAGAGAAGATACTTGCTACATATATCTTCACAGAAAAAATTGACCCCTCTAACTTTATACTGCAAAGGAAATTGAAGGCGAAGTTTGATGGAAAAGTTGTTGACCTGATAGTGAAACCAAATGAGGAAGTTGAAAAAGGGTATTTATTTTGTATCAAATATAAATTGATTCCTTAATGATTTTTGTGATAAATACTGTACGTTGATGCTATTTTGAAATACCAAATTACCAGCAAATTTGTCAAAGTTTGGGTCTTCCTTTGTAGGCCATGACCAGTGGATTGTATAACGGGGCGGGAGGTCCTAAAACTGCTGGATTAAATCAAATAAACAAGGTTATTTCTAAATGTTCTAAATTTATAAACAAAAAAGTCGAAAATAAACATGACACTGATAGCAAAGATTTTAAACCACTAAATATTAAACAGTCTATTTAAACTCGAAGCATGTAAAAAGTGTACATAAATTCTTAAACGGCAATCTAAACAAATCTTTCAGTCAGGCACATCCTGGCAAATGAACGGGGTATTTTTCACTTGCGACCATTGGCAAATGAACGGGGTCGAAAACGAAAGTGACGTAATAGCGCCGAATACCCAGTTTAATTGAGCCGGGTTGGAAATATTTTGCTTCATTTCAAAGAACTGCATAGATGAAATTTTTTTTCCATGGGTCAATTTTGTCTTCTAAGATTGAAGAAACTTTTAACGAAAAAATAAAGTTCCCAGTTTTCTTCCTTTTTCCCCTATTTCAGTTTGAAGTTCATTTTTATTCATTTTCGCGCTTTTAGCCTGAGACGTCCTATCTCATTTACACTGGGTGACGAATACCCCATGCAAATGCTCACCCCGTTCATTTGCCAGGATGTGCCTGACTGTCTTTCATTGACTTGTTCACACACCATCCTCGTCCTTATGACATTGACAACCCAGACCGACGAAATGACAAAAATAGTGTTGCTGTAACCCATTTTGATCAAGCTGACTGTCCAGTTATGTATCATGCTCCTCTTGTATGGCATCAATTTGATTGCCATACTAAAGTCAAATTCTCTCTTCACTCTCTGAGTCTTCATTTGAAAAATAAATTGATTCAAGCTCAATAAATCTTTCTTTCATTTATTTCGATTAATTTTCTTTTTTTAAATATATAAAAAATGGTAATAGTACTTATAAAGATATCTTTATATTTTTGATATACTTCTTCTCAAAACCATTTATATAAAAATAAAATACAACTAGTCATTTTATTATTTGTTGACCATTAAACTTGTGCTATATGGTATTTTTAGTCCCCTTATGCGTGTACATAATTTTTAGGCTTGCTTTATTGCAAGTACCAGTTCGACTAATTATATTTCACGAACTCTTATATCTTCCCCGTATTTTGATTTAAATACCGGGTACTGATGAACGGCTTAGAAAGCTTACTATTTACAAGCTATTTTTGTTCACAGCCTTTTATTCATTGTAAATTTTTCTACTACGCGAAAAAAAGAAACTTTAACTTTAGCTTAAAATAAAAAATAGCAATAAAATTCAAAACGTCCCCAGCCAGACTGTCCTACTTGATACAACATTGGATAACCAATTGATGGATAGAACTTTTGCTGCTTAGGATGGTATGTTGAATAATAAAAAGATTTCAGCCTCAAGACAATGATAAATATATAAATGATGCGATGATGCCATAAAACCAGACGCGGTGTCAATTGAACATGTTTAAACAAAAATCACAATCATACCATGAATCAAAATGTAATCCAATGCAATCAAATAATTACTCTTAGGTTCCAAATAAACAGGGGGGTTCGAATAAACGGGGGGGTTGGGAAATTTTCTAGATCTTAATAAACGGGGGGGACCTAATTGCCGGGGGGGTTGGAAATTGTACTCCTGAAACCCAAAAATAAGGTAAAAATAGGCTAAAATCAGGCTATTTAGAGCAAAATAAGGGGCCTTCTCTTTGACAGCTGAAAATATTCTTAGAGATTAATAAACGGGGGGGTCCTAATAAGGTCCGGGGGTTGGAAAATTTTCGAAAAATTAACAAGCGGGGGGGCCCGTTTGTTTGGAACCTAAGAGTACTACCGTCAACTGCTCTAACTTGGGACTATCTGACAAAACATGGGACGGCAATGTTACCTTGAGTTACCTTGAGCTTGTTTCGTAATATCTTTACGCATCCATCCTGTGAGGACCGATGTAAATTTTCATATTGATGATGCTGTTTGTTTCAGCTCGTCTCATCATAGTGTAGCCAGTCACGAGTGGCTCGTCGGGAACTGTAAAAAGATATTTATCCAGCTCAGTTTTGAATTTCAATTTCTTGCACCCAGTGAGATCCCTCAGACGTTTTGGCAGCGAGTTGAAAAGCCTTGGTCCTTGGACTTTAAAACTTGAGTATATGACTTTTTGCCAGGGCCCCCTTTTCACTAGTGGTATGTGACATTTTCTTCCTTGTCTGGGATTGGCATAGAACGTGATTGTCCCAGGATTTGGGACAAGCTTCTCAATAATACACCAAGTGTATATGATAATATATCTTTCACGCCTTCTCTGCAGTGAAAACAGTTTTAATGTTTGTAGTCTTTCCCAATAGTTTTGGTTGTGTAGGTTTTTAATCCTCCTTGTGAATGATTTTTGGAGATCTTCGATCTGCTGGATCAGATTAACTTCATTGGGTGACCATAGTTGAGAACAGTTGTCGATGTGTGGTATGACTAAAGACTTCCAAAGAGTGAGCATGACATCATGTTCTCTTGAGCTGAATGTTCTCAGAATCCAACCAATGAGTATCTGTACTTTTTCTACAATGGTTAGAATATGTTGGTTGAATTTCGCATCGTCTGACATGGTAACACCAAGATCCCTTGTTGAAGATTTGGTTTGGATTATCTTTCCTTCACCTGTGAAATAACTGGTGGCTGGTCCGTTTCCATAATGGAGATGCTCGAACTTTTTTCCATTTAACATCATTTTGTTTATGGTCGACCATTGATAAACATTGTTAAGGTCGTTTTGTAGGTGAAACTGGTCAATGATGTTTTGGATTCCTTTCTTTACTCGTGTGTCATCAGCAAAACTTGCAAGTTCTGCTTTGGTTGTCCCTTCATCAATGTCTGATATCATGATGATGAAGAATAATGGCCCAAGAACCGATCCTTGAGGTACTCCTGATTGAATTTTTGCCTGGTACGACTTGTGACCGTCTACAAATACTACTTGGTTTCTGTCTTGAAGAAATGACTTAATCCATTTAAGTAGTTTGTCTGTTATTCCAATAGATTTCAGTTTTGATAGCAGTATCCTGTGGTCGACTTTATCAAATGCTTTTGAAAAATCGAGATATACAACATCTACATCCAATCCTTCTTCTAGTTTTGATAGGATACTGTCATAGTGGCTGAGTAATTGACTAAGGCATGATCGCCCTTCCCGGAAACCATGCTGTGTTGGGTTGAACAAGTCATTGTTGTTGATAAATTCGACTATCTTCTTTCGAACTATTTTTTCAAACACCTTGGTGAGATGGGACGTAAGTGATACTGGCCTGTAGTTAGATGGCTCTCCTTGATCTCCACCCTTTGATATTGGTGTGATATGATTTCTTTTGTGAATCTCCTCTGTTACTCCATGGTTCAGACAGTTCCTCCAGAATATTGCGAGTGGCTTAGCAAGTTCTTCTTTGCAATTTTTCAGCAAAATCGCAGGAAATCCATCAGGACCGGGAGCAGAGTTTGGTGACAATGTTGAGATTGCTTCAATGAAATCTTTTTCGTCAAAGTCTATGTCTTTTAGCACGTTTGGACATATTGTTGGATGAGTGACGTCATTTTCCGATGGTACACTGAAAACCGATGTGTATTGGTCTTGGAGTATATTAGCAATACGGTCAGCATCATATATCAAAGAATTATTTTTGTCACGCAGTGGTCCAACTTTGGATTTTGATTTACTATGCTTTTTTGCATATGCATAAAAAAATTTAGGATTGTTTTTTATTGATTCTGTTGCCTTCCTTTCCTGGCTTTTCTTCTCTGATTCGTAGGATAGCTTTAGTTTAGTTTCAATGTCTATTAATTTTTGTTTGGATTTTGCATTTTTCATTGGGTTTGGAAATTTTCTAAAAATGTTTTTTCTTTTTCTGAATAAAATTTTTCGCTCGCGTGGTATCTTCTGAAATTTTTTAGTGTTTGGTTTTCGTTTTGGTACATATTCCTTAATTATGTCTATGATCCAGTCTGTGATTGTTGACAATTGGTCAGCTGTCGGTTGATCATGAAGGTCTGTCCACAATTTATCCTTCATTTTTTCCTTGATTGATACCCAGTTTATTGTTTTTGAATGAAAATTGTACTCATCAAATACATTACGCACAACAAAGGGATCCTCCTTTTGGAAACTTGAGTGTAAATCAAAGTGAATTTTAACATTGATCATTGAGTGATGGGATATGTAATCTGGTGATGGGGCTGATTCATAGCTGTGTATTAGTAGAGGGTTATTTGTGAGCATTAAATCCAGTGTATTTCCTGCTTTGTGTGTGGCTCCTCTAATGTGTTGAATCAGATTATGGTCATTCATAAGAGTGAATATTTCACTAGTCATTCTTTGTTCCTCTGTAGATGCCCCAGGGTTTGAGCACTTGCTGTCCCAATTTGCGTGTGGCAGGTTAAAATCACCTGCTATGAAGATGTCTGGTGTTTTTCCTTCAGTTTTGTCTAGTTCTGATTTAATTAACTCTATAACTGGTTTGAATTGTTCATTCTTAGATGGATTTCCGTTTGATGAGTCGTCTGGCTGTCGGTATATTCTCCATATTTGGATATCCAATGTAGTCGAACTCAGACAGATGACTTCGATAACGCCATTTGAGTGTGTAACGGTCTGTTTGAAGTGTGATGAAATATCTTCTCTCATGTATATAGCGACACCACCACTACATCTTCCAAATCGTGACTTTGGTCTTTTTCTGTCGGACCGAAATATTTCATAGCCTTCTATGTGTAACTCAGCATCATTATGGTCTTTGAGCCAAGTTTCTGTTAAAATCATAAATAAAAAGTTATTCTCAATCAACTTGTCTTTGATATATGGTACTGTTGATTGAACTGTTTGTGGTTTAAGTCCTTGAACGTTTAAAATTGAAAATGAATTTAGCGAGACGGGTTGATCATTGACGGGTTTATTCCCCAGTTGGTGTTCTGAGGGGACATCATTCGTTGAGGATACTGGTATTGTAGTGGTATTTCCTTCCTCACTTGTTTGTCCATCAGTGTGGATATTTTCTGATCGATCTCCAGTATTAAGTCTTTTTTGAATTTTTGAAAAATAGCTAAAAAATCCATTTCTTTGTTTGTATTCTGGTTATTCCTTTGATGGGTTTCTTGAGATCCATACTCCCTGTTGTCATGCTGATAGTGTTGTTCCTTAAAATCATTTTGGTACTGATTTTCTTTGACATCCCATTTGTTTTGATATTCTCTCTCTCTATGTGGGTAGGTTTCGGCATTTCTTTTTGTTCCTTTTACATGTGTTAGCTGACACATCTTATTGAAACATTCTCCTTTCCTCAGTGAATCAATGCACATTTTTGGGTGAAAAAAGAGACAGTTTCTACCTTTTTGACAGCCAACTCTGGCTCTGGTTCCGTGCTTCATGAATTTTCGACATGCTTTTGGATGGTCGAACTTGCAGTCTCTTCCCTTTATTCCGTACTTGCATGCGGCCACCATTTCACAGCGAACCTCCAAAGTCATTTGATTTGAGTTAATGAACGACGTATTAAAAAATACACGATTTCTCTTTCGCACAGAGTAGGCTTTTAAATCGAAACATGAAAAGAATCCCTAGTGGAACACACGCCAGAGTCTGGAACAAAGAAGACCAAATTAGTGGCAAAACGATGGAGCGTTTGACGTCACTCGCGCGGCAAGTTACACACTCTTTATTTGTTAAACCCCTCGGGCGATAGGCGGTTAGGTGGTTGGCTCTCTCTAATTCTCCAATCGGCGTCCGGTTATTTTGAATGAAAACAAAAAAAGTTTAAAAGGGCGCGCTATTAGTGAAATGTGACATGTATTTGTGACATGTTATGACAGAAAGTATGATTGATAAACTTGGTGGAGTTATCAAAAACAAATTTGTTGTTAAAGAGATACCTGCCTAAATCCGACCCCCCCCCCAAATAACTGCTATGAAAAAAAATTCTATGTTTACAAACATTCCCTCTCCAAGTTGAACAATAAACTATATTGCAAGAACTCTCGAAACAAAACATCTAACAAGATGACTAAAATGTCAAGATGTCAATGTGATAAAAAAAGTTGTAAGTTGTAAAAATAATTACCTCTATTATTCTGAATCTGTTGCTCGTGTTTAAAACGTTAACAATTTGGTAATAAAAAATTATGGTTTTGTATAAGAAGGAATTAATGGTTTGGTTCAATTGGTTCAGTGTATCAAATCTCTCAGTTTAGTTGTCACTTTGGTATCTTCATTGCGTCACAGCGAAAGGTTTGTTTTTATTTTAGTTTGACCCCTTCAGATTTAGGCCAGGGCTGTCGGATTTAGGACCACTCACAGTATAACAGTAAGTGAAAATACAGGCCAGATATCAACAGTCCCATGTTTCGACCAATCGTCCCAAATTAGAGCAGTTGACGGTATTGGATTGTCAAACGCAATGGGATCTCAATCAAACAGCCGGTTCCTGGGTAATATTCGATTGTGTTGGATTATAAATGTTTCAATAGCATTTGACAGGCTAGCTCTAAAGCTCTAAAACAGCATCGAATAACATGAAAACCAGAATATGATTCTTCAATGGGAATCAAAACTATAAAGTGCACTTACAAACACCAATATGTCAGATCTAACAAAATTAATAAGGGCACTGTCATCATTGACAATAAAACAAAGGATTTTCTGTCAAGGAGCCTTGTAAACATTCCAACAACTTCCATCGTTTCAGCATAGGGTACAAAGTCCAAATATGCGTTTCCTGTAATTTTTGTATGAAGAGTTTTTTCTATACTGTTTGATTGGTTTGGATTGAGTGTTGTTCAATAACGTTCAATTGGTTCAATTGATTGTCAATTAGGTTTCGATTGAACTTTGTTTATGTTCTATTAGTTTTAAAATACAAATATGTTCGATAAGTTTTATTGCAATTTAATTAACCCACTCCTTTAGAGCGTTGGCAGCACAAAATATGCCATCAGATAAGGGTGAGTGTATAAGTACCGTACAAGAGCGAATAAAGCAAGTGAATATAATAGTCAAATGTAACAAAATCAAATGTAATTGAATACAATCGAACATAATTGAAGCAATTAACGGCAAATCATGGTTAATAGTCAATTGCGATTCGATTATGTTCCACAATCAAATTGCAATTAGTTATGATTGTGTTGGATTGTGTGGCGTTTGATGCGGTCCATTCCATTGACACGGTCTGGTCATAATTAGTTGGGTATAAGATAAAAACGACAATTTCTGCTAAATTGAAAATTTTCAATCATGAAATGCTGAATCAGCAGAAATGTAAAAAAGTAAAAAATTGAAAATTTCTGTTTTCAGCTATTTTTGCTATTTTTCGAAAGTAAAGTTGATTTTATTGTTGAATATATATTTAGTATCAATCTGACACCCTTTCAATTAATTAGACCACTGTCGTTTAGTTTTGTATTCAACTGGTTTTGTTGGAAATGTAGACAAGCAAAATAGAGTCTTTTATAAAAGACTTATATTCGGGGGGGGGGTACTAGGGTTGTTGGCGAATGAGGGGTATGTGCGGACGGGAACTCCGAAAACCGACCCTTAGAGAGACTGATTTTTGCTGAAAAAGTGACCCTTAGAGAGACTTTTTTCGATTTTTTTTTCGATTTTTGAAAAAATTCATACCCTTAGAGAGACTTTATTACGATTTTTTCTCTGAAAATCAAAAAAATTTCTTAAAATCCTGAATTTTCCGACCCTTAGAGAGACTAATTTAAAACTTTCTGATTTTTCCGACCCTTAGAGAGACTTTGAAAGGTGAAAAAACCGACTCTTACCGCCCACACATACCCATCATCCATTTTTGCCTAAGTGCCCCCCCCCCCGGGGCTTATATACAATGGGGGTTTTGTTTTTCTCCTGGTTGTGTTTCGGCATTGATGCAGTATCCATAGTATGAACCCCCCCTTTTTTAAGGGGGGATCCGAGTTTTCAAGGAAGGCTTTATTGGGGGGATGGGCAATTTTCCAGTTAAAATGGGGGGTTTGAGCTTATAGGGGGGGATCAAATAAAAATGGGGGGGATAGTAACTTTTTGGTTAAAAAAATTTTTTTTATGTTATATGTTGATTTAAGTCAATAAAATTTAATATCACATAATTTCGACTTATCTGATTATATATTTCATTCATCAAAATTCTTCCCCAATACTGGGAGTACAAATTATATGCTGGGGGCTCGGACCCCTGTAAATGGTGCAGGATCAAAAAATTTTAAAAATAGGGGGGATACCTTTATAGGGGGGGTGAAATATTAATGGGGGGGTTCAGACCCCTCTGCACACTATGGGTATCTTTTTACATAAGAACTTTTCATATCATTGAGGAATGAAAATTTGAATAAGTTACTTTTAGAAATATGGAAAATTTTTCCTTGATGTATTTATCATTTTTTAAACACCTTTGACATCTTTGCCCTTGTAAAAGTCAACACAATTTTGCTGACTCATCATTTCATTGTTAAGAAAATTGCCGTTGTCGGAAATAATTGCTCAAAAGAGCAACAATTATACTGTTTTTGTCTTAAATAACCCAGTGTGCAGTGACAATTTTATTAAGCATATGCATGCATTAATTTTTTCTTATCATCGTGAATTGGAATAAGTTATCAACTGTATATATTGAGTGGGAGAGTAGCTGGTTCCAGGCAAAATTTTAAGGCAAAAAGGTAAAAAAATCTTGATTTTTGGGGATCTTTAAATCAAATTCAAAAAAGGTCTATTCCACATGGTAGATCTCTTCAAGTGAGAAAAAAATTTACAACAATAAATTTCTAATTTTTGTAGATCAGAATTTATGGGTGTTTTTATGGTCAAAATTAAGGAAAAAGGGAATTTCTGCAAATTCTGTATGAATTTACCTTATCAATATTTTAAAAGTTATCCTCCATTAAAAAACTAAGAAGTACATCTTGTTTTTTAATAATAGAAGATAACTTTTTGAAATATTGATATATGGCTCTGGTTCTTAACTAACCGAGCACTCTTGATGTACCACACTTGTTTTAGATTTACCTTATTCAAATTAATTTTTGTTTATTTTTTGTTTTCATGGCTCTAACTTTTGCGCCTTTAATTTTTTTGCACTTCATAAATTTCTAGGCACATTTTAATTTTTTGAGAGACATTCTATAAAGTGTTTTGGGTGAAAAAAATACACAAGGAAGTAAGGCCTGTAGACTTGGCATTTCTTCAGACAATCTCAATTGAACCGAAACGATGATCGAACCAGTCGAGCAAAACCGAATGCAATGGAGCGATTGAAATTCAATTGTTGAACGCAACCGAATCTTAATCGAACGTCAAATTTCTGGGTAATATTCGATTGATTCGACTGTCATTTGCTTGTCGTTCGCCTGTCGTTCACCTGTATTCGATTGTCGTTCAATTGTATTTGATTGTCAGTCAGGCAAAGTCTTGCATTTTCATGGCGTTTGATATGTTAGCAAGTTCATGCAATGTGTGTTTTTTTTGCGACGGAGTTGATTAGCTTCCGATTATCCTGGATCCTGATCAGCTGAGGAGGAGGGTGCATTTTACTGGGAGCATTTTCAAAAAAAACCACTCGCACAGCTAGATAGCCCTGAGTTAGTATTATGAGCTAGATCTCGAGATCTAGATCTAATTTAAATATGGAAAATTATTTTTTGCAGAGCCAGCAGATTTTTAGCATATTTACCCACCTTAAAACATGAATTATCTCGTGATCCAGACACCGAAACTTAACAAACCATACCACTTTTTGATATATAATAATAATAATTTCTTTCTTTCTTGTTGGGGGAACGTAGTTACAAATCAAAAATTCATAACTAATAAAATCCAACATTTTACAAAATAAAATTAAAAACGACGAGATCTTTTGTGTTCAATTACCGACAGATGTTACATGAACATTTAGAGCCATTCCAGTTTTTTATCCCAGTTTTGAACTTGGCTAAATCTTTGATGTCATGTAATTTCAACTTTTTTGGCAATTGGTTCCACAGCAAAGATGCTCTAAAAGATAAACCGTAAATACCGAACGTATAGCGGGTAGCTTCAGGGAGGATCAGAAGTTTTGCAGAGCGGAGATTGATTTCAACCTCTTTAATTTTAAAAATTTCTGCCATGAAATTTCTGATATCACTAGCTCAGTGCTATATAGCTGTGGGAATGACTTTTTTTTGAAAATGTTCTGAGTAAAATGCTGATGTCATCGGGAAACGCCCAAAATATCATTTTTTTGCCTTAAAAATGCCATTTCTTAGTACCACTTAATAAACAACCCCATTTTCTTTATTTTCTTTTCGCGCTGAATCCGTTGGTAGCATCAAATATTTGATCTTCAAACATCGAAAAAAATAGTTTGTAACAGGTTGCAATGTATTGAAATATTTGTACTGACAAATTTCTTCAGAAATCAGACGTTAATTTATAAATTCGATCTTGTTCTTTGGAACGTCTAGGAAAGCAGTGGCTCGTCTCCAAGAAGAGCAATGTGAACACAATACAGTGATGAAAGATATGTGTTGCGACTGTGGGGCAGACCTCCGAAAGTAAGCATCCAAATGTTTGAAATGTTTCTCATCTCTGACAGCTAAGTCCGCATTGTCATTGTCGCAACCCAAGATAGAAAGCATGGAAATGTTAAATGTTTCTGATCTTCGTCGTCTCAACTTTGAGTTGAAAACTTGTCCTTGCAGGTCCTAAGGGAATCTAATACCATTAACAATAATCAGGCTTCGACAATGACTCCTTTATCGTGAATCAACCCGCGTCAGTATCAAAACACTTGATATAAAACCCGGATGTTAAAAAAACCTTTTGTTTTCATTACAGAGAGCCAGGAGTACCAGGAGAGCTTGCAGAAGCCACAACGGCCACGGTACCAGTTGTTCACAACATACAAGAGTTGTGGGTCTCTGTTGAAGTAAGCTTCCCCAGTTCGCTTTTACACTCCTGATGCATTGGAAAAGTCCCTTATTTTAGTAAAACGTCTCAACTTTATTTAGCGAGCTAGAATTTGAGAATACCAGTCTCTTTACATAAATTTAGGGCATTGGAGAGATTTGAAAAGTAGTTTGATTTTTGGTACAGGGCAATATGATGCTTGTGGACTCTTTTTGCGCGAAAACATAGCCATTGTTGATTGACAGCCTTTTATGATAATATTATCGTTTAAAGAATCACATTTTATCCGATTTTAAGGAGGCTGAAAGGCTTGCCAAACAAGACGAGAAACAACTGTTGAAATCACGTAAACTAGTTTTAGTTGTTGACTTGGACATGACGTTAATTCACACTACTGTTCAACCAGCTGCAAAAGTGCAGGTATTTGTTTAAGAGTTCTTTACTATGTTTGAAGGTTAGTAACTGATTTTTCGCGTCCTTCTGATCAATTTTTCAAGTGTCTTACCTTTTATAAACAGGCTCGCATTAACATTCTATTGTTCTTAAGCAATAGAGCCATTGTTTAGGTTTTTGCATATAGGAAAAACATAAGTATTGATGTTTTTAGGAGGCTTTTGGAAATCTGTTAGGAGTTATCAATATTTTACGTGGATAGCGCAGGAATCTAGGACTAATACCGACAGCTGAATTAGATTAGCTGAACTACAGAACACATGCGGGAGCAAGAATCGAACCGCGCATTAGACAACTTGACATCGCTCTTCCTATTAAATTTCTTACCGTCGCGTCGTGATTCTAATTCTTTCTTCTTCTTCTTGCTTTAATCTGTTCTGTTTCTCTCAAGGATGTGTATTCTTTCACCCTACCCAACCATCAGTACGAATATCACACCAAATTACGCCCGAACGCCCACAAGTTTCTTGAAAGTATCTCCAAATATTACGAGTTGCACATATTCACCATGGGGTCACGGATGTACGCGCATACCATCGCAAAGATGCTCGATCCGGACGGCAAACATTTCGCACATCGCATTCGATCCAGAGATGAATTTATTAATAGTTTCTCCAAGTTTCACGACCTCAAGTATTATTTAGTTCAATAAATGACACCTCGTGCTCAAAAGTGGAATCGGCTATTTTTGAAACCGATTCGCTTTTTTAGAATGCTGCTCCTTGTCTCTCTACAGTAGATTGTTCTTACTACTTAATTTCACTGTATCTGCACAATCAGTTTTGTTTTACTTCGGAGTTTTCAATGAAGTCTTTCTCATCTTTTTTACCCAGGGCTTTATTTCCATGCGGTGACCACATGGTTTGCATTATTGACGATCGTGAAGACGTCTGGAATTTCGCTCCCAACCTCATCATGGTGAAGCCGTATAAATATTTCAGCGGCACGGACGACGTCAACGACCCTTTCAAAGCCAATAAAGACAACAAAGAAGGAAAAACAACGACGAACGGCACGACGACGACAAATGAGGAAAATGCGACAAAAGACGACGACAACAAGGAGAAAACGAAGAATGGAAACACGTCAGATGAAGAAGAGAAGAAAGTTGAAGATGGAGAATCGAAAACTGAAGAAGCTAAAGGTAATATCTGCGCATGCGTCATTTTTCTTCTGCCATTTTCGACATCTTTGCTATCTTAAGGACTATTATTGGTTCTCCTTTCAAATTCTTTTGATCCTTTTTGAGTAAGATAAAGTGGCTAGGATATCTTTACTTTTGTTCATCTTCATCGTTCTCTTAGCAAGCTGGCCAAATGATCATTTCAACTTTTGAATGCTGAGTTGCCTTTGAGTTTCCGATCCCTTTGTCACTCATTGTTGAATATTGTTAATACGTTTGAGAATGAGTTTCATTTCTTTTAGACAACGATACAACAGCCAAGACCACCACCAACAACAACAACCACATAAAAGACACTGACGACTATCTGACATACCTAGGAGAAATTTTAGAGAGGATACACAAAGCATTTTATGAGACAATCGATGCAGTTAAAGAGAAAGGAGGCGTGGCAAAGAAAGATGGAGAGGTCACTAGGTTTTGTTCGTTCGGTACACTGAATCCTGATGTTCGTGTCATAGCACCTCAACTTCGAAGACAAACTCTAACTGATTGTAATCTCGTCTTCACTGGTGTCATTCCTACTAATGTTCCGCCAGAAAAAAGTCGTCCATGGAGAACCGCCATTAGTTTAGGAGCACGTGTTTCGAATGACGTCATCGAAGCCAAGAATGAATCAGAAATCGAGTTACATACGACCCATGTAGTAGCGGCCCGACATGGAACACAGAAAGCGTATAAAGCATCGAAAAATCCCAATCAAATTAAGTTAGTCAATCCTAATTGGTTGTGGGCGGCTAATGAACGATGGAAGCGACCCGACGAGGCCGATTTTATTGTTCCGGCATATGATAAGCCGAGTCCGTCAGGTTCTAGACAAGGAACACCGCAGCATAATTCGTTCGAGAAATCGCGCAACAAGATCTCACCTTTGGCACAAGAAGGCTTTGAACTGCCAGGAGGCTACAATCCGGAGAATTTTTTGGGGAGTTTTTCGAAAAATGAGATTGACGCGATGGATAAAGAAGTCGAGGATTTCATGCATAGCGAAGATGAAGGATCGAGTGATGAAGAGATGGTGCGATCTTTAAGTCGCGATGAATCCTCCGACGATGAGAAAAATAAAATGAAAAGTCTGGATGTGACTCTTGAAGAAGAAACTTCTCAGAGTAAGAAGAAGAACAAAAAGAAAGAGAAGAGATCTTCACCACCTTCTTCAGGACAGAAACGAAAACGAAAACAAAGTTCAACCATGAAAAAGAAATTGAAAACTTCTGAAGATGATAAGAAAGACAACGACCATGGAAAGGATTCGAGTAGTTCTTCTTCATCAGATGACGACGATAGTGATGATAGTTCTGATTCTTCAGATGATGGTAACTCTTCTTCATCAACGTCATCCAATTCCAGTGCTTCTTCTTCTTCATCTTCAGATAGCAGTGTTGCTGATGATGACGATGACCAACTTGGTTCACTCCTCGAACGAAGGATTAGTGAATCACAGACTGAATAAAATGTCTTGCATTCCCCTCAACCTGCTTCCCAGTCTTTTTTTAAGGTTCACTGCCCAACCGTCTTTTCCAACCATAAACATTTTCTTACTTCAGAGGGTTTAGTTTTTGTTTGTTCTCGATTATACTTCCTGATGAATTAACTCTAAAATACCCATCCACTTTTTCGTGTTACCCCTTCTTCTTTATTTATGCAAGTTCTGTTTTGTGGAAAGTAAAAGTTGCTTTAGTATTTATGCTCTATCCAAATTTTTGCATACTTGATTTTTTTATGAATTTGTTAACTCACTAAGATAATTGTTGTAAAGAATTTTTTAATGGCTGACATTTTTCGTCATTTTCTTACTGAATTCAAGTTGTTACTTATATTTTCTTTTGTGCTTTGTGCTGTCTTTGTTATCTGTGTTGTTTATTTTCAGGTCCTCTCCGATCCCAGGGCTTTCAGGAACTTTTCCAACACGAAGTGGGTGAGTATGGTGAGTATGACCCTTACACGTTTCTTTTTTTACGAGAACATTCAAAATTTATGAAGCCTTCGGATGTTCTAAGCGTCTTGAGTTTTAAGCCTGAAACTTTTCTTAACATGTTATTTTGCGAGTATTTTTGTCCATTTTCCTGAGAAAATAGGTGTTTTAGGGTCCGCAAAGCCTGAAAATGTTCGTAACTTGTTCTTAATAATTTGGCCATCGAAGCCTTATGTTGTTATATAGTTTGTTCTTATAAAAAATCGTGTATCTGCAAAGTGCGGGTAAAAAATGAGCAGTCCCTCGGACCTGGCTTTTATTGTGCTCGTTGCACAAGAGGTAGAATTCTGCACAGGTAGTCTATTGAGAGTGGAAGCTCTAACCGACAATTAATTCTTAAAATTCATGTTGAATATTTTGCCCCTTCCCCTGCTCATTCTTTCAGATGAAACAAGACGACTTGAAGTCGAAAATTTCGCCAAATATTTGCAAAAAGTATGCTAAAATGCTGGCTCTGAAAAAGCTGTTAAGAAAATTACGAGGTGGATTAGAAAAAAAGGTTTAGGTCGAGTCATGAGAAATGATTCGGACACGGTCATTTTTTATGATGAATAAGCGAGGCTGAGCTATATTAAAACTGCTGCAACCAGTAGTCCTCTGTCCACCTTGTAAGAACTAATCTAAAAGTATATCCCCAGCTATCAAAAGTTATTGATTTGATTTTCATAAAGTATATGCTTATAAGAAAAATAAATATGCCCATATTGTGCGCATTTCCTTGTTTACTTTGTAAGAACTAATTACGGAAGGGTATATGGCTGTCTATCAAGAGTTATTGACTTGATTCTTATAAAGTATATGCTTATAAGAAAAATAAATATGCTCAAATTGTGCGTCATCCCTTGTTTACTTTGTAAAAACTAATTACCGAAAGGTATATGGCTGTCTATCAAGAGTTATTTATTAGATTCTTATAAAGTAAATGCTTATAAGAAAAATAAAAATTCTCATATTGTGCACTGTCCCTTTGTACTTTGTAAGAACTAATTACCGAAAGGTATATCACCGTCTATCAAGAGTTATTGAGTTGATTCTTATAAGGTAGATGCCTATATAATAAAGTAAACTGTTCCCGCATTTTATGCCATCCTTTGTTTACTCTGTAGGAACTAATATCCGAAAGGTATATTGTCCATTTTATTTGACTACGCTTCTCAACCAAATCCTCGGGAGTTTCTAAACGTCGACCAGAAATGGCGACCACGACCAGCGACCACGACCGGCGACCAGATAAATTTGGGTTATCGAGTTTACCTGCTCTCTCCACCGTCGAGAACATCCAAATCGAGTCATGATGTGGCTTTCAAATGAATCACTGAGCATGTGGCTGAGAATTACTCTATAGCTAGAGAATACTAAAAGTGACTTTTGACGTTACCAGTCATTTTCTAGACAAAGTGACACTTTTTGACAAAAATATTGATAGGGTAATTAAGTGTGATGCCTGTAAACTTTATTACACCAAATATTTTAATTGTACCGAATGAGATGCCTTTAGTATGAATAGATAGAAATTGTCAGTAGGAAAAAGATGGGAAGGCCAGTTTTAGAGATATCAATCTCATTAATTATTCTATTGTCCTTACATTGTCAAAATGACTTATTTTGACAAAATAATGATCTGATGATCAAATATAAAGCTTCCTAAATAAATTCCAGCACAAATTTTGCCACTAACCAATTTGATGCCGAAAATACAAAAGGATACTAATTGACACTATATTCAAGCTCCAAGAGCGTTGAAATGGCTACTCTACACGTTTTGCACGTGGCTTTATAATCACTACATGTGAGACAGGGGTGACCTTTACTCTTCAACCCATAAATAAATGATCATAAGAGAGACTCTACGGTGGAGAAAGAGGAAAAACTCGATAACCCAAATTTATCTGGTCGCCGGTCGTGGTCGCTGGTCGTGGTCGCCATTTCTGGTCGATGTTTAGAAACTCCCCAAATCGTCTTTATTTTAAACGCATAATAAACACTCTCTGTTTTTCATTTACGCATGTCAAGTAGAACATTCATAAGAAAAATAATAAAAGAATAAAGTGTTTGTTTAAAGTACAATGAAGATGAGCAAATAATATTAATGATATTTGAATTGTTTCAAAATTGTACGTTTTATATTTATTATTTTTCTTTTTGAAAAAAAAAACGACCACAATATTTATACATGGTGAGTGTGACCGAGGAAAGGTAGAAAAACAAATTAAATTTAGTGAGTTCATCCACCGTATCGAGTACTTTCGTTTTCTAATTTTTTTTCCGATGACACCGCGAAAGGCTATCGTAATACTTTCGCTAAGCGAAATTAATAAATTGGTTACATTTTAAGATACATCAATAGTTCTTTAAGTTCGCCTTGTGTACACTCTTACAATTAGAATAGGCAGGACGAAAGGTGAGCCGTCTAAACTAGAGCTAACCTAATTTAAAAATTGATTTAAAAAGTCTATAGTGACCTTCAGATCAATTTAAGAGTGTTAACTTAACCTTTTTTCTCTCTCGTATGCTTAATAGATAGAGCCCGGGGTACTAGAGTTGCGAGATGAAGGGGGGGGGTACCGCCTGACTTTCGACCCTTGGACTCTTACCGGGACTAAAAAAGAGAAAACAAAGAAGAATTTTATGAATTTTACGACCCTTATTGGGACAAATTTCGATCTTTCCGGTCCCTTATAGTGGGACTGAAATTTGATTTTCTGAAAATCCAAAATGGAAATCTAAAAAAGGTACCCTTAAGGGCGGAACATACCGTACCCTCCATTTGCCTAAGTACTCCCCCCCCAGAGATGGAGGTGTTGAAATAAATAGGGCTTGTGAAACTTTTAACTTTAGTTAAAAGAGGGGGATTGGAAAGAACCCTAAATTTTCAAATATAGGTCTCAGAGAGTTATAAACATCTCATCTTTTCCATTCTTTCAAGGCTGTTTAAAATGTACTTTTACCATGACTTGAAGTATTGAATCATATAAGCACAAATGCGAGCCTCCTTTCAGTTTTCGAAGGAAGTTCGTTGGATAAATAAATCCATCCTCAAATCAACTGATAAATAACCACGTGTTCGCTATCTTATCACCTCCGTACTTATTTAACGTAGGATGTTGGCGAAATTTCAACTGATAACGAACTTTGATTGCAAATGCATTACTCCCACTAAAGTTTTATTAATCAAATACTTTGAACTTTTATCAACCCTTGAAAAACGAATCATTCAAAACCCTACCTAAAGTAATTACGAAAAAAGAAATGAAAACCAACCAACCTGCCAAATTTTACAAATTCTGCTATCCGCCAAAAATTCGCATCTCAACCAACCACCAAATTAAGTACACGCCAAAAAACGCATCTCAGCCAACCACCAAATTAAGTACACGCCAAAAATCGCATCTCAGCCAACCACCAAATTGAGTACACGCCAAAATTAATACACTTAAGGCAAGGTAACCCTTAAATCTGGTAAAAACGGTTTTCAATATTTTTCACATCAGCTTCATTTTGGGTGATAGAAGTGCCAGAAAAAACCGCAACAGATTCGAAAATTGTTCGGGACCTTTTAAGGGAATTTTATGTCGACGTTAATTTCCAGTGCGGAAACTGCGCGGGTCACGCATTTTGGATGGGAAATAAAGTGATTTTATTTCCGATTCAGGAATTTCGGGGCTTTCGTTTACCCCTCGGTTCGGGTAGAACACTCCTTTTCGGAGGCTGGTTTAACGAGCCCCCCTCCAGCGGCACCCCTAATCACGCCATCACGCCAAAAAATTTTCTCCATCACGCATCGCGAAAATCGCTAAAATTTGTCATCACGCGAAAAATAGCCCAAATCACGCATCACGTCTCAAATTTTTGCCCTATCTATCACGCATCACGCCAAAATCTTGATCACGCCATCACGCCAAAGAAAATCTCTTATCACGCCATCACGCAAGAAAAAAGTCCCAATCACGCCATCACGCAAACCGCTGGGGTTTTTAACTTATACGACATTCTTTAACTTTAGTATCCCAAGTCCTCCCCGGATTTATTCTTCATTCCACGAAGAGTTTTTTTTGTAAAATTTCTCTATCACAATTTGACACAAGATTTTCAGATTGGGCTTTTCCAGAAAAAATCCGTTCATGGGGGGTGGAAGATGAATTGTCCAGGGGTATTGAAAAAATACCAAAAATTGCAATGTCCAGGGGGTTAATTCCAATGTCCAGGGGTAATTTTTTGTGTCCAAGGGGTTGATTTGATGTTTGTCCAGGGGTATAACCCGTGTCCAGGGGGTTTAAAATCAAAATGTCCAGGGGTAATTCATGAAAAAAATAATATATCCTCCCCAATCGTGTTGTCGTGAAATGTTTTTTCGACGTATTTCCTAACGTAAAAATTAGTTTTTGGCCGATATCTTGAGATTGGCTTAATTTAAATTTTCGGCCCAGCACTTTCCGAAATCCTCTCCTTAATACGCTTCTTTTGAGCTATATACGAAAGTTAAGGAACAATGGAAAGCGGGTGCGCGTCACGCAAAATATGTTTGGAACATGCCTTAACTCACCTGAGGGGTTTTGAAAATTTTTTACCTGTGATAGTTCAGACTAAATCTGTTTATTGTTTTAAAAAGGATTAGAAAGGAGGGAGGATTTCTTGCGACAAATATTTACAAAAAAATAATAAATCGTTCACAATAAATAACAAGTGTCCCAGGAATTGAAAAGTAGTACAATCTCGTGCCCAGAACCGCTTACGTCACTTTTTGTTTCACTGATGGATGTAATAAAAACCTTTCGTGAGCGCTATCAGAAATCAGAATCATAAGAAAACGAAATAAGAGACTTAGTTCGAGTTTGAATATAGCGATAAGAAAACTCAAAAAGTCTAGTACTCTCGGGTACCTAATTAAGCGTCCCCCGCTAATCAATTTTCGAATAATTCTTATTCGGGGACTAGCTAGTTAAGCGTCAACCCGCATATCAATTTTGGGGAAAATGTTTTCGAAAGTTCCCTCCTTTGTCAACCTTTTCAAAAATTTTCCACCCAGGACATTTTTATTCTAACCCCCTCTGCATTTGTTAAGCACCCGAGACTAGGCTTTGTCGCGCTAGTGAGGAAAAGGTGTGTTCTTCAAACAAAGTATTACAACCGAAGATACGATCAACACGTTAAAATACCACTTCATCTGTCTATCTGATCTCGGTAAATCAAATCATAGAATCTAAGCCTTGACCAAACATATAATTAGCTCAAAAGTCGCTGCCAAATCCCACGCAAGCTAACTATCTGTATTTCAATTTTCCCTTCCCTCCATCCCTATAAAAAGGAGGTCGTTTTACTACGAGTACATCAACAAACACATCCAGGAGATAAGCATCGACTTGGAATAAACTGGTCCAGTCAAGAAATCATTGAATCATGTTGAAGCTTAATTTGTTGGTGGTTCTGGCTGTCTTCTTTTGCATTCACGTAGTGCACTCAGTAAGGGTGCCAGCACCAGTGCCACCTGTTGACAGCTTGAAAAAGTCTGTCTCTGGATTCCAAAAAGAAGTTGAAGGTTTTACCGCCCAACTCGGTAAGTATTGTTGTTGAGGGGTTTACTTTATTTTTTATAAAAATTAACTCCGGCGTGCCAAAACACGTGAATTCTAGATTCTAGACCGACGAATTTTCAATAAGCCCAGTGTATTAGTTAGCGTGAATATGAACTTGAAGTGGCAAAGCCATTTCTTAGGAATTCTTAGTGGATTTTAAACCACCATTCCCTGAAATTATTAAACTGCGAAAATATTTGTAAATCAACACTCCTTGATACCTTGATAAAACCCGCTGAGAAACCCTTCCAAATGTAAGATAAAGTTCCCGCGAAGTCTAATTTGTTACTCCTATCCCCAAATTCGTTATTATGCAAGTCTTGTTAGTTTTTTGCTGATTCAATAAAGATTTCTATTTTGAAATCTCCAGCAAAACTGATTTTTTTCCAGTCATCCGCTACAATCCGGGTCATTTCATAATATTTGAGAAAAAAGGGAAATTCCCACGGAATCTTAGATTAGAAGGGTAGATTTTAGCTCTGAGTATTAACAGGAGACTTAAGGACCTTGAATCTGAGGATCCAAAAGTTTAAGAACGGTCCAATAGGACTCAGAATATAGCCTTGAAGTCTATAAACCCCCTCTGTTAAAAAATTCGGCTTTCACGCCCGAAATTTAAATTGCTAAAAAAGAGGAAAAACCAAAATGTTCAATATATTTGGACCGAGGCTATAAAGATTAAATTGGTACCGCTTAAGGACCTTGCTCTAACGACGATTGCCGGGCCGTACGGCAATTTTAGCCGTTCAAATTTGGCATGGATAATCTCTACCAACGGGAGAAGGTGCTTGCCAAAGATCTAAGACGTAACGTTAAAACTCGCCCCACGGCGCCCGGTCAAAGTTTTGCTTAAATCCCGTTTGACACCTTCCCGTAAGGACGTTTGCCGGGCCGTACGGCGTTCACCCTTGGGTCGTTTTCATTCAACCTTTGCAATTTTGTGTACGCTAATAAGAAAACACTGACCCTTACCATTAGTGCTCAGTTAACACAGAGCGCGCTTGTGAAAAATGTAATGCATGAAATGTAAGATACCCTTGCTTTGAAGTAGATGCTCGTCCTTGCTTCGAACGTTATATTTAGTTTCCACTCAACCGCAAAAACCAAGGAAAATATCTCTTGTTGTATACGATCTGGAGCGGGAACTCGTTTAGTTTGTTTAAGCAATCTAAAAAATGCCCCGAGAACAAATCTTCCTTGTAAATTCACTACCACGTCTCTGACAGCACCGCTAAGTTTTGAAATGATTCTCGTTTACCATAGAGGATAAAAAGTTGACGAAGGATGAAATCAAAACAATTATCGAACGTTTGAAGCAAATCAAGGAGATCCTGATCAATTTTGTAACACAAATCGAACAGCTCATCGACCAATTTGCAGGGAGTCTTTTTGTTAAACCCTTACAACAGCTCTTGCAACTCATCAAAGATTTGTGTGAAAAGATTGAACAGTTATTGATCAAATGGAACTGTCTGTTGAAGAAGAAATGTCTACAAAATACAATCGCTGACTTAGAAGCAAGCTACAACAGAATTTACAACTCCATCCAAAACCTGAAGAGAGGACAGTGCAACGGCCAAAGTAAGAATTTTTTGTTTGGAAAAGATAAATCCTCGTTAAGAAATTCACTGGTTTAACAGAAAGAAATGCAACGTGGGCCTTAAAAAAATCCAGACAGGGAAGCGGGTGATTTTGTGGAATTGAGAGTCTCTACTTTCGATTAAATTAGACTGTTTTCTCCGATTGTTGGAAAATTTTGAATAATTTTTAACGTTTCTCATGTCCCATCATGCCTGAAGCCAATGTTTTTGTTACGTCACATTTTCGCACCAGTACAAACATAAATTTTCTAAGCATCAGCCTTTTTCCGTGACTTCGATAAAAAATTTGTGAATAATTCACTCAACCTTTTTTAAACTTTTTAGTTTTCAGCAAGAGATGTATATCCATTTTCCAAAGTTCGAAGGAGCAACTGACCCAAATCAAATTGGACATTCAAAACCAAATTACCATTTTGAACAATTTGGATTGTTTGACTGCTGCAGAGAAGCAAGAATGCATGGATCGGTTGATCAAATTGCAAACCAAAGTCTGTGACCTCATCAAGCTTATTCAGAAATGTTTGAAAAAGTTTTTCGAAATCAAAATCAATCAAATGAACGCTCTTATTCAGACGATCACAAGAACGAAAATCCTTGCACAAAGTAAATTCACTTTTCAACAGTATTTTAATTTCTTAAATACCGTATGTTTTTCGGCCGAAATTACATCACCTTGTCTGTACTAAGGAGATTTCTATTTCTTTAATGCTATCGCACTTTTCGCTGAACCCTCGGCAGTCAAGATTTCACCTTCCCCAGATACCAATAATAACCTAGGAGTCTCTTTTGGTTTCTTTGACAATTCGAATAGTCCTATCTAACTAAACACAGTGGTGTATGGATATTTTGGTCTCATCTCTCGCTCATTTATTTTCTTCAGATGCCAACACTAAAAGGGAATTGCAGTACTATATCAATCTTTTGACTGGATATCAAACCGAACTTCAGAATCTGAAGAAAGAAATCAACACTGTACAAGATTGTCTCAAGCAAGTCGCTAACTGTCTAACACGGGCAGATTACCAGAAATGTAAAGAAGCTTTGGATAAATTGCAGGAGGATTTGGAGAAGTGGTGTCAAATAGTGAAAGATTGTTTAGAGAAATTGAACAAGAAAATGAAAGTGCTTTGTTTGGAGATTGATATTGAAGAGAAAGAGCAAAAGATTGACGAATTGACCAGGAAGTATCAATCTCTTCTCACTGGTAAATATTCTGAAATATTCCCTCTTTCGAATTCATGATATTCATTACGTAATGTTTTCTACGGAAAGACCCCGGTTTTAGCTAGTAGTGGCAAATTTTATACAACTTTTGTCTAGTTAAAATTTGTCACTACTGGCTAAAACCGGGGTATTTCCGTATAAAACATTACGTCATGAATATACGAGTTTATGAAAAATGTGTGTAACGCAAGATGGTAGCAAAGCTGCAATTTCGAATGGTTTGTCAGGGAGTTGATTTGAGTATGAAAGAGGGATTTCGTGCGGTTTTTGTGACAAAAATAATCTTATTGTCTTTCGAATAAGGAGTTGATGATACGTCGTGGTTTTAATTTTATGTTTAAAATTTCATTTTCATCTATGATTGAGCGCGAAAATTACTACTACCTTCTATACACTGATGATACGGGAGCCGTCTAATTTTGGACTATACAAAATATTCTAAACAGCTTATGACTAATCAGCCTAGGCTAATTTGATGGTGTTCTTGACTGGGCGATTTAGAACTAGGGGGGGGGGCTTTTCCTGTACCACCCATTAACTATTGATCATAAAATAATTTAAGGATTAATTGCAGCAAATCAATGCTCCTATGCGAATTCAAATACCATATTTCTCGTTAGTCTGAAACCTAAGTCAGAGGTGATCCGAATGCTCCTCTTTAAATAGCTATCTACGCGAAGGTTAATGGAGGGCGTCACTTACAACATTTACACTTGATCTTTCTCTTAATTGCTGAGCATCAAGCAGACAGGCAAAAAGTACCATTTTTGTACTAAGTAAGAAGTCGTTGGTGTGACCCGGCCAAGGACCACGACCATAGTACCATATTTCTCATCCCATTGATATTTCCAATATTACTTATTTAAGGCCTCAGATTCGATTGCGACTTGTTCAGAAGGATCCTGAACAAGCTGAAGGAACTACAAGAGCAGCTTGAAGCATGCAAACAAAAACTGACACTTCTCTACCGACAACTCAACGAACTCAGAGATTGTCCCGAAGAGTACGAGAGGTTGAAAGCTAGGCTAGACGCTCTAAAAGTGAAAATCGAAGAACTTTGTGGAAACGTCAGCCAGATGATTTCTTTCTTTCAATTCCTGATTAATTTTTTCTGTAAGTCTCCTCATCTTTCAATTGAATTCGATCGTTCTAATCGGTAAGGGCTCTACACAATTCTTAAGTGTATAAAAAACGGGGGGGGGGCAGGGGGTGAGAAGTTTCTCTTGATAAAGGTGGTCGGGTTATTCTGTGCAAAACAAGAGGTTTCGTTGAACAGCTAAAACTATTTTCAACGGGAAAAAGGTCTTAAAAAATTCCAAATATTAAAGAATTGTTTTTTAGATACTTGAAATCATTATGATAAAGTTCTTTTTGGTTCACAAAATGAATATCTTTGAATTAAATTTGTTCTCAGGTCCACGTCCCACACTTGGAGTTGGATTAAGCGGATGAGAGAGCAAATCCTTCCATGACATCTATGAGAAGGAGTAGCTGACAAAACCTTCAACGATAACCGGTGAACATAGCTGGTACCACTGGTGGGACACTATGTATCATTCGGACACCATGCAGTGTAATCAAGTGTATATTTAAATAATTTTCTTTGGCTTTTACAACGGTTGAATCCGAATGTAATTCAAGCCTCTTTTTAAAGTAATTTTTTCATCTCCTGATTTTTTATGATACTTTTGTTCATTATTTTAAAGATTTTTTTAGTAGTGTACTGGTGACACGAAATATATATAAACTAATTCTTGCATCTCAAAACCTATTTTGATAATCAATTGCCACACCCCTTTCTCGATGAGTCAAGAGATGAGATTATACCCCCTTCTCACGAACCCCCTGCCAATGGAGAAATATAGAGAAATATTATAAAGAATATAAAGAATATATTGTCGTACCGAAACCCTTCTAAAAGTTCTGACCGCTACCACTCCGATTCGTGTTGACATCCGTAAATATATCTAAAAAGTGATTGATAATAAGTCAATACTTAATCGTAAGGAATCTATTTCGTTTCTCTTTGAAGGTAGGTATGATCGCTCAGCCAACGGCTTTACCTGAGATAATGTCATATAGTTTCCTTTCGCGTGATCTTTAATTTTCTCAGTTTAATCGTTTTTATGATAAAAAAAAACGCGAGTAGGAGTCTGATCGTTATCTTTCAATATCAGGTTTGTGGGAAAATCATATTTTAAAGGTCACCATTCTGAGTGGCCCTGTTTGGTGAGAAATCAAAAAAAAAATCTATCAAACAAATAATACTGTAACACTAAAACTAAAATCAAAGCCGTTATATAAAAACCGTCGTTAAAACGCGGCTCAAGATTTGAGATTTAGATTTTTGTATGTCTGGGAAAGATTCAATGTCCCAAGCGATTCCAATAGAATAGGTCATCTGGATCAGTGAACAAATCTCTGTTATTCATGACATATTTATGTATACAGAGCACAACATTCCATCCAAAGATTTCCATTGTTTCGTAATGTGAAGACCAATCTTTCAAATAATCAGAAAAATCTAAAAATCAAACTAAGATCTAAAGTAAAATCTCACAAACATACAATTAACTAAAAATGTCTTGCCAAATCCCACACAAAGCTAATGACCGATAATGCCTTTTTCAAACTTCTATAAAAAGCTCAATTTTGCTAAGAGTTATTCAACTTACTGCTCAGAAACAAATAGAACTGACGCAGCAATCTTGAATTATGTCGAAACTCAAATTTTTGGCCATGCTGACTTTCTTCTACTGCAGTCAACGGACACACTCGATACCTTTGACAACCTCTACAGAACCACAGGGACCTTTTGCAACTTCGACAAAGCCACAAGGACCTTTCGTAACTGCAACTGAAGTTCAAGGACCTTTCGTAACTACAACAAAGCCACAAGGACCTTTCGTAACTGCAACTGAAGTTCAAGGACCTTTCGTGACTACAACAAAGCCACAAGGACCTTTCGTAACTACAACTGAAGCTCAAGGACCTTTCGTAACTACAACTGAAGCTCAAGGACCTTTCGTGACTACAACTGAAGCTCAAGGACCTTTAACAACTACGGAATCTTCTGCTATTTACTTTCAAAAGAGGGTTTCTGCTTTCCAAAGTGAAATAACAACATATGAAAAAGTATTCGGTACGTATTTTCTTCTTCATTCTCTAAGGAAGTTAGTTTCAAAGACAGCTTTCCCAATGAAACTAATTCTTGATGACGGCAATTTAAGTATAACATTCAAAAGATTCAAAATCAAATATTGCTTCCTGGAAAACCAAAATATTGCTTGCAAATAGTTTCAAGGGAAAAAACATTTTGCTCTTAAACATGAAGAGTGAACACCAGTGTAAAAAGTCATAAATCTGGTATATAGAATGAGTTTTTCATTTGAAAATGTTGAAGAGAAAATATCTTCGAACTTTCAACTCTGAACAAAAAGATCTACTCAGGACCGAGCTCTGGACTTGAAATTCAATGTTGAGCTTTTTCTAGCTAGTTTTTCCTTCAGGTGTCAACCAAATTCACTAAATCAAATAAAAGCAACATTTTATTATGTATGTAAAACGGGCTTATTTTGTTAAGGTAGTTTTCAATATTTTTGATGATTTTTTTTGCTTTTAACAGCCAACGAAGTTCTTTCAAAGGAGCAAATTAGTGAACTCATTAAGCGATTGGAAACCTTAAAGGACAAAGAGATGAAAAATGTGGAAACACAACTTGGTCAGACCATTGAACAGAATGCTGGCAACACACTTTTACTTGAAGAGTTGAAGATGTTTTCACAAGCTATCAAGACTTTACTCCAACGAACTGTTGACTTGTTGAGGAAGTTTAATTGCAGATTGAAAGATATGTTAAGCGATGATTTTGAATCGTGGTTGAAGAGCATTGATGACAGAGTTCAGGAATTGAAATCTGGAGAATGCAACGGTGAAAGTAAGTCGTTTTTTGAAAGATTGTTTTCAAAAGCTCTTACCATTTACCTTAGTTTAGCTTTCTCCAAAAGTTAATCGTTTTTAAACTAATCGTTTCTAATCTCTTTGGAATTTGTTTAGAAAATTAAGTCAGTAAATGAGGCCCCAGTGGTAACTCTGATCATGATATCACACACTTTTTTGTCTTCAATAACGATCACGAAAATCAGCAAAAAGATTGGATAATTACTGCAGCTCAACAATTTTTCAAATCACAATCACGTATTGATCTCTGATCACGCAATCACGAAATTACCAATTTTGAATATTTTTTGTATCTTTTTTTATGATTCTACAGGGTGTCCCTAATTAAAGTATCGAGTTTGGACATGCGGTTGAGTAGAAAAGTTTCGCTAAAATATAAGAACGTTCTCCATCACACAGGCTTATTACAAAAGGTAGTTACAACGTATAAATTAATCGTAATGACAAAGAAAAAAGAGGGAGAGCTTAGAATACAATTTTGTGAACACGCACATAAAACTTTCTACTCATAGTTGTGTTTCGACTTGATACTTTAATTAGGGACACCCTGTATGAGGGTCTAAAAGATAAGTTTTAAAAACAATTATTATAGAAACCAGCAGGGCATTTTGACGAAAGCAAAGCGGATATAAGCGATCGCCCATTGATGATGAACCGATAAATGACTATTTTCTGCGAAGATACTCGCTGTTTTACATTGTGGACCTCTACCTAACGGAATTCAAAAAGTTAATGCTATAACCTTATTTTGCGAAGCAAGGTCCGTCCATGCGTAAATTTTCGCGCCTTATGACTTCTTTGAGTTGCGAAGTATAACTTTTAGTCTAGTAATGCACTGCTTTAGAAGAACGCTACTAACTAGCATAAAACTTAAATGTCTAAACTCATGTTTTTAGTTTTCAACAAAAAATGCATCACCAACTTGCAAAACTACATTCCCCAACTCGCCGAAATCCAAGTTAGAAGTGACCAACCACTTTACATACTGAACAAATACGATTGTGGTTTGACTCCTGAAGAGAAAAAGGACTTCGAAAATCGTCTGTTAGGATTGAAACAGCAAGCCGGTGCTCTGATCAAGGTCATTCAAGATTGTTTGAAGAGATTCTTTGACATCAAGATTTCCAAAATGAATTTAATCAAGGATTCTCTGCAGAAGAGAATCAAAACAGCTGGACAACTTTGGATAGGTAAGTGCTCGCATTTCATTGATTTTTTTTGTTTAAAATCATTTCTGGTGAAATTCTTCTTTATTATAGGACATCAATATTCCCATAGCCATTATCAAAATTTGTATCGAGCTGATTGTAAATATTCAGTCCCAATAAGGATCACAAAGTTCATACCACATGTATGTATGTAAGATCTTAAATTCCGGACTAATGATAAATGTCAGCATTTCATTTCAAACCTATGACAGGTGCAATAAAATACAAACCCCCCAAAAAGATCTTGTGTATATTTGAGTCCTAGCTATTTTTTCCATGCACATATCAAGCTATCAACCAAACCTGGGTCACAATTTTTACTGATTTGGTCTTATTCTGACACCCATTAAAGCCTTTAGCCCACTCTCAACGCTTAAGTGATTTTAAAAGAAGGGAAATTTTAAAACGTCTATTATTACGCATTGAGAAAAAAATTTCAATAATATATAGCTCGTTTTGATCGTCTTGTTCTAAATTTTCTAAATGTAACAAAAATGTAACGTTTGCTTACTCATCGATTTTAATTTAAAAGCTTTTTCACATTGAATTGGCACAGAGGTGAAGCAAGATTGGTTAGAAAGAGGAAAAGAAAAAAATCTTTTTGCGTATATAAGTATAATATAACAATAACAAGACACTATCCTGATATGAAATATGTGTCTGATATGAAACGGAAACACTTATGTAAAAACAAAACCTTTAAGTCTGTCCCCAATCTCAAAGTTATCATTTTGTCTGACTGTACATTTTCTCTCCTCTAGATACCATCTTTCTTGAAAACAGATATGTAGGTAAAGAGATAGAAGCTCTCGCCAAGCTGTTTGGTTCTTATCAAAGTGATCTTCAGGAACTGAAGGATGAAATGAAAATTGTGAAGGATTGTCTCAGACAAGCTCAAAACTTTCTGACATCGGAGAATTATCAACAATGTACACAAACTTTTGATGGTTTGCAGAAGGAATCAGATTTACTGTGCAAAAATATAAAACTTTGGTTACAATTCATGGAAAAGAGTATGGTATTTTTTTTGAAACAGGAGGTTGAAAAAATGGAAAAGAAATTTGAAGATTTGAGAGTGGAAAATCACCATATCTTCAAAGGTGATTTCTGTTGGTCCAAACAATATTTTCTAGTTTTCTTTATCTTTAGACAATTTTAATCCAAAGAGGATTATCTTGAATTTTGAAATTCAAAATGCTGTCCTCCCGACTAAAAGATGAAAAATATTTTTCTTATGTCAGGTCTATGGCTGTAATAATGAAAGTGACGGCTTTTTGAAGTATACTTTGCTAAACTTTTGATCACAGTTTAAATTTACTAGGGCCGCACAACTGAGAAAATCTATTTATTCTTGTTTTAATAATTATTTCAGTCCTTGGACTTAATTGCAACTCAGTCAAATATGCTCTGATTGGTTTGAAAGTGCTGAAACCAAAACTTGAGACGTACAAAGAAGAGCTCCAGTTGTTGTATCGGTATCTCGATGACATCAAAGACTCTCCTAAAGAGTATCAGGAGTTGAAAGCTAAGCTAGACACATTGAAAGGAAAAGTTGAAGGACTTTGTGAAAAAGTTACAAAATACATTCCTTTCCTTGAGTTTTATGCCAGCTTTTCGAATTGTAAGTTTTTTTTATCTCTTATAACATTTACTTTGATGCCAGTTAGGGCGTTAAGGGTGTTAAGGTTCGACGCAAAGAAAAGCTCAAAATAGGAGTGAAATATGAATCAGTGGACAAAAAACGAGAGACAGGTTAAGAGATTTTTCAGAGCTACCTGTTGCTAACCTTTATAAATTGGAAAAACTTAGAAGCTCATGTATCTACTGTCAAGTAACCCATTCGGCACACAACGTTGTTTCAACGTTTATCTAACGTTTACAACGTCCATATAACGTTAGATGAACGTTGAAACAATGTTATGTGCCAGCTGGGAACTGACGCATATCATATCTTTTAAATGCTTATTTTAGGTTCTTTTGTCACAACGACTACTGACCCGTCAACACTTGGTACCACCACTTCTGGATCAATAACGCCTACACCACCAACATCTGGTCCATCAACGGCCGACCCACCCTTCGTTACCACGACGACAGATGGATCTCCGTTTAGTCGTTAAACGGTGTGACGGTGTGACGGTGCAAGTGGTTGGTCAATATTGGATGGTGATTGAATTTATTTGATTTTTTATTCGCCTGGCGAATTTGTATTTAATTCAATCTGTTACGAAACGTGGTAGGAAAATTGCCTCGTGGAACAATTCAACCCAGACTATTCCCCAACTTGGACTTTTGGTCCCAGGACAACCCCCCCTCAAACAATTACTTCCGGACAATTAGGTCTATTGATATTCCCATCATAGAAAAAAAATGTCATCTTACACTTTTTAATTTTCAACTAAAGGTCGATTTATTCTTTTCAATTCTCTCTTGATTATGTAACAGTGAGATAGAATCAACGAAGACAATTTTAGACAAAAAATCGAATGGTAGCTAGATCTAGCGCTTCAGGTGATCAAAAAAATTCTATTTTTCGAATCTTCTTCTTTCCAAGATAGCGCTCAGATCAGAAAAACTGGCACTGTTCCAGGGGGTAACTATCCTAGAATCATTACGAGGGGGTTTAGTAAAATTAACTAAATTAGGATCCTTTTTTCAATCTAACTTTTTCAACTGGATATTTTTATAGCTTTGTTTTCCAATATTAATCATAAATTTTGTCAAAACTATTTTTTTCAGAAAATATATTTTCTCTCTTTATATTTTTTAATGACCAGTCGTTTAAAATCGTTTTAAAGTCTCTGTATCCGGGGTGGAAGGAGTATTGATCATCAAACAGTTCGCAGGATTGTAAAAAATCTCAAACTCACTTAGTGGAACGAAGGTATTCTTTGAAACCATAACCTCTGATACTCAGGGTAAATGAATGAGGGTTTCCATTTCCTCGGATTTTCATTTCTTTCTAGGGAGCCACGTTACATATTCTAGTGGTACATTCAAGTCTTATAGATCTAAACTTTTTACCATTGAGATACAGGCGCCGTGGCAGCAGGGGGGGGCCTTGGCCCGACCACATTTTTTAAAAGCAAAAAGAAAATTTACTAATCAAGCCGAATTCTGTTTGATAACCTTAAAACGGACCTGTTTTAGGCGATCTAGAAGGGCTAGAATTCAAAAGTTTTTACCCGTCGGCCCCAACCATGATGGCGCCTCCTTAGTCAGCATATCGTGGACCTATCACTTTCAAAGTGGTAGTGGTAGTGGAGATGACGGGTATGTCCGACCCAAAGTTTGAAAATCGATCCAAGAGACTGAATATATACTGGGAGTAATATACGTTTCTTTTTTATTAGAGCACCTCAAATGCGCTCTTAATTTTTGAGACTACTTTAAATTGACGATATCATGCAAAATATAAAGAGCACTTAAAATTGGTAAAATTTGGACAATATTTGATTCTCGATTTTAGAAAATCCATCCCTAAGTTTGGTTAAAACTGCTTGAAAAGAGGAAAAAATCGAGGAAAAAATTGTAGTTTCTTTCCAAACTGAGGCTGGGTGTGTTCTTACGATGTTCTTAATTTTTGACGAATTTCAGCCTGAATGTTCTTATAAACTGGATTTTATATATTAGGAATTTTTTATCAATCAAATGAAATAGAATCGCAAGTATCTCAGGTCCGGTAGCAGGGTAGAGTTGGACTAACAAGTGTTATTCCTTTACACATACATATACTCTATAAATTGTTTAGAAATCCTATGTTTCTTCAGAAATTGTGATAAAGAAACATTTTCTAATCCCTCATATAATCCGTTTCGAAAATGACAGCTGCTTGATAAAATATCTCGATGATTAAATCTGAATGCTAATTGGTGCAGTATCAAGACTATCGTATTTAGATGTTCGTTTTTCAAAAGGAATTTTGAGCGAACATGGTTTTTATAAGAACAAACTATATAAGAAAATTTACTCTAGAACACCCAATTTCTTAAGAAATAACTTACAAAAATAATCACAAAATGGTGAAAATAGAAGGTTTTAAAGACATTTTAGGCTTCTTAAAACTGAAAAAGTTAGGAATATTTAAAACATTCTAAGGCTTCAAAAATTTTGGACGTTCTTATATGAAACCACGTATTCATTCATTTCACTTATAAATGGTGAGGTGTGAAATCATATGAAGGATTTGAAGTCACTTAAATTTCCTCAATAACTTGTGTGGTCCAACGTGATTTTCACTCAATGACTGGACTAAAAGTAACATTTGCTGCTAGAATCACAAAAAATGTGAAATGCGAAAACAAAAAGTGATTCAATCCACCATCTAAAACTTGGCATCATTTTAGATTGCCTGAGAAAGGTTGAAGATTCATCTCTAGCTTTCAGCTATATATTATTCGAAACGTAAGCGGCTGTAGCATAAAGAAAGATCATCTAGTTTTGGTGCGCAATATTGTGGGTGCAATCCACGGCGGGCTATACCAAAGACTGCGTAAAAAGTGGTACTCGATGCCTATCCTACCCTGGATCAAGGGGAATTGAAGATATCCAGGACAAGGATTGGCGCCTTCCCCTACCTTAGGGTAGCAGCTAAAGAAAAAGGAACCTTCGAGTCGCCTTCAATTCAACTGCTGTCACAAGCTTACATTCACGTTTTTTATAAGAACAAACTATATAAGAACATAAGGCTTCGATGGCCAAAATTTTAAGAACAAGTTAAGAGCATTTTAAATCTTTGCAGACTCTAAAACAGCCAATTTATTAGGAAAATAGGTAAAAATGGTCACAAAATGGTGAAATTAAGAACATTTTAAAAGGACATTTTTAGGCTTAGTGTTTTGAGCACTCTGGTGACAACAGCAGTCTATGTTCGCTCACCCGAGCCGCACTGATGAGTCCTGGGGAGGACGAAACACGTGTCTGCGGATAGATATAGGCTAAAAACCCAAAAAGTTAAGAACATCCGAAGGCTTCAAAAATTTTGGATGTTCTTATAAAAAAAGTGTACTATTTAAAGTATTTGAAAGTTGTGCAGGGGGATTATAAATGGACTTTATGTATGCCAAATATGAACAGTTATCAACATAATCACAAATTCTGTAAGTTCCTTATTTTAATCTGCATAACGAGAAGGCTAATTATTGAATTTCATTCAGATTTCCATTAATAAGAGACACGAAATTCATATGGTGCTAATTCAGCTTCTTATAACACGAGGATGTTAAATATACATGAAATGTATTCAAAATCTCCAGGAAAAACGTCAGTTTCGAGCTAAACACTCTATAAAAGGACAAGTTTCACGAAGTTCACTTAGAATGAATATACTCAACAGAAAAGACACCAAAAGCCACGCAGTTGAACAAAATGAGAGATTTGAAGCTCGTTTTCCTTTTCCATCTCGGCGCCTTGTTAATAGAAGTGACGTCGGGACAGGGTCTAATGAACATTTTATCAAATACAAATACCGCACCCAATGCACTTGAAGTTAACGATAATGTTGCGATAAAGTTGAGTCAGCTGGCCCCTAGAACTTCTCTAAAACAACAAAAAAGAAGATCTGGCAGGCGAGCATTGAAGAATAAAAAAGCGAACACCGAACCACCGATCGTTGAGAGCAATATGGATGAGTCATTGATTGTTGAATCTTTGAATGTTAACAAACAGCCAGCTTCCACAACCAACACCAAAAGCATTGATGAAAACACCAGCATCAGAGAGAGGATCGCTCAAACCGATAAACAAGTCGATCAGATTGCAAAAGAAGTTCGTGGATACAAAGCTCAAATCAGTAAGTTATCCTTCAGTTATCCTTCTCCTTAGCACAGGTACTGTGTTTTCTAAAATTGCTCATCCGGCTTCTAAGAAAAGAAACTCAGTTTTGTGGGCAGAAAATTTCCTTGATTCTTACGCATAAGGTGTGAAAGAAATTCTCTCCATTAACCAGCGAAGTAAACTAACGTATCATGTTCCTCCACAGATTCACCGACACCAATATTCAACGAAGATTTTATCAACCTCACCGTAAACAAACTAAAAGAACGGAAAAAGAAACTCAAAGAATTTGCCGCAACAATCGAAGAATGGCTAGATATATACCAAAACAACCAAGCCATCGTCAACATGATAAAAGCACTCTTGAAGAAAGTGAAAGCACTTTGTAAACAGATTGAAGAACAGATTGACCAATGGGAGTGCTTGCTGAAGAAAAAAACCTTGCTGAAAGAGATCGAACTTTTGGAGAATAAATACAAACAGTTTTATGATCAGTTTAAAAATATCAAAGATGCTTGCCAACAAAAAGGTAAAAAGATATCGATTTCCTCAGGGTTTCTGAGTATTATCTCGAGACTCTCTCGTTCCCAGTGTGAAGATCTTTGATGTTTTTTTGACTTTTAGAATTCAACAAGAATTGTATCGAAGCTTACCTCAAAATGAAGGGAACTTTGACCAAGTTCCAACAGGAGATCAAACAGAAGATCGAAAAGTTGCTTAGTAGGAAGTGTTTGACGGATAAACAGAAAGTTCCTTGTTATCAACGTCTGTTGAAACTCCAATCAAAAGTGTCTGGGTTGATCGAAGAACTTGGAAATTGTCTGAAACAAATGTTTGTCGACAAAATTGGTGCGATCAACAAAATCAGAAACGATCTGTACAACAAAATTTCGTTGGCCAAATTGAAAGTAGAAGGTAAGACCATACACCCCTGTCTCTCTAACAAAATTATACACCCCTGTCTCTGTGACATTCTACCCTTGCCTCTCTAATACTATAAATCCTGTCTCTCTAACACCATACACCCCTGTCTCTCTAACACTACACCCCTGCCTCTCTGACACCATACACCCCTGTCTCTCTAATACTATAACTCCTGTCTCTCTAATACTATACACCCCTGTCTCTCTAACACTACACCCCTGCCTCTCTAACACCATACGCCACTGTCTCTAACATCATACACCCCTGTCTCTCTAATACTATAACTCCTGTCTCTCTAATACTATACACCCCTGTCTCTCTAACACTACACCCCTGCCTCTCTAACACCATACACCCCTGTCTCTCTAATACTATAACTCCTGTCTCTCTAATACTATAACTCCTGACTCTTCAACACTACACCCCTGTCTCTCTAATACTATAACCCCTGCCTCTCTAACACCATACGCCCCTTCTCTAGCACCATACATTCCTGTCTCTCTAACACTATACACCCCTGCCTCTTTAACACTATACACCGTTGCCTCTCTAACACTATACACCCCTGTCTCTCTAACATAGTACACCCCTGCCTCTCTAACACCATACGCCACTGTCTCTCTAACATAGTACACCCCTGTCTCTCTAATACTATAACTCCTGTCTCTATAATACTATAAATCCTGACTCTCTAACACTACACCCCTGTCTCTCTAACATAGTACACCCCTGTCTCTATAATACTTTACACTCCTGCCTCTCTAACATCGTACAACTTTATCTCTGTAATACTATACAGAAAAAAAATCAGTTCACCATCTTTCAGGAAAAAATAGTAGCTCTGGTGAAAGAGCCAACGCTTCCATAATACTCAGCTATATAACATTCTTGTAACAACGACGATCTTCTCCGTAAATGTATTAATGTTCGATTGTATTATTTTTCGCTAACAGGGTCATCCAACAAAAAACTGATCCTTGAAGCCATCAATAATCTCAAAAAGTATCACGAAGAACTTCAAAAGCTGAAAGAAGAATTGGAAATTGTGATCGATTGTTTCAATAAAATTGCAAAATGTCTGACACCTGAAGATTACGAAAAATGTAAGCATGCTTTGGATGATCTGAGGATGGAATTGAAAGGATTGTGTAAGCTCGTTCAAGACTGTTTGGAGAACTTACAAAAACTGTTGACGATTCTTCCTTTGCAGCAAGATATGAACAAAAAGAAAAAGGAGATCGAAAAACTGCAACAACAATACAACGTCCTCTTTACAGGTGAAATAAACATCTTCTTTTTCATACCGTTTCTCATGCCTTATATTTAACCAGGTTAGAAAATCTGACTAAACTGAACTAAAACTTCTTCAACTATCATTATTTCTAGCAAACCTGAAAACTGTCAGCCTCGGAAATTCTCTTGATGATACCAACAACTATACCTCTCATTGTTTTCCAATTTATAAAAACACCATTATATTTCTCTAGGTCTAACATTCAATTGCACCACTTTCAAAAAAATCCTAAGCAAGCTGGAATCTCTACAAAAAGAGGCTGAGGAATGTAAATCGAAAGTCCAACAATTGTCCAATGAGATAGAATATTTTGCTGACTGTCCGAAATATAAAGAAATGAAGGCTACTTTGTCCGAAATGCAAGAAAATTTGATGGCACTTTGTGAAAATATTAAAAACATGATTTTCGTTTTTACTGTTATCATTAAATTATTCTGTAAGTAGAACTCCAATTATCTCCTTAATCATGACCGTTCAGTTTTATCTAGTTAACCGTTTATCGACAAGCCCACAAAACTTTTCAAAATAAATCTCTTTTAGAGATCCATTTTATGCAGATAAAGCTAAACGGACCATACTTAATTAACAACAGACAAATTTTATGAATTTAGTGTTGTCAACTTGATAAAATCTCTTTATTCACTAGGTTCCGCAAAGTAATTTGAATCGTGTAAAAGGATCCCGAGTTCAGCCATTTTCCAAAAAAAATAGCAAATATCTTTTTTATTTCAGGTAAATGAAGAGACGTTTTCCGCATTTTGTTGCATTTTGTCGAAATACTGGAATTTTCCCCACAGAAAAATGAAAGAAGAACCTCAATCTAGATTTTGAATTTTAATTTTAATTTTTGTACTTAATTTATTTCTCTTGTTCTTCGAATTATAACGATTTAAGAATCTTCTTAAAAGTTTTTAACTGTGTTACTTAAAATTTTGGTTATCATCAAAGTTAACAATTTGTTAATTGTTAATCTTAATGTTAATCTTTGATGTCTCACGGTTTGTAATCCTGTCTCTCAAAATTGAAAAATTGAACCTATCATAAATTAAATTCTAATAAAAATTCGGACCCAGATAAACGAAATTCCGATCCTGACAGACAGATTTTGGGCCATATCGGATGAAAGATCTATTTTAGCCAATGAACGATAAATCCTGTTTTAATCAAACAGAGCTTAATAACAAGTGATACTTTTATGGACCTACCTGGTTATGCATTTAACACATATATAATTGATATCTACGTGAGCGTGACCATTAAACAATCATTCAGAACACAAATAGTGACGATCTATTAAAATTAATCGTTTGTTTCTTATAAAAAAAACGTTTAGAAACCAAAATTTCATGCTCTTTAAAGGAACATAACAGTACTTGCGAAATTTGTAAACAAACTGTATGCAGCGGATACAAAATCAAAACAAATGTCACATGTCAAAATAAAAATTCAAACCAAATATGGCTAATTTTGATTGTTCAATTGTTTTACAAGTTTGTTTTGGACACGTGGTTTTAATTGTTCTCTTTAATGACACGTGGTTCGCACAATGTTTACATTTTACTACTTTAATGTCCCTTTAAAATATTCTTTCATATTCAAGCAAGCAAAAAAAACATCTATCTCATAAAAAAAATTGAGTAATTTGACTAAGAACAATGACATATGCTTATTAATAGTGATTCTTATAGATAAACGTGCGTTATTTGAGCTGAAAATTTTTTTACAAAAATCTGCTTGAGCCATCTTTTACCTACTTTCATACAAAAAATCAGAAAAAATTAATGATCCAATTTTTCACAAAGTCCAAAAAACCCGTTTTTTAGCCGTTTTTTGGCGCAAATTTGCCCCCAAATTTTTTTTTCGAACAATCGGGCTCCGTCACATTCGAGGATTTATAGTTATGCATCTTTGTGCAAAAAATCATAAAGAATGAAAGCGCCAACCTCGAGTAAAGCATTTCGAATTTGGCCAGTTTTCTGCAAAAACACGCCAAGCAGCCAAAATCTCATGTCTAAACACACATATTCTTCAAAAGTAAGCCCTCGTGAGCAAAAAAAACATCTATCTCATAAAAGAAAATGAGTGATTTGACTAAGAACATTGATGTATGCTTATTAATAGTGATTCTTATAGATAAACATGCGTTTTTTGAGCCAAAAATTTTTTTTGCAAAAATCTGCTTGAGTTATTTTTTACATACCCTACTTTCATACAAAAAATAAGAAAAAATTAATGATCCAATTTTTCACAAAGTCCAAAAAACCCGTTTTTGAGCCGTTTTTTGGCTCAAATTTGGCCAAAAATTTTTTTTTCCGAAAATCGGGCTCCGTCACATTCGAGGGTTTATAGTTATGCATCTTTGTGCAAAAAAATCTGAAAAAACTAATGAGCCAATCTCGAGAAAAGCTGGTAACTAACGAACGGACGGACAAAGGTTAATTTATAGGACCTCCAGGTAGGTCCAAAAAAAACGAATAAGGGATCCTGAACCAGTGTCACATCTTGCCGATTTTAGCATTAAGTTTAAGAATTTATCAAAGCATTGTTTTTGTTTAAATTTTTAATCAACTTTCTTTCCCTAAGTAAATCATTTCAATCAATGCTTTAATTAACATATGATGGATCCCGTGATGCATTGCTTCGAACAACATAAGGGTGCATTGTGGGCAGAGTGAAGTCAATTCGTTTCCCAATGGGCGAATGAACACGTGTGCTCTTACTAAACCCATTCCCCTTTTCCATCAACGCGGTTTTGCCAGGATTTGCGGTGAAGGGAACTGGTTTCAAATTCTTGTTACAGAAACGTGCCTTGTAGTGAGTATCGAAACGTTTCAAAGATTGCCCTGTTTCCAAAGTCGGGATGAACTTGCAGTTGTTCTCTGTAAAACCGGTTTCTTCTTTTGGTCCGATTCTTCGCTTTTCCGGTCCCGAATTGGGTTTCGGATGGCGAGTATAGGATGCACTGTTCATACTTGGGAAGGGTGCTGCATACAAGACGTTGAAGAATTCACCTTTATCGTTCTTTTGTAGCCTGCGTAGCATGGTAGGTTGTAGATCGTTCGCTTTAGTGTAGGTATCTAGTCTATGTAGCGCATACTCAGCGCGTGGTTTCATGCTTTTTGTATATCCGTTGACATTAGCGGCTCGCTGAGATAACAGTATGTATTCTTCTTTACCGTCAGCGCTGTGTAAAGGTTGGAATGAGTTTCGCATATTTGAAATACCTGAAAGGAGGAAAGGTTTAGAGTTGTTAAAACCGAAATTTATATCAAAAAATCTTTAAAGAAGGATTGCCGCGCCTTTTTGAGAGGTTATGAATTACTGGACTCAGCGACTTAACTAAGTAGAGTGGACAAAACTCATAATCATGCGAAAGTACCTAAAATGTTTGAGTTTCACTGGCTCTTATGGCAAAGTAGAAGATAACTATAGAGCGACTGTTTCACTTGATTTCAATGTGGAAAGAGTAGAATTTATGTGAAAAGAACCTGTTGGTCTTCGACAGACATTCTGCGTTCCATAACATTCATCTTCCCGGTATGTGATTGGCTCCTTGCTTAAAGAATTGGTGAAGCCTGATTCACATTTGGGACCAATGTCTGGTTTAGATGTGAGTTGTGTTTGCTCGTGGATACGATCTTCAAACTCTGTTGTATTCTCTGTAGCAAGAGAAGCTTTTGGATGGTCTTCAAGTAACCCAGATCTTACATTGCTCCGTAGTTTTAAAAGCGATGCTGGCGATTTATTGAACTTATTGGTGGCATTGATTTTCAACGTTTCCCCGATCTGTCGTGAGCAAGGTAGCGTTGGATGGAGATCACGAACGAAAGAGTTCTTGGCCATGTGAAGTTTTCCGGGCAGTTGGTCGGTCCCGTTTGGACCAGCAGATTTACGGAATTGGAAAGAGTTGCTCGATGAGTAATTCTTCAATAATTCATCTCTAAAATGATGAAGAGTTCAGCATACTAGCAAGCATATTTCTCTCTCAAGAAAACTCCCTATCCCAATTCTAACTCTAGAATAAGACTTTTAATTTTTTGAAAATTAAAGTTTCTAATGGACTATTGAAATATCTATACAAGATAGCAAATAAGTAGATAAAATTGCCAAGTGATGCAAAAAGTTTGAAAATAATTAGGAAATGTTATCTTACCCAAGTTTAGGGTTGTCAATTTCATCGAGCCGTCTGCTGTAAAATAAGCCAGGTCGAAAGTTGCTTTGATACCCAGTCCCTGTGTGTTTCCCTGGTCGCGCTACGAAGCCAGATTTACCATGGCTAACTGAATACTCTGTGGCGTAAAATTTTGCGCGTTCGTTATCCGGCCCATTTGACGCGTTGACGTGGCGGGTCACGGGCCCGTAAGGTAGTGGCCCCATCGTCTTCAAAGTCCTAAAATTATAGAGTCTAACAGCGAGATTTCACAGTTCCGTTCAAAAAACTGATGTCTTGTATTCAAAATAGCTTGAAGAATTGACGTCAAAATATTTTATTTAAAGAAAATTTGACGTCAAAAATAACTAACAAAACCAAAAAGAAATCCAACCTGCAAACTCAATTCTTTTGGACAACGTACAACACACCAACATGGAGGATAAAACATCCAAATTCTCTGCTTACCATCCAGTCATTCCAAAACTGTACACTCCAGCATGGAAGATAGATATGTCAAACCGTGCACGCATCGCTGAGAACTGCAAATTAGCCGGTGTTCCGTACCAACCAACCGAAGCTAGCCTGTACATCAATAAACGTGAGCGCATTTCACAAGATCGCCCAGAAGATAGCACATGCGTGGTGGAAACGAAAACATCTCGCGAGAAATTGTTAAGACCTCCATTGTATTCTCATCTCTCCAAATACCAAAGTAGCTTGATGTCCAGATATATTTGAAGTTCAATGGCATCTTCAATATTTTCATATTTTTGATCTTTTTCTGAACTAAATAAAGAAATTTCAAACAAAAATTAAATCTGATTTTGTACAATTTTCTTAACCTGTAATTTGCAATACTGTACACTAAAAATTAGTGTGAACAAAGCAAAATTCACATTACATGAACAGTTCGTCTATTTTACGAAGTACACTCCTTTCAAAATTGTTTCAAAACAGATTAAGAACATTTAAGCTTTAAAATCAGATTAAAACAGATGAGTTTTGATCAAGAATTACTGGTTCTGATGAAGAACAAACTTTCGCGAGCAGAAACTTGGCCTTTTTCGCGAAAGTTAATGTCTTTGAATTTTCTTAACAGGATGATACGCGAAAGTAAATGTCGTGAATTTCGCGATTTTTCGACCTTGTGAAAGTTTCTGCTCGCGAAAGTTTGTACGCCTAAAGTAGAGAATAATATTTTTCAGCCCCTTCAAAATTTTACAGTTAAATTATAAAAATAAATTTGCTATGTACAAAAATAAAATCATTCAAAAAATTATTTCCATAAAAAAAAATTCAAAAACCTCATTCCTCATTCCTTTATAAAATCAATAAAAATCAAAAACGAAAAAAATAGGACCGAAGGAAACGCGATAAACAATCCATAATTTCTCGAATTCCGAAGAGTTTTGGTCATATCTAGGCCGGGTAAGTTTCCGCAATATTCAAATATTAAGGGTCAAAGTTTTCATTCCAATCCTGAAGAATGAGTAGTAACTGAAATTTGTAATAAAAACAATCGAGTTACTCTAAATCAGATACATGAAATTGAAAATCGACCCAACTTTTTCTAGTACGAATTCGAATAAATGCTGACATATCCTGACAACCCTAAGCATAAAACTCTTTCATTAACTCCGAATATCTGACTTGAAATTTTCAAGCTAAAAGCAGGGGTCTACTTTTGTGGGCGTACTTTGTCTCCCCATAAAATGGGTCACGTGCTTTTATACTTCTGTTGACGTAGGGATGAAGAAATCTCAATTGGCTCCCTTCGTCGTATGAGCCGAGCGCCGGATGCAGTTTCTCGCTCTTTGTGAACCCGTCGCCTTGTAAATCTCGTGTACAATCGTCGTTGATACGAGAACGCTCGGTTTCCGGTATTCGGTTTTTATCGAAGAACGTATCATTATAGACAGTTTTGTACTGTTCAGAATCATTGGGTGTCGACCAAAAACTTTTGTTGTTGTCCGTGTGTCCAGTGTTTTCCTTCCTACCGATACTCACGTTACCGAGTTTTTCATTCAAAGCTGGCTCATTTGTTTGTTGTCCATTGTAGATTGATTTACTCAAACTATTGTGAAACAGAAAAAAAATTATAAACACCCTAAATTCTAAGATCGATAATTGCTTACTTATAATTGCCAGGAAAAACCGAGAATGGCCGAGAAACTCAATACATAGTGAAAGTTGTTGCGAATAACTCGTACGAATTTATGCAAATATAGAAAAAATAGTGGAGAAACAAACTCATATTCAGGTTAGATTTGTTCATTATGTTTTTGTATCATACATTATAAACCGATCAAATTAATGGGTTAAGTTGGTAATTTTTGGATATTGAATTACCTCGGATAAGGATGTGGGTTTGTCATATTGAGATATTCAGCAGGATCTGATTTCTTGGTTCGCTCCACCGTGAACGGGTTGTCAACTTCTCCCAGTGTGGTGTAAACCTGAAGTGTTTGTGAAAATATAATGAGATATCACAATAAAAGTCTAGGATAGTTTTCGAAAGCAATATTCTGGAATTTTGTTAGAAAGGAAATCGATATCGATAACTAAAAGATCAAAAACAATGAAGTCTGTAGGTCAAAGATGTGGGAAAATTCGGGTTTCTTGGAGCGGAATGGTAGCCAATATTCAATCATATCTGAAGAATAAATTGTTCGTTTTTTTGAAAGTATATTCTCAAATATGAAGTTTAGAATGACATACTTTCCCTTTAGCAGCAGTGTGAGCACCTGTAGGCTGGATGAATCTTGTGAATCCGGTATCAGGGTTTGCATGTTTTGAAATGCCACTCAATCTTTCACGTCCATCACTGTGTTGGTGTGGTTGATACGAAGTCTTCATGATACTCGGTACAATCGGATTCAAGTAGGATTTTAATGTTGGTTGCACACTTTTGTGGTTTGCTTCAGGGTAGTGGGTGACTGGTTCAGGGTTCTTGGCACGTGTAAAGCCTGTGTTCTCAAGAGGTCCTGTGATTTTATCATCAGTCTCTATATGAGAATGTTTCTTTGTAAATTGTGTATGGCTTTCTGTTGAACTATATGCAGGACCGCTTCTGGCATTTTCAGCTGCTATGGGATCTTTGTTTTTTAAAGTGTGAAGTAGAGGTGTTTTCTCTTTGTAGCTTGACATGGCCAGATTAGGAAACATAGCATAAGCTTCTCGCTCAGTTGGGACTGTTTGGTGTTCTTTAGAGAACCCTGTTGAAGCAGTTTGAGTAGAGAGGGGCAAAGGTTCTTTTCCACTGTGTCCTCTTGATGGTTGGTAATCTTTATGAGTCAACGATTTGTAATTCTTGTCAACAATTTTCCTAAAGTAAAAAATTTGGATCATTATCAATCTTTCAGAAGCTGAAATAGGTGGATTATGCCTTCATATTTTAAAAAGCAGGATTTTATTTTCCTTGACAGACTTTCTAAGCTATTGTGCTTCATTTTTGGCAAATGATAAAGTTAATGTTAAAAATTTACGTTAGTAAAAACGTAGTTTTTAAGTAGGTTTTAAGATAAATTCAACTCAATTTCAACTATAAACTACTGGACAAAAGGTGTTATTACCCCATTGTAGGATTATCTAGCTCATCAAGTTTTCTTGTGTAATAAACGCCTGGGCGAAAGTTGCTTTTGTAGCCAGTTCCCTCACAACTTCCTTTTTGAGGAGTGAAATCGTCTATACCAAGACGACTTGAATATTCTGTGATATAAAACTTCATGATATTGTTTCCTGCACCATAGCTTTCATTGACATGCTTATTTGGTTTACCTATTTGCTGTCGGCTCATTGTTATGCTTTGTTTTTTTTAAGCTGAAAGTGAACAATGAAAAGATTTGAAAATTAAAAAAAAAAGAAATTGTTAAGAAGCCAGAATAAAGGTCATTTTTCATGAAAAATATACCATCAACGGCTCTTATATACAGATAAAAAAATCTGGGATTATTGGTAAAAAAGTTTAGAAATTATATCCGTTATTTTTTAAATGAAAAATATTTGAGGCTTAGCAAAAATAAAGATGGCTGACGAAATAACAATGAAAGTGAAGGAGAAAATTTAGAGTTTCATCGATTTTTGATTATTTTTAAACTTTGACGTGAAGAGGTGGGGGTGGGGGGTTTTCAAATTAGCGTCAATTTGATGTTAGTCGTGGTAAGAATCGATATGTGAGTGACCCCTTAAAAGCCTACTCAGTGTGAAAGAGAAATTGTGTATTTTATAATTCATCGTTCAGCGTTCATGAATATGGGTTTTTTTGCCAGGTTTCCAGGCTAAATGAAAAGTCTTTCGTCAAAACAATGGAATGAGTATTGAGTTATTGATAAATCATCCTGACACTGATATCCACAAACTTTATACCCAGACGGTGTCAACCGAACAAATCGAACGCCGAATATAAATTGAACGCAATTGAATGCAGTTGAACACAATCGAATAATTGCAATTCGATTGTTGAACGCAATCGAATATTACCCAGGATTTGCCATTCGATTGCTTCAATTACGTTCGATTGTCAGTCTAAGCTTAAACTCCTATATCAGGATTAGAAACTAGGCTAGTCTTACCTCTTTTATCTTTCCCTTTGCAACAATACAATACTGACAAGTTGACACAATACCGTGACAAGTAATCCCTGTAAAGAAAAAGTTTATATCGAAATCTGCAACAAAAACGAAAGTGGTTTCTTCTACTGATTGCTTCCCGGCGCTCTTTTGCAGTTGTTTAGCAAATTTCCACCAATGAGATTGCCGCATTTCAAAAGGCCCTTTTTTTTGGCACCCGTGGCCTCTCAGTGCCTTGCACAACGAGCGGCTGTAAAATCCCACCCTTCATACATTTGTTTCAATCCCATCTTCAATTTACTGAAGAGAGCGGGAATTTGATGCGAGAGTTAGATTGTCAACAAAGTGACGTAAAAATCGTTGAATAAAAGAAGAACTTAAAATCTGAAATATTTTTATTCTGAAGAATAAGTGCAAAAAAGTGAAACATAGAAAAGTTTCATTTTTAATTGCATATTAATCGAAATGGAGGATTTGGAAAATTTCCTATGTTTAGTTTTTTGCACAAACCCCTGTAACTATGGGCGAGCACCCCGTTGCTAATATGTTAGCTTGAAATTGAAAATTAAACCACTCAAAACGAAAGTAAAATCAGCCCGTACTCGAAATCCTGTAATCTTGATATACAAGTTTAAGTCTATACTGATTGTATTTGATTATGTTTGATTACGTTCGATTGATTTTATTTGCTTTCTTACGGTACTTAAGCGCTTGACTGCCCATGCTAAAAAGCTCTAACGTAAGTGATCTAATTTAATTTAATCGCAATCAAACTCATCGAACATAATCGTAATCGAACGAAATCAAAGATTAATCTAATGTAATTGACAATCAATCGAACATAGTCAACTATCAATTGAAACAATCTAACCCTACTTGAATGCAATCAAACACAATTGAATATTACCTAGGAATTGGCCGTTCGATTGTTTGATTATTTGATTGCATTTGATTACTCATGCAAGTTACGGCCTGTGCAAAAGATTTGATAAATCGTGACGGCCAGTTGTTCCACCCCTTTTTATGGGAAAATTTTTCGTTATTTTCACTCTTCATATTAATACCTTTCCAAAAAGCCCTGGGCCAAAAATTCTGTTTCAGCTATTTTGGGAAATTTAAAGCAAAACACTTTTTGCTGTTGTTGACGTCAGCAAAAATTTGAAATACTATTATCTCCTGGAATATTTATTGAAATGATTATTTCATGGGACGGCAATTCACCAAACCCCCAAAGTCATTTGATTTCAGTTAATGAACGGCGTATCAAAAAATACACGATTTCTCTTTTGCACCTCTTTTGCGTTCGACAATCGAATTTCAATCGGTCGATTGCATTCGATTTGTTTCGACTGGTTCGATCGTCGATTCCGTTCGATTGAGATCGTCTGGGAGTGTCTGTGCACTCTAAGAGGAACGAAGAAGTATGATTGATAAACCTGGTGGAGTTATCAAAAAAAATTGTTGTCAATTTTAAGAGATTTAACAGTAAGTGAACATACAGGCCAGATATCAACCAGTCCCATGTTTTGACCAATCGTCCCAAGTTAGAGCAGTTGACAGTTAGTCACACTAGGAAATCTAGCTTTCAGAAAAAACAACATCAGTCATCTACAGGATACATTTCAACAACAAGGATGAGAGTTACCTGAATCAAGTTCGCAAGACAATATTAATTAAAACTTGAAAGTTGGAAACAAAATAAAACGTGCAGCAGCAAAAATCAACCAACCAAAATTTGTCATTCAATTCCCGAGACAGCGCTTCAATTTTTAAGGCCTTGTTTATACGCTAAAGATAAAACAATTATGCACATGTAAATGGGTCATTGTTTGAGGTCCGGCAAAATTTCCGGGAGATAGCTTATCCGGCAGTGCGCGGATCTAGGTGGGTTCCGCCTCCCCCGTAGATCTTTTTCTTGGTAAGTTGATCTTCAAATTAGTTTTCAAGGTTGGCTTGGCTCAATTTTTTTCATCTATGGCTCAAATTTTAGGCAATTTCTCAAAGTTTTTGAAAATGTTAATTTCATTAAAAAGCACCGGGTTATTTTTTCATTTTTTCCTTTAGAAGTTTTGCGGTGCATTTTTTTGCTTGAGAGTCAAGTAAACGATATAGCGCTTTCGCAGCATTAATCTTTGATACGCATTTTGGCGGGACGCTAGTGTGGCTAACTGGTTGATGGTATATACCTTACTAGCTATAAATGCAAGTTTTTGTGATTGTGGCCCAATAGGGATTAAAACACGCATAGTTTTTTTTTTCATTTTTGCGACTTTGCTTTGGCATTATTGAAGATTTTTGCGAAGCGAATTTATGAGCGAAGCAGTTTTGCTATATTGTGTGCACGTAGTAACTTCTATCCCAAGCGAAAATTTGCTATATAAATCACATCTTCAAACCTATGTCATTATAAACCGACATCATAATCCAAAAACGAGCATGTAGATTCTAGTTCTAGGTCTAGTATTGTATTTGCATTAAGAAAATGAAGCCTAATCTTGCAAATTCTACGTAAAAATTACAGAAATGAAAAAGATGCTACCATGATGGTTTCAAGCTTCATGGGCGCATTCCCTGTTGATGAAAAATTGAAATGATTAAAAAACTTTATACTTGCATCACAAATTCTTCGATTGAAGGGAAATCTCAAGCTGGAAGGTTGAAAAATAGTTCATCTCATTAGGCAGGAGGATGAATGATCTTCAGCCTATTCTCATCTCCTCAATCCCAGCAGTTGATCTTTTTTCTACCGCTGCTCATCTACCATTTCGTTTCGAATGTTTTGACATGTGATCAAAATTCTTTACCCCCGTTAAAAACATGTCACACAAAGAAAATTTCGCACTATTTCACGATCAACACGGGGGTCAAAATAATCGTAGCAACCTTCTTTATTTACGTCCATTTGTGTTGGTAACGTGACAACCCTAGATGTTCCGGCAAAATAAATAGCCCATAGCCCGAAAAAGATTACGGTCTATCCCTTCGATATTTATCAGTTTATTCGAGCTGTGATACTCACGCTAGTCTATCCCTTCTGGTCTTTTTCACAAAACGGTCTCTTATTCTTAACTTTTAATAATCAAAAGCATAGCGTTAAAATCGGAAAAACTCGGATATTGCTGCGGCAAAGCCCCTTTTTTTTTTTTTTTTTTTTTTTTTTTCTAAAATAAAATATATTTCTTGTTAGGAAGTAGTCAAAACAGTTATAAATATATAGATATAAACAAAGCAATGAGCGGCTAACAATTTCTATAAGTATAACGAAATATGTATATATATGGGGAGCTAGACATAACTTATAAAAATAAAGCCCCTTTTTTGCAATTCTGGCGCTTTTGATTGTTAAGGGATCGTTTGGATTGTTATGGGCATCGACGTTGCAGGTAAAGTACGGCACGCGAAAAAGGCCAGAAGTAAGTACGGTAAGTCAGTGTCATAAAATTTCTTAGTGAAAAATAAAAAAAACACAAACTAAAATTTCCCCAAGGATGTTTCATGATTCAAAACAAGTTTATTGTGTCGTAAACTACTGTATGCTTTGCGAATTTAATTTGAAGAATTTCGCCATTTTTCCCCAAAAATACATGTCACACGGAGTTGTCTCACAAAATTTGAGCAAAAAAGAATAAAGCGAAAAAAATATTAGAGGGGGGTCCTATTGTCAAACTTGAAATTTTGAAAGTGTGTACTAAATATGAATGGCCATCTTTGGTGAAAATTTCGGCCTCATTGATGACATCGTCGTTTTTTGAAAATGAATAAAGATTTCAAACGTTATCGAAAATTTTTTGTTGCTCGGGTTAAAAGAGCTTTTAATATACTCTCGGGTTCCTAATAAACGGGGAGTTTGGAATAAGGCGGGGTGGGTCGAAAAATTCTCAAAACTTAAGTTTTTACTCTAGTTTTTTCATTTTCTCTAGTTTTCGCTACACAAGATTTGTTTGATAAATATTCTGACATTGCTAGATAAAAAGTCAAAATAAAAGATTGCAAGAAAACAGCTAAAGTGAGACATTATTAACGGAAACTGGGAACATACTAAAGCTTAGAAAGTTCCACGACCAAGGTAGTCTGATTCGCAGACCTGAAACTTTTTTTGCTAGAGGATGATCAGAAGCCTAAATTAAATTGGGAAGTTTACAACATTAATTTCGGCGAAAGGAGTTGAAGATATTTTGCAATTCATTTAAGCAAAATTTCTGTTCGTGAAAGTTTGTTCACCAAAGTATTTGAAGGACTTTAAAATGGAATAATTGTATTGTCATTAATTTATTGTGACAATGAACTATACACAAACACAATAATGATAACTTTATATGCTAAATACTGATGATTTCAATTTACCCTATATTTAAAGTTTACTTCTCCAAATTTGAAGCCATTCTGTTTCAGTAATTTTGAGTTACGTTGACGAGTCTATTCGGTGAATCAAATGTTCATGATTTACTTGATGTAATTTCTAATTAAAGAATAAAAGAAATTAAGTGTACTCATCAAGTATTGACAATTGGCCAAAATCAGCACATAATTTAACTAAGAAAAGCACGGAATTATAATATGGAAAAGTCAATAGAAAAAAAGGCTAGAAAAAAAACAGTAGAATCTAAATTGATTTAAAAATAAAATTCTAAAGAAAATTGCAAATACGAAGGTTTTTTCTGAAATTTCAATTCCATTCCTTTTACAGTAATGTTCGTACGTTGTTTTCCAAAGGAGAATGTCCGTGTCCGGTAAAACGCAGGGCTCTATCCCCATGCATCTCCTAACAGTTTCACCCAACGCTCGAATTATCATCTACAAAGTGAGTCTTTATAAGAAATTGTAATGGTGAAGCCCAGCTTCGCTCTAATATGAAGATCCCTCTGGTGGTTGGGATAATTTACAATTCTCCTTTGCGGTCATAATCCTGAGTAAGAAAATAAAATAGACTAAACAGCAAACTATTTATATAGCCCATGAAATTTAAACCATTCAAATTCCATTATGGTTCTGAAGTCTGTCTCAATATAATCTGCAGCGGAGACGAAAAAAGTCCGTAACTTTTGATAGAGAATTCGAATTGAATAATGTTTTAGTGCTTGTTAGAGAGATATTCAAGAGTGGTGTATTATCAAAAACAAAAAAAATCAAAAAATGTCGGAAAATTAAGATTGAAAGTGAAGAAGAAAAAATCAACTTCTTCAATAACAGAGCTATATTTATAATTTTCACACGAGTGATTTTTTTATCTATCGAAAGATATAGCCTAAAGCTTATCACTGGTTGACTTCCAAAACCATCAAAAACAACAAAAAGAGCCCTTTAAAAATGCATTATTCTTGGAATATTTATTATTTTTAAGCATTTATGACAACGTTCTAAGATTTAAAAGTTTTTATGATATAAAAATGAAGATCATAGCACAATTATACAAAAGTTCATGTTCTTCGACTTTAGTTCTTATATTCAACAAATTTCTTAATTTGTTATAAAAAATAGGGTGGAAAAAGTAACCTTTAAAAATAGTGAAAGAAAATCAAAAAGCAAAGAGCTGGAATGTGCTTGTCTTGGGAGGAATACTTTCAAGTTTATAAGGTATCAAAGAGTTACCAATCTTTTGAGATTAAACAAAATGCTCTCACCTCCTCAACTCTGTGAGAACAGTTTTAATGGTATACGTCCTTTGCCATTTGGCCAGAACCCCCACTAATTTGGCTTCAACCTAGAAAAATGGAACAACAATCAATACATTGTCATCATGTTCGGTCAAGTCCAATTGCATTGTGAGGAAAGTATGCTAAGTGAACTTTATATTTAAGGGCTGTCCGGTCCTTAAAGTGTTAACTACAAACTATTTTCCTTTTCAATGGCTCCAAAACCAAAAAAAAGGAAAGACCTCGGAGTTCGATTTCAAAATACTAACCTTTCCAGCGCTATCCACACAACTCATGTTTACACGTGTAGTGAATCTCACAGTAGGTACTTCGTTGGGGTATTTCTGGCCACACACCAGTGACAAGTTGTAAATTCTGTTTTCGAATACTGTCTGTTGTAAAAATGGATAAAATTCAAGGTTCGTAACTTACAAATATAAATATTTTAATGATGAATGAAAAGATGTGAAAGTCAACGATTTTGAAGGGGTATAGTCCCCTACCCAAGACAACTGCTCCCCTCTTTTCTAATAGAAATATATTTCTTCTTTATAAAAAATCTCAATTGTTGTAAACGTTACAATTAGGGGCAATTGTTGTGTCCAAGGCAATTACTCTGGAATTAGCCCTTCCCTGCCATTGAAATTTAAGATTGCGCGCAGTTTTTTAATGTTTTAAAAGGAAAGCCTAGTGCCCGCGTGTGTACTCACTCTTGGAGGGCCAAGGATCATACCAGTCCATCGAACTAACTCCATGTCATCATCATTTTCCAGACCCCAACTAACAGTGCCATCACCTCCTTTCTGTCCTTCTTCTAATTCCTCCAAAAGGCGGAAATTCCTTGGAACTGAAAAACAAAATAAAGACAAAACTAATTTATTGTTTTGATAGTGATTAATCCAAATTAAAATCAAACAGATGAAATAATAGACAAATAACATGATTTAGAAAACCACAAAATTCATTACACAAACTGTTCTACTAATTCAACAAATTCAGTAAAGTTTGACCGATCATACTTTAAAGTTTCACCAACATTTTTAACAGTTTTTCAGAGTCAATTTATCCTATAAAAGTCTTTGAGTCCAATTAGATTTTTCTGACCGAATGACCTTTCAAACTAGAAAGATCAAGGCATAGTTTTCAGTATAGATATTTGATACGTGATCTCAAAGAAATTTAGCCTACTTCCTTGGTAATGTCTTTGAAATTTCTGAACATAAAAAATACACTTTTCCTGTAATTTCAAAAACTTTTGCATACATATTTTGTTGCTCTCTAGTGTTTGTCCTAGGGAGGTAAACAAACCCATTTTCCTGTATTTCCTCAGGGAAAGTTGTTCCTTTGAACAGAATCCCTTCAAATGCAGCAAGGATATACTCTGGAGTCTCTATTAAACCAGGGTTCTTCTGTACTACTGTACTGTAAAGAGATTAGGCTTTTAGATACGTTCAATTAAGATAAAGAAGATGTTATGCTCAAATGATAAAGCCTACTATTTCTCCCTCCCTTAAACTCATATATCAAGATTTTGAGTACGGGCCCATTTTACTTTCATTTTCAGTGGTTTCAGTTTCGATTTCAAGCCAATATCTCAGCAACGGGAGGCTCGCCTATAGTTACAGGGGCTTGTGCAAAAAACCAAACATAAAAAAAAGTTTTCCAAATCCCCTTTTTCGATTAAACCAATAAAAAATGAAACTTTTCCATGTTTCACTTTTTTTGCACCAATTCTTCAAAATGAAAATATTTAAGATTTGAAGTTCTTCTTTTATTCAATGATTTTATGGCACTTTGTTGACAATCTAACTCTTGCATTGCATTCCCGCTTTCTTCAGAGAATTGAAGATGAGAAAAAACCTAAGCCTTAGGATCATGGACTGAAACAAATATGAAGGGTGAGAGATTTTATAGCTGCCCTTTGTGCAAGGCACTGAGAGGGCACAAGTGCCAAAAAAGAGGGCTGTGTGAAATGCGGAAATCTCATTGGTGGAAATTTGATAAACAGTCTGTGAAGGAGTGCCGGAAAGCCATCAGTAGAAGAGACCACTTTCATTTTTGTTGCATATTTCAATATAAACTTCATGACAGGGATTACACCAATTACATAAATGTCAATATGTCGTGTCAATTTGTCAGCATTGTATTGTCGCAAAGGGAAAGAGAAAAGAGGTAACATTAGCCAAGTTTCTAATCCTGATATAGAAGTTTGATCTAGACTGCCCTTTCCATTATTACAAGCATACATTTCCATCATTCCAAATTTTACAGTACAATGCCCCAAAACTTAATAAGATCACAAAAGTCAAAATTGGTTTGAAAAGCCCTTTCAATTCTTTTATTTTGCTTCAAAATTTTGCTTTGCTTTTTTTATTTTGCTTCAAAATTTAGCATTGCATTTTTATTTCTAGCAATTAACTATAGACAAGTCAGCCTGACCTTTGTTGTCTGTAAATTGATGGAATCATTTCTAAGGAAGCCTATCATGAATCATCTGCAAGATCAAAAGCTATTGTAAAAATAAACAATGTGGCTTCATCAGTCACCAATCAACTCCTGAACTACTTGAATAAGTGTTGCGAATGCATTGCTAATGGTAAAGTACCGTGAGTGGTCCTAAATCCGACAGCCCTGCCTAAATCCAATGGGGTCTTTCAAAGATACAAAATGAAAACAAATCTTTCGCTGTGACGCAATGAAGATACCAAAGTGTCAACTAAACTGAAAGGTTTGATACACTTAACTAAATGGTTCAAATAACAATAATTGCTTCTTATACAAAACATAATTTTTTATTACAAAATTGTTAACGTTTTAAACACAAGCAACAGATTCAGAATAATAGAGGTAATTATTTTTACAACTCGCACTTTTTTGATCACATTAATTGACATCTTGACATTATAGTCATCTTGTTAGATGTTTTGTTTCTAGATTTCTTCCAATAGTTTATTGTTCAACTTGAAGAGGGAATGTTTGTAAACATAGAATTTTTTTTCATAGCAGTTATTTGGGGGGTTGGATTTAGGCAGGGCTGTCGGATTTAGTACCACTCACGGTAGTTGATACAATATATACCTTAAGGTATGTGTACACCTTTTTTCCGATTTTTTGTCAAAAATTTTTTTTTCAGTCAAAGTGGAAGAAAAGTTACTGGATTTCATTTTGGTAAAATCGCGATCTTAAAATCTTTTTTTAATCCGGAGTTATAACCATTTAAATTTCAAAACAAAGCTCGTCTTATGATGGATTATTTACTCAAATAATTGTCTCTTTCGGAAACATCAAAGACAAAAGAGAGAATTCAGCTGATGTTTATTCTCACCTCTATTGAATAGTAATATTTTTGACACATTTCACTGATTACTCGAATAAACAGCAATCATCTCGTTAAAAATTTCAAATTGATGTAGAAAAAAACGAAATTTTACCACACCATACTACTTTTAACGAAGTTAAAGTCACCCATAGCATTTAGATATCGACTTCATTCTTTTTTTATGAGATTCCCAAAAGATCAAACTTAAAAAGTGTCTTAGGATTTTATTTCTAACCGAGTTGTTTTTCCTCAATTTACAGATAACTGAAAAAATCACATTTAAATTTACTTTTTTATCGATATTTTTACAGAACTTAGGATTTAAAGAGTTGAAGTCAATCCCAAAAAAAATCCCAAGACACTTTTTTAGTTCAATCTATTGGGAACATAGTATCGAAATTATTTTTTCAAAATTCAAAAGCTATGGGTGACTTTAACTTCTTTGAAGTAGGTAAGGTCAAAATTCTTAAGATCATAATTATATCCTGCCCAGTTTTTTAAATTCAGCTGAAACTTTTACCATTAGAAAGAGAATATTATTGGCTTTCAGAAAATATATACTTTTGATATATAAAAATTTGTTGTTCTAAAGATATGATCAATTAAAGAGAATGTGTCAAGAAAGGTGAACACATAGGGGAGAAATTTGGTCAAAATCCGCCAAAGTAAGTTCCCACCAAATTTAAATTTTCAAACCTTCCGCCAAATTAAATTCCCGCCAAATTTAAATTATTGTATTTATTCCCCAAATGTGTGCTATTTCAGGCCTTAAAACAGGTTTTTTCTTATTAATGGCTAAAATGTCCTTCATCCGCCAAATAAAATTCCCGCAAAATTTGATTTTTCAATTCATCCGCCAAATCAAATTCCCACCAAAATTTCTTCCCTTGAAGTATTTGGATTTTACTAGCCTTCGATACTGTTTCCCACCGCCGCTTGCTGAAGAAATTTGAAGGATACCCCTAGAGAAGATATCCAAATAATATGATGTGTTGGGTGGTAACATCTAGTGCTTTTTAGACAGTGATTTTAGTAAGAAATTTTTGGATTTCGGTTTTGTATATAGCCTCCCTATAACAATCACTATAATTGTTATATAGTATATTATAATTATAATATAACTTAGGCGGCAATCACAAATATCTTCGTTTTGCGTCGCCCGACCGTCTCCATAAAATTGAGTAAAATTGAGTCGGAGAGTCGGTAAATTCTTTGGACTTTTTGTTTTGATGACGTTTCCTTTGCTCAAAAATTTTATTTTTGCCAATTTTTGTGAGCGATTTCTAGCGCATTCGCAGCATTTTAACTTTGTTTATCATTACACGTGCCATTATGTGTCAAAGGTCACAGTGTTTAAATTTCATAATCTGAAACCATGCAAAACATACACGCGATTGGGCCTTCTGCCGCCTCAGTTAACGCCCTTTTACCTTTTACCGCCTCGCAGACCAACTTAAAGAAAACCCAAAAATTTTTACTACCGACCGGCCGACTGACCGACTCACTTTTTAAATCCAACGAGGACGCGAAATGAAGATATTTGTGATTGCCGCCTTAGCCTTCATTCTCTGCCTACCTATTTCTTGCCTATTTTTTTGGATTTCTAAATTTCTCACTAAGGCGTTTTTGAAATTTTGTTCGGATTTTCTGGCACGTCTACCACACTGACTGCCTGTATATATTTGCTTAGCTTAGGTTATTTTATGTTAGTGATTGTAACACTTGATATTTGTGTTTATTTCAGCTGTTTGTCAAAGATTATTCGCGTTCAAAATCCTATCCTATTCGTTGGGCCCTTTTTGGTCTGGTGGGGGCATTAACATATTCCCTACTGTATGTTTCAGAGACTTGAGATTTGCTGTGTCACATTGGGCAGTTCCAGTTATAGTCTGCTGCCCCCTGTGGGCGACATGGATTTTACCTTAGAGTTCTTTTTTTATTTTTTAAGGATGTTCAAGTGAAAAAAAAATCGAAAAATCTCTGTCGTCCACACCACAGGGGTGTTATGGATTTTTTCTGGAACTGCCCATGCCATTTCGATTGAAAATGACATTTATTGGGGATGGACTTCATTGACAAAACAAGTAAAAGGAATGCAGTCCAAGATTTGGAGGCTTTCTATAGTCGAGATAAAGAATCGTTGAATACATGGCTTTAATAGTTGGACCTCAAAAAGTGGAATCTGTAAAAAAAAATTTGCTAAGCTAATTTCCAATCCACTTGCAATACTAATCAACAAATCTCTGTCCACAGGTGTCTTCCCGGGACTTCTGAAACATGCAAAAGTTACACCTCTTTTCAAAAGTGGGAATAAGACGGATATAAAAAACTACAGACCGATATCAGTCCTTCCATTATTCGATAAGATCTTTGAGAAAATTGTCCATGAGAGAATTACTGAATTTCTAGACAAGAACAAAATTTTATTTGATGGTCAATATGGGTTCCAGAAAGGTAAGTCTACCTCTTGTGCAATCCTACATCTCACAAATTTTATCTACAAATGCAAAAAAAACAAAGAGACTGGTTGTGCAATCTTCCTCGATCTGGCAAAAGCCTTTGATACAGTTAATCATGCAATACTGCTAAAAAAAATCGAAAAAATTGGAATAAGGGGTCCTGTTCTATCATGGTTTCGAAGTTATCTTGCAAACAGAATACAAAGCGTTTACTGCAACGACGCCAATTCAACACCCTTACCCATGTCTCACGGGGTCCCCCAAGGTTCAGTGCTTGGTCCCCTTCTTTTCTTGATTTATATTAATGACCTGCCATTGAATTCATCATTCTCACAGACGTTGTTTGCTGACGATACGTGTCTTTTTATGAGTCATAAAAACCCTGAAGCTCTTCAAAATCTTATTAATGTTGAGGTTGGCAAGATTTCAGACTGGCTAGGAGCTAATCAACTTACTCTAAATATCTCTAAATCCAACTATATGATCTTCAGTGAGCACAAACAAACTAATTTCAACATTTCTATTTCAGGTCAGACTCTGAACCGTGTCAATGAAGCTAAATACCTTGGAGTAATCATTGATCATAAACTGAGCTGGAGAGAACATCTCAAGAGACTGCACACAAGAATTAAGCAGAATATAGGTATTCTACACAAAGTTGGCTGGTTTCTTCCTAGAAAGAATATGATATCTCTTTTTTATGCCTTAGTGAACTCACATCTGACATACGGTATAACTTCATGGGGTTCCCCTGTAACCAATGGCTTGGGTAGAATTAATGAATCTATACTTAAATGTAAAAATTATATTAACAAGGTCTGTCCTCCTATGGAGGATGAGATCATCTTTAACCCACTTAATATAGATCAACTATATGAGCTTGAATCATGTAAACTCATACATAAATTCCTAAACAATCATCTTCCATCTTCATTGATTTGTCTCTTCCAAAGATCTCAAACTGGCAATATGATCGCTAGGAAAAATTCTAAAAACAATGTTGGTACTATTCATTTTGACCAAGCTCTCTGTCCGCTAATGTTCCATGGGCCTCAGTTCTGGAACCATAGGAATTGTTATAAATTAGCTGAGTACTCTTCTACAGCTTTCTCTACTCATTTGAAGAAAGATTTGAAAAATGAGTAAATAATCTCTTATATTTCTAGGGATTTCTAGACATTTTTGATTTATATAGACATTTGATTTATATATAATTTTGATTGACACCTTGTGGTTGTTGAACCTTGTGGAGCTTTTTATCCACATAACATATAGTATTTCTAAATTCACATTTTATTGGTGAAATGCTTTTTTTCTCTTAGTTGTTTCATGGGACAATCTATATAGTCCTTCTTCCCTGTTTATATTTTGTTTTTAATAGTAAACTGTAAAATAACGTATATATTATGTTTTTCCTTGTAACCTATATTCCATAATAGGTTATTTTTACTGTGAATAGCTTTGAAATCCTCTTATAGGATATTTTTATTCATGGAATTGTATCTTTTAGCTCATTTTTAACTGTTATAAAAAGATATTGAAATTGAAATTGAAAATTGAAGCTTACCTGTGACCGGCGCCGCCATCTTTCAAAATGGAAGGTGATTTTCTCTTTGGAGCGGTACCCCCTGAATTTATTTCTTCTCTATATAAAAAGTCTACAATCCGGGGTTCAAAATGACTAGAAATATGATAGTTTGACCCCCGGTTTTTAAGTTAAAAGTTTTCTCAGCCGGGTGCTCAAAAAGTTTCGGTCTCGTAAAGAAAGTATAGAAACGCATGAACATTCTTTTTAATCACTGACTCCTGAAGGTCAGCATGGTTAGTGAATCCTCTATTTCATATCCTTGTATCATTTCGCTTTATTACTTTATGTCATATGATAATCTTTGAAATCTGTGGAGACATTTTCATTGACAAATTTTTTTTGGAAACTGTTGTACCTGATATGAAGAATTTGTTTAAAATTATTCTAGGGTTTCACCAAGTTTGTAGAAGCCGGACGTGTGACACTTGTCAATGGAGGAAAATACGATGGAAAACTTGTTGTCATCGCCAATGTAGTTAATCAGTCAAGAGTATGTATACAATTTGATTTACCTTTTATATTTTGTGTAACTGAAGGGGGCTTTTTCAGATGGGACTTCAGTTCTCTAAAGAAAACCTTCTGATTGCAACTTTAATATCAATCCTTTAAAGGGACCCTCAATTTATTTCTTAAGCCTTACTAAGACTAAGGCCTGGGTCACCAACAACTTGTGTTCGTGTCATTTACAGCCCCAAAATGTGATTTGGTCGGTCGCTTCTTGGCATATCTTTAACCATCTGAAAAATGTGCTCTCAATATAGGCAGTCGAGCTGTGTTAAAATCATCAACAAGATGCACTCTGAGCAAAGGTTTGTTCAGGTGACAAGAATCATCTGTAATGCAATTATTTTGCATATCGTCGCGACCGCTCAAAAAGCATTAGTGCCTTTTAACACAAAAAATCTTCAGAAAATTGTGGATAGAAATCTTAAAAACACTCAATGATCAAAACGCTGGCTATGCTGCATCTACAAAATTATTTTAATAATATCGCCCTTTCCGACTAGAAAAGGGTCAGATTTTTAAGATAAAAAGTGAGTCGGTCGGAGGACGCAAACACAACTTATTTGTCACCGTGGCCTAAGAATTTAAAAATTGGTGAAGTGATTGCACAAATGTACTTCATGAAAGTTAAAGTGCCATAAATGAAGTTTTCAAACAGCAGTTGATAAAAAAAACCTCTCTTCCCCCTTCCTCTTCAAAACAGTTGAAATTGAACTAGATACTAGATGTGGCTGTTTCTGTTCGGAGGTCAAATTAATAAAGCCTTTGTTAGAATACAATAGCTATTTATAAGAACGAAGGAAATGTTTGGTTTTTGTTCACTTTAGGCATGTTGAGTGACTTCAAGATTGACCCCTTTCCCCGCCATTTTGTCAGTCTGGGAAATCCTCTCTTATGTTAGGGTGGTCAGAGGAAATTTCAAACTTACTTGCAGAATACCAAAACAAGTTTAATGGAAAGCCATAACCATCAGAAGAAAAATGAGGGGTCATTTACCTTCCAATTCTTTAAAGTTCCAAAGATATTACATTTTGAAGTTCAATTTTTCAAGCATTTTCGTGCACGCATCGCCAGCCATTTTGTACCTTCATTACGGCACCAAAAGCGAAAGTGTTTTATGAAAAATTCCGCGCGAGAGGTTTGGTGCGAGTTTTATTTTCCGTAGATGTAGCTGAAACGGGGGTAATTACACCATAATCTTTCCCTTAGCGCTTGCCACCGGAAACAGCTTGATTCTTACTTTTTTCACATTTGGAAAGAAAAAACATTGTTCTTTCTAAAAAATTCATGTTCAATAAAAAAATTTGATTTTTTCAATGAAAAAAACGCATTTTAAGTACATAATTTGACTTCCTGAAAAATATACGTTGCTCCAACCAACGAACGTGGTACGTCTCAAAAGCTAAACTATTGCGGGGAACGATGCAAAAAATTCCAGGTCGATAGCTGTTTCGGGTGGCTAGCGCTTTGGATTTTAAAACCCCCGGATAAAATATTTTGCCGTGCCGCGAACAAAAAGTTTGAAAAAACTCACCCGCGAGTACTCATTTTCAAATTTTGAAGGAACATGAAGACATGATGTGCTGACTTTTTCTGCAAAAGAAAGCTGAATAAATTCTCTACACTTTGGAAAAAATAGTTATGTTAAAAGAGATTTCCTTCCTTGAGATATGTAAGCTTGAATATTTTTTTTCGAAAATCTATGTTTTGTTACTGCCGCACGCGTAAGGCCCGACCTCGTTCCGAGGGCGTAAGCGCCTAATTGCATGGTTATAATTTACGCCCGCTCCCTAGGGGTTCAGAATTCTCTAATTCGGGCGAAGGCATGGTTTAACGGGCAATCCATTTTTACGGAATCTTCTTCTACGATAAATTTTGAGTAAAACTGCCCTAGGCTTTTGAAATTCAACAGAGCTTTCGGAAGGAATTGCGTGTCAAAAATATAAGAAATTTTAAAGCGTGCAATTGCACGCTTACCGCGAAAGCCGTCACCCGTCAACTTACTTGCTTAACGCTTACCGCCGCCCGTTTCAGAACAAATTTCGATACGCGTGTATAAAAATTCTGCCATTTTGATAACTGTACGGCCTCGGAACATAAGCGTGCAATTGAGAGGATTTCCCAGACTTTGTGTCTTTGTCCTGGGTCCGTCCTGGGTCCTCAAGTAACTCATATCGTGCATTCTGATTGGTCAAAAAACAAAAGTGGATTTTGTGTGTGTGAATTGCGTGTTTTCATTGGGCGAGATAAACTATTTCAGATTATTTTGACGCGCTGCTGCAGGAAACATATTTAATAAAATCAACAGTATTCAATATGATTAAAGGTAATTGAAAAGTAATCCAAATGATTGACTCTTTTCTATCAAGTTTTACCAGATAACAATTTTAATTGTTAATTCTACATGCATATATTAGTCGCGCTGCTGAGGTCGATAAATGTTTCATTTCGTGACACACCTCTTAGATTCCACTTTTTTCGATGGAAACTCAAATTAGTATATGTAGATTCCAAAATCAAAAAGTTTCCACGATATTATCGTGCAAGTAACGAGTAAATGGCAATTTTTTGCGTTTCCAGGCAAAATTGCAAGGCCTGGAAATTCATGATTTTTGGGGGGTCTCCAAATTAAAAAAAGACCTATATCACATGATAGAGCTCTAAGTTATTGGCCTATTTGTGGTAAAAAACTGATGGAAAACAGGGAATTTCCCCACAATCTGCATCAATTTATGCAAAATTAAACACCTTTTTGACCACAAATAGGCTCATAACTTTTGATCTAGAGAAGTTGGGACTTTGGTGTAATACACTTTTTTGCTCAGTTTGAAGAGCTCTATCATGTGATATAGGTCTTTTTTTAATTTGAAAACCCCCAAAAATCATGAATTTCCAGGCCTTGCAATTTTGCCTGGAAACGCAAAAAATCGCCATTTACTCGTTACTTGCACGATAATATCGTGGAAACTTTTTGATTTTGGAATCTACATATACTAATTTGAGAGTTTCCATCGAAAAAAGTGGAATCTAAGAGGTGTATATCACGAAAATCATTTTCTAGCCACTTTTTTCGACCTCAGCCGCGCGACTATATGTTTGCTTGAAACAAAATGAAAGAAAACAAGAAGCCTGTTGGCTTGAAGGCCCAGCGAAAAGTAACGTGTTGAAAACGAGCGTGCAAAACAGCAAATGTATGACCCTGTTGACATGGATCAAAGTGAAGACAGGGAAAATTTTTCCAAAATCACCGCTGTTCTTCTCATCGGTTAGACGCTTGAAATTTTATTGAATGGTCTCCTACCAATCGGGTCTACAGGCGCAGGTTCACCCGGTTGAATACTCTCAGGTATCGTGAGATTGGGTAACTTGCATCAGTGGAGGCTAACATAACATGCATAGCCCTCAAATGAAACCTGGCTGGTCATTAAAATACAACTACGCAGCTCCGCTCGCAGCTCTACTCTACCATTTTTGTTTTGATTTAATTTTGTATTTTAATGACCAGCCAGGTCTTTCATTTAAAGGGCTATGCATGTTAGCCTACACTGATGCAAGTTATCCAATCTCACGTACCTAATAGCTGGGGGGTTTGGAATAAGCGGGGGGAGGTTGGAAAAAATATCAAAACTTACTAAGCAGGGGGGGGGTTTGGAATAAAAATGTCCTAGGTCGAAAATTTCCATAAATTATGCGCGCCCATAGAAAAATATTTTTAAAAACCCGCGAATATATAGTGAGTGGGCGCTCTTTAACCAATTAGGTGCACTCACATATTCAGGTAGAAATATCCCTGCAGGCATGTTAGTTGGACCAGACCGTAAACCAGAAAAATAATCTTTAAAAAACTAGACGATGAAATAGTTTACGGTCTGCATATCAAGGCTAATAAAATTAATGTGATTTAATGTGAGTTAACAGTTAATGTGACAGATCCAGAAATGACCATTTTCACTGCTTAGTTCAAATTTACCCATGAGCTGCATTTTAGTGTCCATTAACAGATTCCAGAATCAGTTTATGCTTTAAATAATTATGTGAGTCGAGTTTGAAAACTCAAGCCACCGATCGTTTAATGCGACAGATCCAGAAATGACCATTTTATTTAATATACGTGTAGAATCATGAAAAAAGTCCCAATCTTCTTCAAATTTACACATGAGCTGCATTTCAGTCTCCATTAACATGATTCCATAATCAACTTATTTGAAATAATTATGTGTCGAGTTTGACAAACGACAAACCAAGCCACCAATCGCCAAACGAGACGGATCCAGATATAACCATTTTCACGCGTAACATCATGGAAAAAGTTCCAATCTTGTTCCAATTTACACATGGGCTCCATTTTAGTGTCCATTACCAAATTCCAGAATCAGTTTACTTGAAATAATTATGTGTTGAGTTTGAAAATCATACCACGTCCCACCACTGACCACTGCACCGTGGTTTTGTTAACAGCCTGAACAGCGACAGATCCAGAAGTGATTGTTTTCTTATGTAGCATCAAGAAAAAAGTTCCAATCTTATTCAATTTTACACATCAGCTGCATTTCAGTTTATTTATTTCTATATCAGAAGCCATTATTTCCTAAAAATTTGTAAAGTCTTTTTGAAAACAAGAAACTAAAAATGAAAGTGATTTAAGGTAGAATTTTTACTCATAAAACTTTATGAAAACTTGAGCAAAGACTATAAGATATGGCAGAATGTTGAAAAAGGTTTATAAAGAAAAACAATTACAAAATTTCTTTGGTTTGAAAGTCTCTTGACCACTAAAGCAAAGAAAATGTTCAAGAAAGTATGAATTAACCTCCTCGCTTCGACCGCCATCTTGGTTTGTTTTGAAAATTGTTTTGAAGGAGCGCGGAATCAGAAAATATATTTTTTATAGCCAGTATCCGACTTTAGCAAGCTTTTCCCTCTCCAGACGGCAAAATTAAAAAGTGCGGTACTGGTTTTAAGCGCTGTTTCTGCCTAAAGTGACACACGGACAACGGACAGACAGAAAATTGCAAATGAAAGGCCTACGCTTAGCGCTGGGCCAATAAAGCAAATCCAACTAATGTTAATCCCTTTATTTATTTTTACACTTTTTAAGTGATTTTTGACTTGTAAGTGGTCATAGCTTTCGATTAAAATCTATGCTGAAGATAGTAAAATTTTCGAAATTTGTTGACATCATCTTTTTCAATATTTTTTGCAATTTCTTTAATTTACATTGTATCTATCACATTTCAACATTTGAATATTAATAAATAATAGTTTAGAAGTTACCAGTATTTTCAAATCTTTTTGCAAATTTAGCTTGGTTTTATGTCAAGTTTCATAATAAAGTCAAGAAACCTGATCTAGAGGACCTTTGACCCCAAAATAAATTTGCACAAGTACTCTTAATAGTTTTACTAAAAGTCAGAAAGTTTTTTATCGTTTCAGAAAACTTAAGATTAACCTTACATCTCACTTTGATAGCTAAAAACATTGACAAACATCCCAAATTATTTTTTTCTTAATTTTAAAGTTTTTGATATGTCACCACGTCGCTAGACAAAATGATGTCGGAGATTTTAGTACTGACCCCCGGGCTCGAATAACCAATTCCCAATGTTTAAAAGTATTCATAATTGCTACTGCTAATGATATTTATCTTACACCATAGGTTCTTGCAGATAACCCAGTTGATGGAGTACCACGTCAACTTTTCTCATTCGCCCAGCTTACTTTGACCTCTCTCAAGATTAACATCCCTCCTGGTGCAAGAAGTGGAGCCATTCGCAAGCAATTAGAAAAAGATGACATCAAGGGAAAATGGGGTGCTACTGCTTATGCTAAAAAGTTGGCCTTACGAGAAGCAAAACGAAACATGAATGATTTTGACAGATACAAATCTAAAGTTGCAAAACAAGTTGTAAGTACATTTCATGTAATCATTCCAATTTGAGACGTTGGCAGTCAGCAAACTAATGGAAAGAAAGTATGCTGGTGCTTTTTTCTCGGACATTTATAAAGAAACTTCACTGATTGAGGCTTAAGTTAAAGGACAGGGGTTAACACTGGTTAACAGTGACTATAAATTTGTTTGCATGTGTCGACGATAAATGCATTTGAGTTACCTTAACCCTATTTTTATCAGGGGTTGGTGTTTTCCACCAGGCTGGCACTCTTTTGGTTATAACTCATTGAAAAAAATGTTAAACACTCTGAAAGTTTTTGACTTTTAATATTATCTTATTAGCGGCATATATACCAAATTTTACAATTATACACCGACCAGATCAGGTTTTAGGACTTTTTGTGCAAGCATAGCATAAAATCCAGCCAACGGATTAGAATAGGTGGATTAAGAACTCATAGAAAACACTCCTCGTTAGGTTATCAAACTTTTTTACGAGTTTGCTAGCAATTAAAACTTGATAAGTTGTAAAAAAGTTGTAAAAAATCATTACTTTCAACATTTTCATTGGTCATTACGTATCACGTGGTACATTTTAAATAAGAAAATGCACTTTTTTAGCCCTTTCTATCCAATGCAGAAATTAGCCAAATAATTTGAAATTTATTTTCCTAATTCTAAATACAGTCTTCTTTCACCAGTATGCAACCCATTCGTGACCCATCGATAGTTTCTTAGTTATAGACCATACGTTAATTTTCACTTATCTGAAGATTGCCATTGACAAAAGATTAAAAATTTACATTAAAACTGGTCTAGCGTTTGTTGATGCTAAAACTTAAGTGCAGGATTTAAAATATTTGCAAAATCATCAAAATTGATCGAATCATAGGACAAATTCGTTTTCGAAACTGTATAAATTGGAAAATTGTTCTTATAAAAACAATGAAAAAACTAAACGAGGAGTGCGCAGAGTCATTTACAGATTTTTCTTGTAACAATGAGAAGACAATGGATCTCTCTTGGGAGCAACGAGAGAAGTTAATCCACCTATTCTAATCCGTTGATCCAGCTAAAACACTGTAAAATCACAAAATCTTAAATTTAGCATAACTTTTGATATAGGCATCCAACTGACTTTAAATTTTGAAAAATGACGTCATTGTTTTTTGAAAATATTTACTCATCTTTTGCATGGATTTTAAACGTCCATTTTGTTAGTATGTTAAAAATGTAAAAGATTTTCTTTTTTGCTTTCAGAAATTCAAAACAGAAATGAAAAATCTCCATTTGTTCAACTTTAATTATTATTTTATTAAATGGTACTTTTTCACTGGTCAGTGATAATTGTGAAATTTTGTGATGACGTCATCACCTTTATGATTACGTCATCAACCCAAATTATTTTCTATGAATTCCTTATATGGTAGAGAACATTTCTGCCAAGTTTCAAGTCCACAGCTTTTCTAGATCAAAAGTTATGCAAGGCTGGTGGAAAACACAACCCCCCCCCCTTGAGAATACGAAACACAAAAAAGCCTGATAATAATAGGGTTAAGAGTATCATCATTCTCTACATATTTGAATGTTTCGTTTTGGTTTTGAACTGACTACCGAATTTCCCTCACATGGCATGGGCTAAACAATTTGTTTTGATGTTTGTGGTGCATTTTAAGAGTTGTTAAAAGTTCAGGCACGTTAAAGCTAATGAGCAGTAGATTTCGGTAACTGTCGTTCCCAAGTGCCAATATCATCAAAAGGAAGGATAAATGCATATGAGATTGATGTTCTTTATCTGCTGGAAGCCTCCTTACATCCAAATTGATGAACATTTTCCGTGACAAGTTCTGAAATATGTGCTATGATGATTAATAACCTTAGGACACCTTCGGAGATCAGATTGATCTATGAGAGTGATTATGGTAACTGAAGCATTTATGTCTAAAACTTATATAAAATGTGTGCTGTTGTCTTTCTCTCGATCGTTTATTATTGGGCTTTCTGATTCAGGCACGTTAAAGCTAATGAGCAGTAGATTTCGGTAACTGTCCATTCGTTCCCAAGTGCCAATATCATCAAAAGGAAGGATAAATGCATATGAGATTGAAATTCTCTATCTGCTGGAAGCCTCCTTACATCCATCCAACTTGATAATAATTGTTCGTTACAGCTCTGAAATATGTGCTATGATGATTAATAACCTTAGGACACCTTCGGAGATCAGATTGGTCTATGAGAGTGATTATGGTAACTGAAGCATCTATGTCTAAAACTTACATAAAATGTGTGCTGTTGTCTTTCGCTCGATCATTTATTATTGGGCTTTCTGATTCAGGCACGTTAAAGCTAATGAGCAGAAGTTTTCAGTAACTGTCCATTCGTTCCCAAGTGCCAATATCATCAAAAGGAAGGATAAATGCATATGAGATTGATGTTCTTTATCTGCTGGAAGCCTCCTTACATTTTTTCCTCGGAGCTTTTCTAGTATTTTCAGAATCTGTCTACTTCTGAGTTGGATGAGTACGATATACTTTGTTTAAATGTGTTAAGTGATGATTAGTAACCTTAGGACACCTTCGGAGATCAGATTGATCTGTGAGAAGAATTATGGTAACTGATAACACAATTTCGTTCAACCATGCGTCTACCAACTCTTTAATTATGTTGTTTTAAGGATTAAGAACTTTTTAATCAATCGGGGTTGTCTTCAATGAAGTATAAGCCCGAGGGGCTAGAAGTCAATCTCCCTGGTAGGATTTAAAGCCAACAAATCCTACCAAAGTTGCGCGGCCTTGAGCGGCTCGCCTGGTTTTTACACAAATGGTAGACTGGAGTCGTTTATAATGTATGTAATACTAATAATACCAATACTAATAATAATAATAATAATACGGGATTTAGTTTGTATAAACGACTGGAAGAATCCGGTGTTCCAGCCTTATAGATACAGGGGCTAGCTACGCAGAAACTTGCGTAGCGAGAAAACAATTTATCAAGCAACAACAAACTCTCAAAACGAAATCAACTCAAATGAAAAACTTTCAATACACAAATCCACACATATTTTTTTTCTCAATAATTATTTTGAGCAGGAAAAAGTTATAATCGCAAATATTGACACTTTTCTTTTGTTTGGAGTTAGTGCACAAAGGTTTCTAGACGACTAAAATTGTTCCATTCATTACTTTTTGCTTTATTTCTACTATGTATAAATTAGTCGTCTAGCTTGCTAGACTACACAAATGGCAGATTGAAACTGAAATTTACCGCTAAATTTCGAAAAAAATATTAATAGTAAACAAAGGAATTTCTAGATTCAATCTGTCGTCAAAAATGCGGCGCATTTTTTAAGGCTTCACTTTTTCTTGCCTGATAAAGGTTAGAGATTGAACTCTATAGCTTAAACTCAATGGTTGTCTTGTCGTGTCGTGTCGTGATTTACAAAATCAGTCTAAATTATTATTTTTTTCTTCCTTTTTTTCAGAGAAATCGCAAGGTGAAGGCCATCGTCAAGACTTTGAAGAAGAAATAAATATTGAAACCTTACATTTGAGAATCTATGTTTTTTCTCCATATCTTCTCTGCTATTGAAGGGTTAAGTTTTGGGATGTTTAGTCTTAAAATGATTTCTAAATTTAGGGTCGTACTTTATAAATGATTTTGGCCTACAATTTCGCGAAGGTTTTCGATTTAAAAGTGCGTGTGTAAACGACAAAAGGATGTTGTAACCCACTTAGTTTAATCTTTTTTGTCGAAATGGACTGTCCCGGTGAAACTTTTTAAATTTGTAGCTAATCTTGGAACGGGTTTGGACAAAGTTTTCTGACAAAAGGAAGCAAATAACATTAGTTCACATAGTGGGCACACCCCCCCCCCCCCCGCCCCCCCAAGGGGGATTTGAGAATTTTACTGAATTCAAAAGAGGAGGGGGCTTGTGAAAATTTCAAATAAAGGGGTGGCTTGGACAAAAAGAGGGGGGTCGTAAGATTTGGCAATTTGCAAAAGAGTGAGTGTTTTCCATTCATTTGAATTTGAATGAAGCAAAAGATCTGTTCCTACAAGTCTTGATGGAGTATGATGCTTTTTCAACTGCTTTTGTGAAAGGTCGAAAAAAGAGGGGTGTCGAGGAATTCTCATTTTAAGGGAGGTTAGTGCTCATAGGGGGTTAGATGAATCTTCAACCTTTTTCAGGCAACAAATAATTTTTGCACGAAATTTTTTTTTATTCCCCAGTAATTTGCGAAATATGACAAAATTTGTATAATTTTTAAAAGCATATCTCCAAGCCGAAATGCAAAAAATTTTGACCACAAGATAGATTGGGGCCGTCCACATAGTAGTGAGGTTAAGTATACCGGGATAATCACTACGACGGACGAAAAATGTAATAGGCTAGTGGAAATACGAAATTTTATTGGTTGAAACTCACTAGCCTGTTAAATTTTCGTTCGTCGTCGTGATTTTACCGATTTACCTAACCTCACTAGTACGTGCGCACCAGGGGGGGGTCTCCGCAAAAGCGTATGCTTGCGTACAAGGGGAGGGGAGGGGTCCAAGGAAAATGTACGCACGCAGACAGAGAAAATAATTTTCATAGCCCTTTTTTGCGTGTTTTTTTGTCATCTTTGTCATCCTCTCATACGCACCAAGGAAAAGAAAATGTTTCTTAACTTTATTCGGCCTAGGGGGGCTGTTTCTGTTCGGAGGTCAAATTATTAGTAATAGCTACTAAAATAATAGAGCTTTTGCCGTGAAATTTTCTGTAATTTCATTAACTTTTATTTGGCTTCAAAAAAAATTTGATACCTAAATATTTTCACACCTTGAGCATAATGACATTTCTAACAGTAAGATGTCACAAAAATTGACACTTTTCCAATACAAATTTATTTTTAATGTCAAATCTCTCACTTTAAACCGTAATTTATTGAATATTTAGGATAAATTACCTTAAGTAAGTGGATAAATTTCTGCGGGGATTAAATTTGGCGAATTTTGAAATCCTCGCCAAAATTTCCAAATTCGGCAATTCGCCAAATTAAATCCCCGCAAAATTTAACAAAAAGAGAATTAGTATATGTAATCACATGATAACGAGTGCAATTCGTATATAATTGCACGAGTGATTTTTTGGCCCAGCGCTAGCGATAGGGCCTTTCATTTGCAACTCTGTCCGTCCTTCCGTCCTTCCTTCCGTGTGTCTGTCCGTTTTGGTAGAAACGGCGCTTAATACCAGTACCACACTTTTTGCCGTCTGGACAGGGAAAAGCTTGCTAAAGTCGGGTACTGGCTAAAAAAAGATATATTTTCTGATTTCGCGCTCCTTAAACAACAAATGTTTTCAAATAAAACAAGATCGAAGCGAGGAAATTGAGTGTGATTATTTACGTGGGTCCCGTGCCCTCGTGGGTCCCGTGGGTCCCGTGCCCTCGTGGGTTCGTGCCCCCCTGGGTCCAAAAAAAAAACCCGTGGGTCCAAAAAAAAACCCGTGGGTCCAAAAAAAAACCCGTGGGTCCGAAAAAAAAACCCGTGGGTCCAAAAAAAAAACCCGTGGGTCCAAAAAAAATCCCGTGGGTCCGAAAAAGAAATCCCGTGGGTCCAAAAAAAAACCCCCGAAAAAAATCCAACTTCGTGGATTTCATTGGTTGGTTTGGTTCCGGAAAAATAAATGTCTCGAAACATTCTATTGTTTGCTTGTGTGTTTTAAACTGCGGGTCGGTTTTAGATATTGTCTGCGGGAGACTGAGTGTTCGAAAGTCTTTTTCTCGAGTTCAAGGTAGGACAAAACAGTCAAATATCAACTCTTTCAATACCGCCAGAAAGAGAAAGTTTCCGGATTCTAGCAATTGACAAATGAGAAAGTTTGTTGCAGGGCGATTTCTCACTGTTGAAAAGACTTGCTTCATTTTTGCTTTAATCGAAAGTAAACTTCATTAACTTTGAAGAGACCCCTGATCAGACCCAAATCAGGCGATCACGCTAAATTTCAAGTTCAATCACTCTTCACGAAAAATGACCAAATCGAAGTTCATCACGCAATTATCGGCAATACATACAGAGCAAAATTTCGTTTAATCACGCATCACGCTCCAAAATTTTGTCAAATCGAGATCACGTTCTAACTTCCAATCACGCAATCAAGCCAAAAAAATTCGGAATCGCGCCATCACGCTTGAAAAAACCCCCCGGTCACGCCATCACGCAAATCGCTGGGGAGGCCTCTCTTTGAAGAAAATTCAGTTTCAAAGCGAGTGGATGTTTCTATCAGAGGCTATAAGGTGAAGAAGACGTCGTTCCAAAAGGAACGATTTTTTGGCTGGGCGATATCGAAAGAGTTTTAAGTCTGGATGATGATAAAGAAAATATTTCTTTTAGCTTTTCGTTCAAATACAAAATAAACGAACTTAAAAGAAATATACAACTACAAGGATTTGACTGAAGTTGGATTTTTTTTTCGGGGTTTTTTTTTTGGACCCACGGGATTTCTTTTTTGGACCCACGGTTTTTTTTATGGACCCACGGGTTTTTTTTTTGGACCCACGGATTTTTTTTCGGACCCACGGGTTTCTTTTTTGGACCCACGGGTTTTTTTTCGGACCCACGGGTTTTTTTTTTGGACCCACGGGTTTTTTTTTCGGACCCACGGGTTTTTTTTTCGGACCCACGGGTTTTTTTTTTGGACCCACGGGGGCACGAACCCACGGGGGCACGAACCCACGGGGGGCACGAACCCACAAGGGCACGGGACCCACGGGACCCACGAGGGCACGGGACCCACGTAAATAATCACACTCGAGGAAATTGATTCGTGTTGATTCATTACTTTCTTGAACATTTTCTTTGCTTTAGAGACTTTCAAACCAAAGAAACTTTTTAGTGATTTTTCTTTGTAAACCTTTTTCAACATTCTGTCATATCTTATAGTTTTTGCTCAAGTTTTCATAAAGCTTTAGGGGTGAAAATTCTACCTTATTAAATCACTGCCATTTTAAGTTTCTTGTTTTCAAAAAGACTTTATTTTTAAGAAATAATGGCTTCTAATATAGAAATAAATAAACTGAAATGTGTAAATTTAAATAAGACACAGTGTTGCTTCTGGATCTGTCGCTGTTAAACAACGGTCAGTACAGTGACAGTGGGACGTGGCATGATTTTCAAACTCGACAACGTACTCGACACAGAATTATTTCAAGTAAACTGATTCTGGAATTTGTTAATGGACACTAAAATGTAGTTAATGTGTAAATTGGAACAAGATTGGAACTTTTTTTTTCCATGATGCTACGTGTGAAAATGGTTATTTCTGGATCTGTCTCGTTTAACGATTGGTGGCTTGATTTTTCAAACACGACACAGAATTATCTCAAATATATACCGATTAAATGGAATATGGCAATGGAGACTAAAATGCAGCTCACGTGTAAACTTGAACAAGATTGGAACTTTTTCCATGATGCTACGTGTGAAAATGGTTGTTTCTGGATCTGTTTCGTTCAACGAATTGGTGGCTTGATTTTTCAAACTCGACACATAATTATTTTCAAGTCGAATTGACCTTGATGGAGGAAAGAGGGAGAAGATGAACAAAGACAATACAACGAAGAAGCTCAATAAATCGAAGTGGCACCAATTTTTACATTTTTTGATGTTGTTTCTTATGGAAGTTGAATTTAATGATATTTTGAACCCGGGGGGGGGGGGGTACTACCCTTGTTGACCGACGGGGGTGCTCCGCTGAGGTTCGAAAAATGGACCCTACGTGGGACTCGATATTTGCGAAAAAAGCGATCCTGAATGGGACTGAAATTCCAAAATTTTCTCAAATTTTCTACTTTTTCCCCAAATTTTCCAAAAAGAGGCACCCTACGAGGGACTGATTTTTTTATTTTGGTGTTTTTGCGACCCTACCTGAGACTCGTAGAGGTTAAAAAAAGTACCCTGACCAGCGGAGCATCCCCGTAACCCATCTTGCCCTAGTACCCCCCCGGGATTTTGAATTTGATTGTTTACCTTCGAGTAGAAAGTTTCGAGCTTTCAACATTAAATTCATCTTTGATTAAATACATTATGTTTCGTTTATTTTTTCACTTCCCTGTTCTAAGAAATGAAGAAAGGGAGAATTATCCTTGTCGACTTATGTTTCATTGTGTTTTGTTTGACGCAGTAAAATTTTAAATCCTTTGGCCATCCCTTTCCTGGGGGAAATTTGAAATCTTGTTAAACATTTTTTGGAATTTTTAGAAATTCCAAAATTCGCGAAAATCGCGCGCGAAAATTTCGCTTTTGCTGGGCCTTCACGCCCAACGGGCTTCTTGTTTGTTATTAATTTCCGAGTCCGAAAGGACGAGGAAAATTCGAAACAAAAAAATCACGAGTGCAATTTTCGAATTGTACGAGTTATTATGTGATTTACGAGCTAAGCGCACAATGGGTTTTACTACTTTTCCCCAGTTAGCAAAGTATCGAAAGTAATTTACAGAAATTACACTGAACGTTTAATATTTTTCTCTTCTCTCTATGTTTTTCTTTAATTGTTGTTTATAGATTTTCTTTCTCACAGTCACAAAATGAATTTCGAATGCAATTAAAACGTTCGATGAAAGAAAATGTAAGAAAAAAACATTAAAATCAATTTTGTAAACATTGGTGAGGCATCGAAGAGTGCGATTAACGATTAATTGCTCTCTACAGGATGCGATTAACGATTAATTGCTCTCTTTGATGAAGGGGCGCCAAATAAGAAAGAATAGCTCATTACATATACAAATCACAACTTTTTAGCATATTTTTGAGTAATTTTCACCCATTTCAATGTGACAAAATTTCCAATTCGCTAAATTAAATCCCCGTCAAATTTTACGAAATTGGTCTATCGCCAAATTAAATCCCCGTCAAAAATTGTATTTTGGCCAATCGCCAAATTAAGTCCATGCCAAAATTTATCCACTAAAGGTAAGCAATTTTAACTCGGGCAACTTTTTTATAAAGCCTTTGTTAGAATACAATAGCTATTTACGAACAAAGGAAATTTTCGGTTTTTGCTCACTTTGGGCATGATAAGTGACGTCATCAAAAAGATTTTTGTCAAAAGTTACCTTATTATGTGACACAACCTCAAATTTCATCCAAAAAGACCCACTAGATCAAAAGTTAAGGGGTGGTACAGGAAAAGCCCCCCCCCCCTAGTTCTGAACCGCCCCTGCTAAAAGCCTAGCTTGAATAGGGTTAATAAACATTGATTTTCATGTATGAAATAAAGGTCCGAACGATTCGATTTTAAAATTTTCTTCAACCGAGGGGGGGGGTGAATGAAAAAGTACGTACTAACAAGGGGTATTAGCCATTTGCGTACTGGGGGAGGGGGTAATTTTCGACATTTTAGTGCGTACGTACTATTTGGACGGCCCCATTCGCTAAATCAGTATAAAATCAATGACTGAGTCAGAAAAACTTTAAATCAAATCTTGGGTTTTAATTCAGCATATTGTTCAAAATCTTTCGACAGACTTTACTTTCATTTCAATCCAGCGTTTGTCCAAATATCACCCGGGTTACAGGATGGAAGAAAATAATAATCTTCATTTCACCAAGACCCTTAGCAGGACCATAGTCATAATTTCGATGTTTTTAGGGGTAAAAAATTGATGCGACTAAAATTTGATTTTTCCAATCCTTTCAGGAATTGGCTGGTTTCAAATAACGGCGTACCGGCCAATAATTTCTCCAAAAATGGTCAAAAATATACTGGAAGTATACCCGTCATCTTTTCGTCAAATACCAGAAAACTGGTCAATACTGGAGTCTAGGCAGTCTCTCCTTTCTGAAAGTTTCTCGTTACTACCAATTTGGTTTGTTCATTCTAAATAAACAACAAGCTCGAAAGAAAGGCAATTATTTGTCTGGAACTGAAAAAGTCAGAGTTACCTTGACAACATCAATCTGTAAACAAGGTTGATAATACATTTCGAGCTGAGTAAATTGAACGAGAAACGGCATTACACGTCTCGTCTGCAAAATTAAATCAGAGTTTATCGCAAGATCTGGAAAAATGAGCTCTTCGAAAAACCTGCTAGATTCAATCCGTTATTTGGACTTTTATTCTAATTAGACAATTTTTAATTTTTCTTTTTGCTCGGCAAATACTAGGCTGCTGGCATCCACTAACGGATTCGTGTACCTGTACCATGTCTGCGACTCAGACTATAGACAAATGTAAGAATGCAAAATTTTCAGTTGCGGAACTGTTTTGCATTTTGGGTTTCCTCTAAATAAATTGTTTACTGTAGGGTAGTAATAATGCAACTAATTCATTCAAGTTTTCAGAATTATGGAAAGCATTGTAAATATCGATATCCAAGGATGTGAACTTTTTTTATTCTGATGTTTTCCTTGGTTTTCCGCCAGGTTTCGAAAAATATGCCGCTTAAGTCAAAAGCTGCAAATTTGTGAAATCGGCAAATCCTTATTTTGTCAATTTAATGATTGTGAGAATTTGTCGAACCTCGGCACAACAACTTAAAGTTCTAAGTTAGTGGACCAGACGGTTAACAGCAGAAGAAACAAAATTCAAAAAAATAATACACAGGTTGGATTGCAAGATTACAGTTGGGACATTAAAAGATTAATCGAGATCGTCATAAACTTATTAAAAGCCATAATTAGGATGTCCGTTTATGTATTTTTGATCCCTTTAGAGTTTGACGCGCCGTCATGGATTTATTTCCTCTTTTTTGATTGGATCAACAAACAATTTCTTTTAGGACTTGCTTCCAATCGTTTGAAAGAAAAGAAAATCGTGTGTTTATCTGACAATCAAATCTCAAATCAAACCATGTTTTCAGTTCATAAAAGTTTCTACAACACACGACAGTGTGAGTGCATACACAGTCATGTTTTGATTTGAAAATCTGTAGAAATTGTTGTTTCTGAAAACTTGTAATGTAAGTAACCTGGGTGTCCAGACTGTAAACTTATATCTTGTATCGTGGTATTTTTCTGCTGCCACTCATACCTAGAAGGCTTGAAAACTCTGTGTTGGCAAATTCTTAGCTGCGCGCGCAATGATTGATTGGATTAGTAGTAGAGTACGCATGATTTAGTTTAGTTTCACAGTCTGGATGTCCAGGTAGTTGAATCAGTGAATAACTTCTCTTTCTCTTTGCTGTAAATTTGAGCAGGTTTGTGATATTTATTTGGTGTTGATTTCACGAATCATGGCTCGTTGGCATCAAATTGTAGCTGCCATCATCTTGGTAGCTTGCATTGCGTGTATCGGTTATTTCTCATATAAATACAGTCAGCAGAATCAAGTGCTGAAACACGTAAGTAGAAAAACGCTTTCCTTTGTTTGTATGGTTTCAACCACTACGCACACTTCTTTTTATAAGACTTATCTCGTTTCTGTCTCGTTTCTCGAACCCAGTCCCTTAGCTCGCTTTTTGATGATCCTGATAATGCTCAAGATCTTATCAAGACTATGCTATTATAGTTTAAGACCCAAAGCCGAAGCAAATTCGGAAAAAAGTTTTTTTGCTGAAAAGAATTTAAAGCCGGTAGAGATTTTTTCCGTTCACCGCCGTTACTGCCGTATTATGCGCATATATATTTTCCCACCTTTACTATCCCTTTGTAAAGGGCGATACTCATCGACTTTTAGGGTTAATAACTTACTAAAAACGGCAATTAAATGTTTAACATGTGTGAAACGTTCGCATCCCTGTCTCACTGTTAAACTTTAGAGCTTAACAATAAACCCCATAATGCATATATAAACTTTGAGTGGGTTATTTGACCAGATATATCTTGTTCATTTACAGGGACATTACGGCGTGATAATTGATGCCGGAGGTACGGGGAGCCGTCTTTACGTTTACGAATATCGATCAGAGGATGACATACGTAACATCTTTAGCAAGAAATGTGAAAGTAAGACCACATTTATTTTTCCTCAAGTCAACTGTACTGTCGCCCATTGATACCAACACCGAAACTTGACTTGACACGTGAAATGTGCGAAAATTCTACAGAACTTTTATGCGGAAATAACCAAAAAGCAATCATTGCAACAAGCAAGAAAGAAATGGAAATTTAAGCCCATATTTATCATGTAACAAAACAAACTATTCTTAACGCTCCATTATTCGATAATATTGAAAGTCACCGTCACCATTAAAAACTTTCATTTCTCCCATATTCGATGAAAATCTAATTTCCCTTGAAAATTGAATTAGAGAGCGACTGCTGTACTGGTTTTGAACACTCTTTTAAAAGATAAGTGAGTGCGGTAATGATGTATTGGCTTCTCCTGGACATCACGCGCTCTATTCTAGTTACCGAACCATCTTGGTGCAAAGTTTATTTATCGACCATTTCGTTTTGTACTTTGACAGCAATAACCAGGACAAGGATCGCATCTTAAATTACTGTTTCGCTACTACTTTTGATCAACAAACTCTTTTGAAAGATAAGCAAGTTCGGTACCGGCGTATTGGCCCCTCCAGGAAAATACGCTACCGGTTAAAACAGTATTATGATTTGTATCCACGCGTTAGTATTGTGTGATATGATCAAACTTTGTACAAGGTTTATTTCTCGAATACAAAAATTTTTGTTTCGCTCTTTGACGGCAGCAAGTTTTCCTTTTTACCAACAGAACAAGGATTGACGCAATATTCAAACATCACGGAACTGAGACCACTTCTTATTCAATGTCTTCATGATGCAGAAGCTGAAATTCCAAAAGATATCATCAAGTCAACTCCTCTCTTCATGAAGGCTACTGCTGGAATGAGAAAACTCAAGTGAGTATATTTTCTTTATGTGATTCGCAGCACTCACTGGGTGGCCTGGGGACTAATATAAAATATCTTTTACACGAAGGCCATTATCATTTTTCATCTACAAATGACCTTTTTATCGAGTCTCTCTTGTTAGAATGTTTTTCGAATTACAGAAAGATTCAAAGTACAAGGAGTTATTTATATCACTTTCCCCGCTGTAGGAACCAATGTTTCGTTTCAATTACCACCAGTTTCACTATGAGTGCTATTCGCCCTCCTCAATTCTTTTTGGTAGTTTGGTCGTAGTCAACAAGTTAACAAACGACTCGTTTTGTCGTAGTCAACAAGTTAACAAATGACTCGTTTTGTCTCGTTTAACATTTCAGGTTACAAGATGGAACGAAGTATAAAAATGTTTGGTCAGAAGTGCGAAAGATTCTCTCCGATGGAAATTTCCCAGTGTCGACTGTGGGTACCATCCCTGGCAAAGATGAAGCAACTTACTCTTGGACCACTGTTAATAAAGTTTTCCCTAGCAAGGTATTTTCCACTTTAACTTTTTAATATCCTAGGAACAGTTATCTTGATATGTTAAATAAATACTTAGCAGAAATGTGACTAGGCGTTCCAACACAGACTGTTTGCACATTTACAACTGTCCAGTGGCACGTCGCTTAAACTAATATTCTTTTTTCTAGGAAAGTAACGGAATCATTGAGATTGGAAGCACTTCGTTACAAATTGCTTTTGCACCAGCATCGGGTACAAACCTACCTGCAGCATACTCATCTGAGGTCGATATCAATGGAGGAAATTACAAAATTTACGCAACTTCCTATCTCTGTTTAGGAAAAGAAGAATTTATGAGGAGATATTACGCTGAACTTGTTCGTGTGAGTTTGTGACGCTTCGAAAACGTCTGGGTTAAAGATTCATCCACTGTGAAAATTGAATAACTTTGTACAGCTGCATACTTGCTTTACTTGACTTTTAACAGAAGCTCGTTCTTAGTTCCAATTCTAAGTTTGCTGTCGGTGACCCATTTGCTATCTTTTTTCCACCCGTTAATTTTCTAAGACCTAAGTAATCCAGATTACAGATATGATAATGTTTGCGATTTATTAATAATTTCATATTGTAAAATATTATAATTGTAGAATATTGTAACTTCAAACTCTTTGGTTGATCTCGGTCACATGCAAACAAGATCCTAAATGTATCAACATCCTCAAACATAAGATTTTTTCGTTTTTCCATCCAGGACGCCAACTACAGCACAACAGTGGACAATCCCTGTGGAAACAAAGGATATGAATTGAACCTCACAGAGCAATATTTATGGGAGAAACAGCCTTGTATAAGTGGAGCATTTGCCAACAGCTTCCTCGGTCAAAGCATCCCAAGTGATCCAAGTAGTGGTAAGACATATTCGATTCATTTTTTGTTTTGTCATTTTTTTTAAACTTTGGCGGTTCATTAAGTGATTCAATCCTGAGAAAACTGAAAAATAAGTGTTTAACACTTAGTATAACAGAACCGATGAGACCCTCTCCATATCGAAAAATTGTTCGAAAAATCAACCGTGAAATTTCATGGATTTGCTGAGAAAATTTGAATTGCTATTCTTATAAGGCTGGCAACATCCCTCTAATTTGGAACAAAAAATATTTTAAGGATACCCTTTACCTTCATGGTGTAACCTACATTCCTATCGACATGTATTTCTTTCATTCTATCCCCACTGTTTTCAGAGTTCACATCGGGTCGCTGAGACAGGGGTGTAAAACATGAAAGCTAATCAAAAATAGTGAGTATCAAAAATATTGAAAGTAAAGCTTAAAAATCTTGCAACTCATGAAAATACTGTTTGATAGAGAATTTTAACCTGCTGCCTTTGCTATCGTTTAACCTACCATGGTGTTGATTCGTTTCCAGGGAAACTTTACACAATGAAAGGGTCTGGTGACTACACACAATGTCAAAATAACGTTCAAAAATTGTTTGATATCAAAAAGTGCAATCAAACGTCATGCGGCATGTTCGATGTCTTTCAACCCCAAATACACGGCAAATTTATTGTAAGTAAAGCTTGTGTATTCGATATCTTGGAACAGAATATATTCATTCAAAAAATAGCATGAAAAGGGGTTGATTTAGAGCCGCCGTGTCAAATGATGGACATTTAGATTCCATTGTAAACTTGAAACCCAATACACCTTTTCGACCGTAGCCGCCAATTGCCGCACGGGCATTTTTTCCGTTTTACTACCCTAATAAAACCATGTAAAAAGTTGTAAAAAAAGAATTGGATCGTGTTTAGGGGGGTAATTAATAATAAAGTGACAAGCGCCTGACCGCGCGATTACGGTGGAAAAGGTGTATTCTCTTGTGGCGTTGATATCATTGAGTTCTTAGCCGAATGCTATTGAGAAAAGAGCTTTTCCAAGCAAGACAAAGCGATGCTTTGAAATTTGCGCTGCATTTCAGATGACGGATTTCGTGCTTTACAAAATTTTTGAATTCTGGTGGTAAAGGTTCTCCTGTTACTTAATCTGGCGTTTTTAAAAGCCACAAGGGTCGCACAACTTATGTAGGGAATAAATGGCTTCAAATCCTCTAAAGGAAATTAGACTCTAGCTTTCAGCTATAGCTATAACTTTATCGGATACAATTAATTCGTGGTAAGATCTTTTTTTTCTTCATTTCAACTCATATGGTGTCGAGCACTCAGTTAAGATGGTTACAGGTTATGCGTGAGCGGTAATGCTTTCAGAAGCTTACCAAGAATAAACTGGGCTCCACAAAAAAGATGTCTACTTACTCTAAAGAGTATTTTCATTTTCATTTTCACACGACAGGCGATCGGAGGAGCAGCATATTATGCATCCAAGTTTCTGAATCTGCCGAACGATTTTAATCTGACGACATTTCAACAACACTTGAAAGCATTGTGTGAATCCAATGTTCAACAGGTGAGCTGAAAAAAAACATTACTCCTAATCTGAGATCAGTTGACCCTTATTCATAATTGGAATTTGATCGAGGAATCTTATTTTTCGCATTACAGAGATATTCGAATTATAAAAAGATTTTAAGAGGGTTTCTTCTTTACGGGAACTGGGAATAGACCTTTTCATAAATTACGTCACGAGCATCACTTGCCTCCTTTCGAAATTATTGCCACGATGATTGACTCCCAGCGGATTTTATAAAAACTACTTCCTATTCATAAAAAAATGTCTCATTTATGTCTCAAGGGACTTAATCACCATGGTAATTGTTTGAATGCGAGGCAAGTGATGTTCGTTACGTAATTCATGAAAAAGACTATTAGTTCAAGTTAGAGGGATTCGAATCATAGAAATTTGAATAAGCGAGGGTCAGGGTCTTTATATCGTGTCTGGTTTATAGAACAAAGAAAAAAACTTGGTCAGCTTCTCGTGAAAAATAAATTTTTGGCTTTTACGGTTAATTCCATTCATTTTGTTCATTCGACGCATGCGCAGGTTGAACAGCGTGAAGGGTTTGGGAAGTACTCTTTCACCTATTGTTTATCGAACTCGTTGACCAATCACGTGCTTCAAAATGTCGTTCAAGTGGACACAACCATTCCTGGTAACTTCATGTTCACCAACAAGGTAACAAAGTCTCAATCATTTTCCTTTTTACGTGATAAGATCTTAAAGATCTGTACCTAATGCTCTTAAAGATATGTTCCAAATAATAACAATATCCTACAGAAATTTCATCCCTAGAAGGTATTTTGGTTATAATTCCAATGGACCTTGTGAAACAACAATAATCAACAAAATTTGAAAAACTTGCACTAAAATCAGTTTTCTTCATTGGCATTAAGTTTTGTCCTGCACCTATGGCAACTGCTAGGAAAAAAGTCAACTAGTCAGTGAGACGGGGGTCTCACACACTATCAATTCAATCTATGCACCTCAATATTTAAAGCTCATCACCATCAGAGCTAGAACTATTTAGATTGTTCATCAGATGTCATTTTTTGACCGGATATGTTTAAATTCACGTAAAGTAAATTTTGTCATTAATAGGGCCGTCTTTCAAGAACAATTTTCTTTTTCCTATTTACATTGAGATATGGCTATCCTAATGGCTATGGCTATCCAGAAATCCTAATCTTTGCTTCTCATTCCTGAGCTGATCCTTTCCATTGCTTCCTTATACAGAAAACGAGTTGGACTTTGGGATCCATCATTAAAGACAAAGATCAATTATCAGCCGCTTTGTACGAAACTGTCCGCGGAATGTCCGAGAAATCATACATCATTTTGATGGTTATCATGGGTGTGTTTCTGGTGGTCGTGATCGCTTATTTTGTTGTGTCCTGCAAAAAGAGGGACGTCTACGACCCTGTTTAAGAAACGATTAGTTAGCTTAATTATTTTTATAGTCATTCATGGGTATGGGGGTTAGGTTATATTTCCACCAATATTTTACTTTTACTTTTGTACAAGGCTTTATAAATATGTTCAGTTAGACTTTTAATATAACTAGAACTTGGAATAACTCATTTATAGTTTTTTTCATTTGTCCAGAGGGCGTCGGAACTAAGCTGTAGGGACCACTTCCGGCTGGGTGGTAAAAGCCAAACTAAGTACCAGGTACTAATTGGGGTGGTGAATGCTGTAAATTCACTTAAAGTTAATAGCTGGGTTTCAACTTAGTACCATAGCATCATGTGCAAATTTGGACTAAAAAGGCAGTCAAGATCAATAAATATTGGGTCGTCGAGAAAAAGGTCGATTATGAATACTCAGTATCCATAAATGTCTACTTACTTGTGTTTACTTGTGTAGATCTTTGAGCATCCTGCTTCAGGTAAGGTTCTTGGTGAACAACACCTCTGAGTGAAGAATCTGTTGAGAGAAGAAGAAACTCAGCAGACATTTTTCATATCAATTATTGAATTTGGATTAGCTCTCCTGCACCCGGTATATCCATGGATCTGGGGTGGATCCAGATGGATAGACTTAAGGTGTGTCCAGGGTGCTTTTAAATTTATCAACATAAATGTTTTTGAGGTTTCTGATGCTCTTTGACATAGCATCAAAAAGTTTTGCACCTTGCACCGCAAGTGTGCTGTCTCTAAATTTAGATGTTTGGTTCTTTGGAATTGACAGTGTACACATCCGGCCCAGCCGGGAGTTTTCAGTGGTTTTAATACCATTTACAGCAGGTACAATCTTTGATCTTTTCCATCACCTTCCAACCATACATTTTTCTGTAGCGTTCTCTTCGCCTTTGAATTGAATAAAATGTTTGTCTGTTTTAGACTCTCCCAATAGTTATTTGAGGTGCCATTTATCTTTCTTAAAAAAGACTTTTGAATATTTTCAAGTCTCTGCATGAGATCAACTGCATTCGGGCTCCATAAATTGGAACAATATTCTAATATTGGTATTACCAATGATTTATATAGTGTGATCATACAATTGAAAGATCGTGAAGAAAAAGTTCGCGGGATCCAAGATGTTAAGTTTTTAGCCTTTTCAATTACTGCAGTAATTTGCTCCTGAAATGTGCAATTGCTGTCCATCAGGATTCCAAGGTCTTTAAGAACATTTTTGTTTTCAATCGCGCAACTCCAGACGGTGATATACAGCTTGTTTGAGTTTTGATCTCTTGGTTCTTTCCATAGCGCAAAAGTTCAAATTTTACATCATTTAGCTTCATATTATTGTCATCCGTCCATTTGTATATTCTTTCAAGATCGTTTTGAAGTAGAACAACATCTTCAAGAGTTTTGACTTCCTTTGTAGCACGAATGTCATCAGCGAAAAACTTAACAAAGCTGTGCACCACTTCCTTGTCAATACCCCCAAATAATACGAGGGAGTGGGCCGAAAAGCTTCGGTAGCATCAGTTCAACCTGTACTTCGGGAGCCAGGGGTGGTGCTATCGGAGTGAAAGTAAGCAGGGGAGGTTGACGCGTACCACATAGCCACTCACCTCCTCAGACTGCTGTGTATGGCGGGAGCCAGTTGCCTTCACGTGGTACCCCTGTTTGGAATGAAACACAGCCAATCTAGAGGAAGGAAAACCTCGATAAAATAACCCGACTATTTTTTACGGTTAGTCCGTAGTTCCAGTGGTGATCTTCAACAAACCGATGACTCAGTACTGAGAACAGGGTAGCTTCGCGGACGATCATACAATGACAACGGGAAGGTACATCGCCCAAGATAGTAGGGAACCGTAAAGGATTCACAGGTGTGGCGAACCGTGTTATCCTAATACCTAGCTATATGAAAAAGTATGCATAAGTCCACAAACAGCTCCAAGGTTAAAGCCCTTGACATTCGTCCAACCCATCGGTCCGACACTGTTGTACATTCAACCAATGACAAGCAAATCCTAAACCCTGACAGGCGGAAGAGCTTCGATCGTCGCAAATCGAAAGTTGGTCTCTCCAAACCCCGTCGCATTTTCAAAATTGCAACACTCAACTGTAGAACCCTCCAAAATGATTCAGCTATAACCGAACTCAATAAACTACTTCATGATAAGTCCATTGATATCTGCTGCATTCAAGAACACCGTTTTGTCCATAAAGATTCAGACCCAGACATTGTTGCTCGTGACCTTGGTTGGTCCACCCATGGATTTATCATAGAACTCTGGATACACAACGAGCTGGTTTTTCATCGATTTCTCATGTTTTAGCCTTGTCCGCAGTAATGATATTATTGTTCACCCTCCACCATTCACTAATCATTGTTTCGTAAAATTTTTTATTGCTTTTTTCATCAAAACACAGCTATACAATTCCCAAATGAGACTTAAAGATATCTCAAGAGATTCAAATGGATCAAATTAACTGCTAATAATGTGCTGCCACTGTCCTGTGCTGCCACGATCCTGAAAATGCAACAATATGGCGGAAATCAACGAACATTCTAACAAGGAAATTCAACAAAATTATGGATATTGCACACCAAATAACTGTTTAACAAACACCATCGTAGCAGATAACGACACCTTACAATGTAGAAGATGTGATAGACTTGTCCATTATGCTTGCTCTGAGCTCCCGGCCTATCAGATTCAGCTTTGTCTGCAATATAAAAGCCGGCGCTTCGAATGTGGAAATTGTGTTACAATAACACCACTCTTACTTGAGAGGATTAAAACAAGCAGACAAAAAGCTCGCAGTAACATTACAACGAAGGAAGCAGATAAAGATGAACATCATCATGGATTGAAATTAGGTTTCAACGAGAGAATAACCTCTCTAGAAAGAAAAGTCGAGAAGCTAATGAATAAAAAAGACGTCAACAAAGAACAGAACAACAAACGATCTGAAACACAGCTCAACAGCACAGAAACAAAAAAACAATCATATGCAGAAGTCACCAAAGAAGATCTACAAAAACAAGAGGTGACCATAAAAAGTTTCATCAGATCAGTGAACGAAGAGGAGCGTTGGCTCAAATCAACCAAGTGCAACATCATGGTGCATGATTTAGGTGAAAACAAGCACGAAAACGAAGAAGAGCAACGAGTTGGTGACAAAGATTTTATAGAAAGAACACTGAAACAACAAATGGGTTTCGATGTGACGATAATAAAGGTAGAACGCATAGGTGCTCGTAAAGATGAAATGTATACAAATGAACGATGGAGACCATTAAAAGTTATTCTCAAGAGTGAAGAAGAAAGGATTAGAATACTTGCATCAGCCCACAAACTAAATAAAGACGATGATTTTAGAGTATCAGACGATTTTTCAAGGAAAGAACGCGAGATAATAAAACAATGGCATCGAAAAGCCAAAGAAAAAACATCGAAAGAAGAAGACAAGAGTCATATATGGAAAGTGAGAGGTAGTCCTAGGACTAAACTCTATTTAAAGAAATTTACGACGGAAACAACATGATTGTAAGAAGAGTGGGTTAGATACCAAGGTGCCTAACTGTAAAACAGAATTGACAAACGAATGGAATGATAAGATCTATAAATTGTAAAGATGTAAGATTGTTTCATAGAGGTCAATAGACCTGAGAAATACACTTCTATAAATAAATAATATGTCGTTATGACGTTTCAAGCTATGAGAAAGATGCGACAAACATGTTATGTATAAGAAATTGAATGTTGACACCAGAAAATTTCAAACTTCCACCTCGCCAAAACCACCGTGCCACCGCGTGCCTCCAAAAGATTTTCATATCACTATGAAGCCAAGATACTCCAGTCTAACATATGTCAATCCTAGCTCTTCCCAGGAAAAAAATTGGAAAGTTATTGCCAACCTTATTTTCAGCGTCATTCTTAGACTAGTAAACTAGTCGGTTATTACTTATAACCTTATAATAAAACTGTCAATCAAATAATGTAAACACTAATTAAATATTCAGCGCGCGTGAGAGAAAAGAAAAATAACCGACTAGAAGCTACTTCCAACGCCTTTTTTTCTTCACCTAAAATCGTAAGGAGAGACATACAGATTTCTGTATGTCTGACCCGTGCGGGATTGCATTTATTTTTCTTTCTGTTTATTGCGTTTTTAGAAATGCTCATTTATTTATATGTCCCCAAGTTCAATGTTACTATGAAATATTATTTAGTCAAAAAAGTTGGATGGATTCTCAAAAACCTAAAAAAAGTTGTAAAATTAAACAACGTTTTTTGAAGGAAGTAGCTTCTAGTCGTTGAAATTCAGAAAAGAGACGCAACTTCTATTTGGAGCTTGATTTTTTGTATAATGGGTCTGTTTTCAACGACTAGTTTACTAGTCTACGTCATTCTAGGCTTTTTACTCTATTTTTCTTGTTTGATGATGTTTTTGTCACATTTGATTTCATAAATGTATTCGTTAAGCTTTCTTGCTTTCATTTTCAAAGTTTCATCCAGTAAATATGCAAAAACAAGAAGTTACAGGACTTTTTAGAAATGGGATTATTAATCCTTTTTCAAAATCAGAGACCTTCGAGCCGCTATGACAGTTGTCCTTTGCGGACAAAGCTAGATCCTCGATTGTTTTCTAAAACAATGGAAAGACAATGGTTTGCTCTCCACCGTTTTATTTGATGTTTATCCAGAGTTCTATGATAAATCCATGGTCTACCCTGTTCACAGCTTCAGCCATACGTAATGACATTGGTGCAGCCATCCACAGTGTAGGAATTGCAATCATCTCAAAAATCCTCCCTCTTCTCTTATCTATCAAAAAAGTTGATGAAAAAATCGTATGTGCCACATTCAAAGGCAACCCTAAAACTATGGTTTACTCGTGTTATTCTCCCCACAATAATCTTCCAGAGGATAGAGTTATGGAATTTTATGATAAATTAAGCCACTCGATGACCTGCCTGACCGACTTCTTACATCAATTTAATCTCATTGCGGGTAATACAGTCTTTCAGAAACCACTTCCTAAACTTTGGACCCACCGGTCGCCAAATGGTTTTCTCTCTCAAATTGATTTTGTTCTGTATCGCAAAAGATGACAAAACAGCATCCACGACTTCCAGGCCTTTTCAAGCTCAAACCCAATTGGCAGTGACCACAGGATTGTAACCGCAAGAGTAAAACTCAGTGTTCGTCGCCCTTCTCCGTCAACCTCAAAGAAATTATTCTGGCAATCCCTTACATTCGATAAAACTCTGTCAAAACGCATCGACAATGAAATCGTTTCTCAGTTTACTCACCTTCCCAATATCAATCAAAATTACATCACTTTCGTTTCAATTGCCAACAAAGTTGGATCAAACCTATATCCTAAACGTGAACGGAAACTTCCCTCCAACTCTATTGACGCACCTGATGTTGTGGTTGCTCGAAAAGCCACACTCAGATCATCAAAGTCAAATATTCGCACAGCCCAATCAAATCTTCGAAATACCTACGATCGTGTCGAGGACAGGCGCATCAACAGTATCTTGGACTCCTTTGAAACCTCTTCTTCATCAGCAATAAAAAACGCATGGGACCTGGTCAAAAAGCTTTCTGGAAAGAAGTCCCGTAGTGTTGTTTTTATTGAAGGCACTGATTGTCTCAAGTCTTGGGAAAATCACTTCAAAAATCTTCTCAATGCTGATCCTCTCGATCTAAACAATCTCCCTCCAATTACAAAAGTTTACGATGAATCTTTAGAAATCCCATCTGGAATTATAACAAAAGACGAACTTGATTCTGCTATTGATCAAATGAAAAATGGAAAAGCGCCAGGTTTAGATGGACTCCCTCCTGAATTCTGGAATTTGAAGAATGTTTGCCACATCCTCCTCAAATTCTGTATCGAAACTTTTCTTGGGGATCGCTCTGATGAGTGGGTAATTTCGATTCTTATTCCAATACCAAAGAAAGGTGATCTTACAAAACCTGATAATTACCGTGGTATCGCCCTCTCGCAAATTGCCTCTAAAGTATATAATCGTTTTATACTGAATCGCATTCGTTCTGTTGTCGACAAGCTTTTACACCTAAATCAAAATGGATTCGCTGAAGGTCGATATATACCTCGGCCCATGTGCTTGCTTTACGTAGGATCGTAGAAGAACTTAAAAATCACAAAAAAGAGGCAGTTATTTCGTTCATAGATTTTCGTAAAGCATTTGACTCTATCAATCGTGACCGTATGTTCCAAATTCTCCAAGCCTATGGTATTCCTGAAACTGTAGTCAATGCCATTAAAGTAATGTACCGAGATACTTCTGCCACGGTTACAACCCCAGAAGGACAAACTAATCCTTTTGTAATCAGTACTGGCGCTCTTCAAGGAGACCCTTTAGCACCTTTTCTCTTTATAATCGTTCTGGACTACGCTCTTCAATCTTCAATCACCAGTGACCATGGTCTCACTCTAAAACGTCGTCGAAGTAGGAGACATCCCCCTGAACGACTGGCTGATCTAGATTACGCAGACGATATTGCTCTACTGGAAAATCATATTCAAACTGCTCAATCTCTTCTTCGTGCTGTGGAGGAGGCATGTCAAAATGTAGGTTTATTCTTGAATGCCAGAAAAACGAAATTTATCCATATCAACCGCACTAACAATGATAAACTGTATTCTTTAGATGGCTCTGAGATCGAACGAGTTGATGATTTTCTATATCTTGGTAGTTACACTGAGACAGATCACGATATGAATGTTAGAATAGCCCAAGCCTGGAATGCACTTCATTCCCTTCGCAAAGTATGGAAATCGAACATTTCTAAATCTACCAAAACCAAAGTATTCAAAGCCTATGTAGAATCTATACTACTATATGGCTCGGAATCTTGGACTTAAAACATCTCCCGATCAAAACGCCTTGACGGCATCTATACAAGAATGCTGCGGTCAGTCTTATATACAATATTTCTTGGAAGAATCACCCAACTATTGCTGAAATCTACGGTAAATTACCCCGCATTTCAAATGTTGTCCGTCGCCGGCGCTTAGCATTAGCCGGTCATGTTTCAAGACATAACGAACCTGCTGGAAAATTGCTCACCTGGACCCCCGAAGAAGATCGACATGTTGGTAGACCGAACATCACCCTGCGACAAATCCTTGAAGATGACACTGGACTCAGTGGGAAAGACCTCGTTACAGCCATGTCCGATCGTGAAAAATGGAGAAAAGACTTTGTATACTTCACCTAACGGATGCATCAAGTACAAGTACAATACGAGGAAAATCAGAGACCCCATAACACTACCTTGAGGGACTCCTAGAAATGACATGCTGTGATTCAGAAGTGACGCCATTCACTAACACTGATTGCTTTCTCTCTGTTAGGAAGGATTTTAGCCATTGTAGTAATTTCCCATCCATTCCTAGTTGCTTTATTTTTCGTTGGACAATTGCATGGTCTACTTTGTCAAAAGCCTTCGAAAAATCTAGGTACACAACATCCGCATTAGCATCTTCGTCCAGTATAATTGATATCAGATCATATTGTTACCTTCATAGCTGACTCAAACATGAACGCCCGCTTCTGAATCCATGTTGATTGGGGTTGAAGAGATTATTCTCATCCATGTATACTTTACTTTTATGTGCTCTGAGTACTTTTCAAATATCTTGATGACATGGAATGTTAAAACGCTACCGGTCTATAATTAGCTGTGAGTGATCTGCTACTTTCTTTGTAGATTGCGATTGTGCATCTTTTAAGTTCATCTGGGACGATTCCCTTGTCCAGGCTTTGTCTCCAAAGGATACAATAAGGAATGGAAAGTTCTTCTTTGCATTTCTTTAGGAAGATTGCAGGAAAACCATCAGGACCTGGTGCTGCAGTTTGGGAAAGTCATGTAATTTTTTCAAATTTTTCAAGGGAAATAGAAATTTAGTTTATTTTTGCAGGGTACTGGGGTCTTCTAATTTTTTGAAAAAATTTATATGGTACTTTGCTTTCCCGTCAAATATCAGGATGGTTGTACAGGGTTTCCAGCTAACTTAGGAATGGTCTACATATATTGAAAGTTAATTGAAAACAGATTTCAACTTTACTTTGTACCATGGTACAAACTCGATTCCCATAAAAGTTAGTACACATTTTCTGCACTGATCCAGCACCAAGGCTATGTACTCCCTCTGATTGGTCCACGTCCTCGAACATATTTTACCATATATGATACCAAGATTAACAAAAGTCAATCACGATTGAATTTGTTATTTTTCCCTTAATTTTTCCAAAGGTTCTTTTACTTTTCTATCTTGAACACGAAAAAAAGTCTGGTTGCGTATATAGGCTATACAGTAAAGTGTCAATAAATCAAACACGCACAAGTAACACAAATTTGTTCGAGTAAAGGAAATTTTGGTAGGTTTATAAGGCATTGTTAACTGTAGGAGAACACAACACAATAGACAGCTCCAGACTTTAAGGCCTTGCTCTTGGCACTGCTACAGCCAGCAACTAGTAAATGTAAACGAAAAAATTCTGTTCAAATCAGTGACCAGAGTAGGACTTTTACGTTAAAATACATTTTCAGACATGAAGGGTAGTAAATCCTTCCTAAGTCATGTCTGAAAGTGCTAAAACTTTTCTGTCTCCCAAATTGCTGTTATATAAATGCGTTTTTTAACTGGGGGCAGGTACTTAGGCAAAATGGGTGCCGGGTATGTGTGAGCCATAAGGATCCATTTTTCACACCCTCGAAAATCACTCAAAGGGGTGGGTACAAAAACCATTTGAATTTAAAAAGAAAATTGAGTCTCGGTAGGGTTCCAAAATTACGAAAATAAAAAATCAACTCCCTCAAAGGTTCATAAATTCTTGAAATTTGGACTAAAATTTTGGTAGAAATTTTGAGGAAGTAGTCTCTCTAAGGGTGGTACAAACGTCATAAATCAGAAAAATGGACTCTTAACCTAAAAGGGTCAATTTTAAAACTTTGGATCAGGTTTTGTTAGCACTTTAAACCGAAACAATCCCGATGCGTCCATTCATTAATACATATTTATTTTTCAATGCAATACGAACCAGGAAAAAAGCTTAAGTTTAAAAATTCATCAGGCTGACTGTGGTTGCTGATAAAATTCACTTTCTTACGGAAATCCGCGACATGGATTTCGAAAATGTTGCCTTCTTGAATGGGATAACGTTCCTGAAGGCTTTAAATATTGAAGATTCGTTAAAATATTGAACAATAGAACATGATTTCAGGAAAGAGAAAGGATATCTCTTGATTATTGCAAGTTTTATAAATAGGCTCAAAAATATCCATATCTTGGCTTCCTATGATTGAAAAAATTTTCATAATACAGGTCAAATTGGGTCAAATAATCCTATGTTTATTTAGTTACATCATGAATAGATATTAACTTGATTTTCAATACTCGTTTATTTTTTGAGGTCTCAATATGTCTTTGAGTTGCTAAGCGCTTTGACCAAAAACCTTTGCACTCAGTATTCATGTATTCATGTAAATCTGAAAAAAATATCAGTCGAAAAATTGGGCGACCTTATAAAAATTTTCTCTAAGCACCATCAGAAGACCTTCAAGCTAGGCAGGTTTATTGACCAAATCACCAAATCACCAGTCACATCTCTGTCTACCTCTCCATATTACGATGCTGCTTTTTTTTTCTGCTTTAATTTTTTAAAGTGATCAATCGACAAGTTGAAAATGCTCCGTGGGTGGTGTCTATTGCGGTGCCCTGAAAAAGCGTACTTTTTGTACTTTAGCTCACTTTTTAATTACTTTTCAATCTTAAAGTTATCACCCGTTGTTTCCGTTGCCCTTGTAAGCCCTGGTACAGACTAGTACGATCACGATAAAGATATAGTCGGATTTCGTCTCTTTTCATCGCAATTTTGTTTCCGTGCAATTTTTGAGAAAACGAAAGAACTTTTTTGTTTACATTTTTGAAAAATAGTAACGTCAAAAACGCAGACTGATTATGAAACAATCAGTGACGTCATTTTGAAGACGGCAAGCTCAAAGAGAACATAATTTTCTTCGGGTCTGGTGAATGTTGCACGGAATACTATGATTAGGGGGTTTTGATAGGAATATTATTCATTATAGAAACTAGTCATTATTACATTTTTGAGTCTTATGGGTACTTTTAAAACTAAATTAATACTTCGAAATATAAATTGTTTCAAAAAATAATACTAAATCTCAGTCAGTCTTTCCTAAAAATTGCATAAACTAAATGATAATTTACCCCCTAAAAAAGTATGAATCAACCACATTTGCAGTCGTCACCCCCTGAATTAGAAAAAAACCCGAGTTGTGTTTCAATATTTACATTTTGATAATGTGGTAGAGAGAGAGTTGGCAGAGTTTTTTACAGAGAGTAAACCTTGAAATCGCTATAAAATTATAGAAATTGTACAAAAATTGTTTTTCTCACGTTATGAAATAGAATAGTATTAAACTTTTTGAACAATTTACAAGATGGGTGACTCTGAAGAAACGCTTTTCAACAATATCATTGGAGATATGAAGGTTTGTTTGTGTAAAGACTTTTTGTTTTTTGAAAATTTTAGTAGTTCTTCTCGAGTAAAATTCCTATAAGTATCACATTTTAGGCAGCTTCTGCATCACTTTAAATCTTAATAAGAAACATTATGTTACTAGAAATAGTGTATAGTTTCATGCTGGCTTTTCCGGCTCCCTCAAATAAACAGCAAGTATCAATTTGTAATGATTGAATGAATGGCGTTGTGATTCTTTCTGCGTGAATTTAGGAGGGCTTCAGCGTTGTGATTCCTACATTTGCTATAAACAGCAAAAAAGAACGTTAAATTTCATAAAGAATAGTAAACTTTGCCATCAACAAGCCCGGCCCAGATCAGATCGTTTGTCCACCCATGATTTCATTCCTCTTTGTTTATTTGTTTATTTCTGCGAAGATTAATGTTTTATGCTAAAAAAACAATAAATTAGGCATGCATGTTTTTAATGCAGTAATCATTATTCAAACACACCGTAGTGTACCTTTCTTAGTAAATTGAAGAGTTAGTGCTTGATTTGAAAATCGAGCATTATAGTTACCCAAGATTCTCTACGACAATTCCTGAATAATCTTTTTTGGTGTACTTTTGGCACCTTGCCATAATTTTATTGGTAGTCAAAAACAGTTTTCAAGCTGTGTACAAATACAAACTAAGGCCTTTTCAATATATCCTTGAACTTATTTTGAAGGACAACCTACACAATATTATTTTTTTACCTACCAAGACCAAGAAATGGCAATGAGAAAGTTTTTGGAGGAAATGTTTATTTGCGGTCTACAGTATATTTTAGATAAATTGTTTCAATAGAAATAATGAAAATATGTTTTACTGATAAAAGATATGAAAGTTTCAAAATGTTCCTCAAAAATGGTCATCTCAAGTTGGCCCAGAAAAATATAAAGAGTCTTGGTTGAATTTTCTTATATATATGGGTTTCAGCATATTTTTTATTTATCAAAAACTGATAAGCCAGGGAATTGTTTTCTTAACCCCTTAGGAGAATGAAAGTATTTTTTTATAAAATGGTTTAACAATTTTAAAGATCTTTGATAAAGTGATATTTTACAGAAATGAATGCACCTGCTAGACACCCAAAAACATGAAAATCTCTACAGAAATCAGTATAAAGGTATAATTTTAATGTCTTTGAAAAAAATAATTTTTTATTCTCTTATTTAGAACATGGGTCCCTTATGGGAAGACCTTTATGTGAAAGCATCAAAATTTTATGGCGCAATTAAGTAAGTTATCATTCCAGTCTTCTGTACTTTTGTGTTCCGAACTATGGTATAAAAATTACAGAAATCTCACATTAGTTGATTATAATGATTATAAAAAAGAGTTAATTGTAAAATGAATGTCAAGGAAAGAGTTTTTAATAAAAAAAAGGTTTAATGAAACCACATTTTGATTATATAACTTCTCCTCATCATTTTTCAGGCAAACAGCCATAACCGCTGATGCATTCTTGGAATCTTTCCAAAAAGTTGCAGATGCCACAAATAATTCTAAAGGTATCTTTTTTTTGTATTTGTTTATTATATTCTCAGTCCTTATTGCTCTTATTGTGCTACACAGTATTTTATTAATTTGTCAGTGTTTTCTAATTTACTTTCCGGATCTGTCAGGATTAATTACTTTTGAATCTTGTTTCAGTCAAGTTAAAATAGTAAAATTTTGGAACAAAATTATAACACCACACAATTGTGGCAGATTGTGGCAGTTTTCCTTGTTCCCTTGTCCTTTTTTTGAATATAGTGATATATAAAATCCGCTTTCTTTGGTTTAATGGATGAGAACGTAGCACAATTTGAAGTTTAAAAGCTATCACTGAGCTTACTACTATGTTGTATTTTGTTGCCTTTGGATTCAAATTTCATTATTTGTAAAAGTTATTTGACATTTCTGTCTGCTTATGAAGTAACTGTGCATGTTTTGTCTATGATCCATTTAAATTTGAAGTAGATTTTTCTTTTGTATCAAGTTTCCGTTTGTACGCCTTATATAATTTGTTGCTTCCCTGTGTTCTAAAAACATAATTACCATCCCATTAAAAGGTTTCTTGACAACCAGAAATAATGTTTCATGAAGATTTTACACTCTTTTTGTTGTTGTTGTGTTTTGTTTGTGTTTCCAGGATCTCATTTCAATTTGTTTTGTTCTGACTTGAAACTTGAATGATTTGCAATTTTTAGAGCAATCTTCAACGATTTCAGACCTATCTTCATTACACTTTTACAAAAGTCTCAGTGTTTTTCTCTTTGCATAAACTAACAACCAATTTCATTAGTACATTTTGTCATTTTAATCCCAGCTCAATTATTGCTAAATACTCTCATCAATTTAAAGATCATTTTCTTATCTGTCAGAAAGAAAAAAAAATCATTCAATTCTGTTCAAATTGTGATAATTTTAGAACAAAATTAACCTGTAAAAACTAGTATCTCTACTAATATTTTTTTAATCTGAAAAATTTGTTTACTATTAAGGGTTATTGACCTTTCAAAGGCTGAAAACCATTTTTACGATTCAAAGTTTTGTTTGGTGTGACTGGTCTTCTCGCCTATATGATATCTTTCACAGGAAAATAATAATGACATTTTAGTCAAAATTTGACCCAACAAACTTTTCGTATTTGACTTGTAAAAAATGTTTATTTTTGTACGTACTTTTGTTCGTGCGTGCTTTAAAATCCTTAAAGTGAATATGTATAGTGAGTAAGAGTTAATCTATTTCATCTCTTGTCTTAATGGAACTGTATGTTTTTTTTCATGTTAAGCTTTCCATGTTAAAACAAGGCTTAGACTATAGTCTCCACTATGCCATCATTTTACGTCATTTTATCTCAGTTTTCAAAATACTACTGGGAAGCAGCTCCATTGAGACATTTAAAGGAATCAAATAGTAGAAAACTGTGACATGAGTTTATCAGTGTTTTTTGTCACTCCTTTAGATTTTTAAATCATAGATGACAGCATGTTCTGTAAAGGAAGGTATTAACAGTTTGACTTGCCATGTTTTTCGATGTAACCTTTTAAACACAGTCTGTCACGTCAAAGGAAAAATACATGATGTGCTTTATTTACTTTTCAATTTCCAGTGCTAGAAACTTGCTGTTTTAAAACTTTCCTCTATTGTGTATTTTTACTACTGAATCTGTTTTGAAAGTTAAGAAAATTATGAAGTGAGCGATTTTCTTTCTTACTTGTCACTTGGTGACCCCTATAAACTTTCCTCTGACGTCAAATTGTATGAAATTTATTATTTTTCAACATTATTTTTTTTCTTTTTCTACTTTTTTCATCAACTTTTTGATGATTTTTTCCATCTTGTTTTCATATCTTTTGAGCTTTGCTAAGCTTACTTTTAAGCTGAACCCCTCATCAATAAGGTTTAGACATTTTTATTTGAGAAACAAGCTATTAAGTTTTTCTTTGGAAGATATTATTATTTCTGGGTTAGCATAATTAAACCAGCTTATCAGAACTCTCCGTGCAAGTAATGATATTTAGCTTATTATTTATCTTGTATGAATTTGATGAAATCAATTTTTGAAATGTATTGGTCCATTGGTCTCAAAATTAATTTTATCAAGGGCTTCTCTCACACACAGTTGTGTTGTTTTCATTTCTCAAATCGAATTTCTTCCCTATAAATCTTGAAAAAGAACAAGTCGCAATAGCACCCTGTGGTAGTTGACTGTTTTAGAGAAACACTAAAACCGGTGAAAATATATCTTAGCTTGGTCCTTTATGTGAAGAGGGGAATTTTAAACGAGTTTTGACGTCACACGTTCAGCAAAGTGCTCCTACAGACCTCTCGACCCTTCAAACTCTTTGGAGAACTTTTTGAGTCATATAGATTTATGATTCCAGCTGTTTTGGGATATTTTTTCCTTCTTCATTCTTTTCTCTCTTCTTCCTATATTTATTCCTTTTCTTCACTTTCAATTACATTTCTTCGTTTTTGTTCCATAAAAAGGAAAACTTGAAAAAGACATCCTAAAAACCAAGTTTTGTTAACAAAAAATTAGTCGAATAAAATCTTTTGCGAGGGAAATTTTAGCACCTCAAAATAAGAAATAAAAGATCCCTTTGAATGAGAATCTATAAAATATTATATAACCAATTTCGCACTTTTTCCAATCGAGAGATCTTGTTTAGAGATTAACATTAAGTGTAAACAAGGCTTTAATGGACGCCTCTAATCTTATTGGTCTAGCTGAATAAGCATTGCATTACACTCTCTACCCTCCCATCTTGGATTATGTTCATGTATTTTGATTTATCATTTCTCTGAAATTCCTTTCACCATTTTAAGCCTTCCGAGAAATTGTCAACCCCACTTGGAGATTGGAGTCCATTTCCGATTAAACCACCTCTATAGGTGCATGGGTCGCAGCGCTCCTAGACCCTTGCTGGTGGTATCCAAACAAGAAAGAGCGTGAAGTAACGTTACCCCTTCCTTTGGAATGACCGTTTCACATGTAAACGAACTTTTTGCACTTCCCTTGAATAAAACTTTTTGACGTGGTCCCATTCGCCGTTTAAAAGCAGCGGCTTGCCAATCCCAAAATTTGGAGGTGGAATATTGGAATGTAATGTTTGGAATTTTTCTTGCATTATTTATTTGTCATATAACTTGAAAATGTTTTTGTGGTCGAAATTGTTCTCTCAAGTCTGTTGTTTCTACAGTTGAGTGTTATTCGACGATGGAACATTTTCTCAGGGATTAGAAGTTTTTGTTTGTTTTTGTGGTTTATTGTTTAATGTGTATGGAAAGCTTTCTCTGCTTTTCAATCATAAAAACCGCAGAATTTACTGCAGATAAATAGATTGGATACAAATGTTGATACAACCTCGTCAAGCGAAGTTTAACCTTTAGAGAAAATCTATCAAACATCCCCTGGAAATTTAAACTTCATGATAAAAAGTACTATCAGGGCATCCAACTTTTTTCATTTGAAATAAAAAAGCTTTGTCGCTTTCAGAACATTTTTAACCTGAGTACGACAAACTTTTGATATTCAAGGTCATATTGAAACAATCTATCAAAATCTATTGGCAACAAGAGCATGTCAGATAGAAATACACAACACGCGACACCCTGGAGATAATGAGGCAATCCAGTGTTTCCCACTCGGAAAGTTGCCAGTCATTCACTATGACGTCATTGGGTAACTGGCTGTTAATTGCCTTCTTCTCTTCTACTAATGACTTTGTTTTGAGGAAGTGACGAAAAAGCGTTGTCTCTTCGCCCGCTCGCTCGCTTTGATTGCCAGACAGGAAAAACCAATTGGCCAGTTTCCAGGGCCTCGCTTTGTTTTTGTTTTGGTGATTTTTGACGGAGGTTTTCTTCACGTGGTGATGGATAGAGATGATCCTACAACTACTGTTTAGCACCCAGTAGATTTAATATAGATCATCAATCCCAATCTTTCTATAATCAGTCATTCATTGATATGAGCTAATTAGTGTATTAAGGAAACCCCTTAATGGCTTTTCTAATTCATTAAAAAAGCTATTATCGCTTTTTTTAATGATATTAATTAGAGACGAAAAGTCAACGACCTATTGAAGTCCGTCGAAAATTTCCTCGACGAGTTTTTTTTTGTAAGCAACATGTGCTAGCATATGGAAACTTAATTAACAAATTTCATAAGTTTACTTTCTTACTATGATTTCAGCTCTTACTTTCATTAGGCATCTTCAAAAATGTTTTTGCAAACGAGTGTATAAATGCAAATGTTTCAAATGTGTCAGTCATTACTCCATCCTTGACAGTAGCCCCAACCTTCGAACATTTGAGGGCCCTTATGTTGTCAAGCATCATGATGAGGCGTTGTTTATAAGCAATCTGATGAAGACAGTAAATGCTTTTGGATCCTCGAGATTTTTTGAAAGGTTGTCGAGAAGCTTGGAGTGTTCTTAGACATTTAATCTGTAGTGGACATTGATTAATTACTTTGAGACGGTTAACTCTCTCGCCGGTTCTTTTTATTTGCGCTTAAAGCGTTAAGGAAGCTTTGCATTTGAAATGATTCTCTATAAACGTTCCTGTTCCCGTAGAGTGCTTTCTTAATTCGTCCTATTTTCGTTGTCGAAGGTAAAAAACAACCTTTAAGCTCTTTCATGGTATGCCAAATCTTTTTCAACAGTCACGGGGGTTTGAAACACGTTACTGAACTTTTAGCCGTCTGAAAAGTCACTCTAAAGTTTTATAACACTAATTTCTCGAGCTATCTTTCATTGCTATATATTTTAAACAACAGAACCATTTCTAAAACATGATTTGTTTTACTAAAGTCTCGATGAATTTCGTACACAGAAGTGAATTAACAAACAATTTGATCAGGAAATTTGCACATAGGTTGAAAGTTTCATTACTGCTTTAGTGGCAGGCAGACATGGATGTATAGATGACAACAAGATCATAACAATTAACATGCTCTCTCATGATTTGAGAGGCTTTTCAGTGGAAGAAACTCGAGCAATGAGTGATAGATAGTTTTCAAAACATATGCCTCTTTTTTCATCATATTTCAGTTTTTGGGAAAGTCTGTCGTAAGAGTCGATTAACTTTTCACAATGTCTTAATGTTGCAAAAGCCCTAACGAGGGACATTGAGGAGGGGGGGGGGTTTGAAGCCAAATTTGTTTCTGCTTGAAATAACCTTGTACTGTGTCGCTTAAAATTGTTTTGATGCTTAAATAGTTTTAGTATAAATCATTGACAGCTTTACAAGCGCTTAAGATAATTATGTCATATTATATCGTGTATAGAAATCATTGAAGGCTTCACGAGCGCTTTAAGATTCTATGTCACAAATATTTTCTCTCAACATCAATTTACTATGAAGTTGTAGAGAGAATATCCCCTCCATCAATGAATCCTCTTGTTATTTCATTATCATGTTGTTGAAAAATAAACGAAATCCCTTAGTTTGTTATCTTTGGAAGACACAGGTCCGTTATGTTACGAACTCCGTCCTTTCGCCGGCTCGCTTGCTTTCATTCGTTCGTGAGCTATTTCGAGATTAACATAAACAGTCAACTTCCATCAATCCTAGCGTGACAAAGTGTAGAACAGTGTTGAAACAAGACTTCAAATAGATCCTCACGATGTTTTCATTTCAAAGCCGTTCCGATCCAGTTACTGTTCTAACAGTGACTTATCCTGACGAACAAGAATTTCGGCAAATGATTGCTGCTATGTATTTTGAATTAAAGTTCCTGAAAAAAAAGATTTAAGAGTGACCTGACCAACCGTCCCCTTGGAGAAGTAAGCATACATTGCAAGTATTCACTTGAACGATTTAAACGTCTTAACCTTCAATGATCTTACCGCTCTGAGGTTAACAAAACTCCAGTCAGAATGATCGGAATAACGGGGTAGTGGTGTCAAAAATGGCCAAATTAGTAGACTGAAGTCTTTTATATTCCGTATAATACAGTGTAATATAGGTGTTGTATGATAATTGTAACGGGGTAATATGATAATGTCAATCACACAATCTACCATACCTCCACTTTCTTTAAAATTTATTCACCTAGCATGTCAGACAAGTTTGTGACAAATTTTTTTTTTAAAGTTTGTGCGTTTCATTGTATCGCCTCGCTTTGCTAACTTTATTAATCAATTAGTAGTGCACAGTAAGTTTAAATTTTCACAGAGTAGATTTTAAATTTCCAAGTGAGTTTTAAAATCAATTAGTACTATAGTATTTTATACAGTGGACCGAAACAACCTTTCCGCCAACTTTTATTTCATTAAACTTTTGAAGAATCTGCGTCTTGTCAGAATGTTATTGGATTTGGCTTTACTTTCTAAATCGAGTTTACCTGCGTTTCGCTTTCAACCCTAATCTTTTCATTTAAATCTATATTTTTAGGAAGCACTCGGGACATCGGCATTTCCTTTGGCAAAATCGTTTTTCGTCACAAGCAAATTGAATATAAACTCAAGGCGTATGTCGGGTGAGTTAAAAGATGATTTGAGACTCTTGAAATCTTCAGGGTGGACTTCCTGTCGTGAGGGAGTACCGCCTGTTTCTCACCTTTGTGTGTAGCACACCGCCACGAATTAACTTTTTGCCACCCACTTACTGTAACTAAATCCCCCCTCTGAAAATAGTATATTTTCTCAAAGTCATAGAAAGCCTATTTTTGATTTCGAGTGTTTTCTGACGTTTAAATTATGACAAAAATAGTTTTTCTAAAAATTGATAAGCCTTATCATAGCGCTTAGTCATTGATGACAATAAATCCCCTTAAGATAAGCACCTCGTAAAGCACGTGCTACTCTAAAGTCCGTTTGAGCCTCTCTGTTTATTGAGTATATTTTTGAGGGTTTGTAGTATACCCAAACCCCATCGACCTTGAAATAAATACATTGAGCGGCCCGGTACATATTTTCCTCTTAAGAGCTCTGAGTAACGAAAAAGTAGCTAAAAAATCGACAAATGCATGTGTGCGATTGAACTGAAACGGCTAAACGTATCCCAAAGATTTTTTGATAACTTCCTCTTAGAAACTCTGAGTAACGAAGAAATTGAAACAAATTGACATTGGCGTGCATACGGTAGAAAAGGCCGCAAAACATACCCCAAATATAAAATTTATCGCATTTATTTTCATTACAGGGTATTAGCGGACAACTTTTTGACGCCTCTTCAAGAAGCTGTTGACGAATGGAAGAAAACGAACAGCTTGCTAGAAAAAGATCACGCCAAAGGTTAGTTCCCATCCTCCCTTGATCATTACCGAGTTTATGTATGCGTGTTTTTCTACGACGGAGACGATAAGGTTCAAATTTTTCTAAATCCTGACCAACTGAGGACGTCGGTAAATCAGCACTCTTACCTTCTTCGATTTTGCGGGTCAGAACTGCAAGTTTTTTCAAATCGCTTCAGTCACTTTACCGTCCTTAAAATCGCAAATACATAAACTCGCTATTGATTGAATAAGATTACGAACGTGCTTTTGGAAAATTTATCTTTTCTAGCGTCAAAAGATGGTACTTCAATCGTTAAAAGGGAAGGTTTAAAAATAAAACCTCTGAGACAAGAGGATCGCATATCCAACTATATTTTGTGAATTTGATTCTCTCCCCCGTGATCTAGTGATAAATCTGTTCACTGGTCAACAACCGTATTTTTATGGATCACACTTTTGATTTGAAAGCCACAAACAGTTTTATCTCTTTTACAATTTTCCCATAACGTGGTTATGTGTCTCTTGCAAAATGTTATGTAACTAATCCTTGTTTTGATCTGATTCATCGTGACACATGTCCATGCCCCTTTATAGCTCCCAATTTTCCAAGTCTTCTAAATTGTAAGGCTAATTTTTCTAAATTCTGGCTGAATGAGCTTAGAATGTTAAAACCCTTTTTTCACTTTTTTCGGAACTATTTTTGAAAAAATGCTGGGGCTACCTCGATAGGAGAGGGGGCTACGGTTTGAGTAATCGAACTTGGGGCTGATCTGATAATTCCAATGATTTCTTTCTTTTATCTCAATAAGGCTTTATCTTCGCCTTAAGATTGTGCACCTCTTTAACTTTTGCAACTTTCAAGCACCATTTCTTCAGTTTTTCTGTTATGGATCCACTGAAGTATCATAGTGTTTTCAAGCAGATTCAAAAAAAAATTTAAAATAGGGGGGATACACATATAGGGGAGATGAAATAAAAATGGGGGGTTCACCCCTCTGCACATTATGAGTATATTTTTATTTAGAAAGTTAGAAAAGGTATACGGGACTGATTTTTGCGATATTAGACACCTGTTTTTACCGGAGTTCTTCTAAACTTTAGCTATAGAAGTGTCAGGCCAAGGCTCTATTGGAGGTATTAATACTTTAATCGCACTTCTTTTCATTCGTTTCCAGACTACAAAAAGGTGAAGGGTGATTTGAAGAAAGCAAATGCTGATGTTGCAAAATTGAAGAAGAAAGCTTCGAAGAAAGTTGGAAAGCAAGAATATACCGACCAATTCCGCGAAGCCATGAGGGTGAGTTGTATCTACATTTGGTTCTCATTCTTAGCTGTCTTAACTTAAATGTTTGCCATTCCCTTCTTGGGCATGTCATGTCACCAGGCTATCTTAGTACTCTATTATAATTTTATTCGGTCACCTGTTTTAAGTGTAAATATCTGAAACGAACAGCCCGGGTTGGTATCAACGGTTTTTTTAATAATGATCTCTCTTTGAAACAATATAATCAATATTTAACAAATTTTTGATGAATTTTCAGGTTGCGAACTCGATTTGTAAAACATTAGAAGATCAGGAACGATCCTACCTGGAGAAAGTGATGGTAGAAGAACGAAAACGTGCCGCTCAATTCTTCCAGTTCTACAAACCGGTAATGGACCAAGAGCTCACTCTCATCTCCGAAATCGAACAACTTCAATCGATCGTCGATGAAACCACGTTGAAATGTCAACAACCAACAGAATTGCCAGAAACTGCTAAAGATATAATTAAGGAATACAAAGTTCCCGAATATCTCCGCCCTGGGAACCGAGAATCCAACTCAGGACCGGTAAGACGGAATCCTCTTGTTTTATATTGATTATAACTCGTGCTTTTTTATGGCGTCTCTATTTCGCAAAGCAGAAATTAATTCGCCAACGACCAGAATTTTTGCAACTATTGTATTTACCTAAGAAAAACAGCCTATTTCTTTGCACTTCTGGTGGACATCACCGTCATATTTCTTTTTACTCTCTCATTTAACAGAGTCCACCATCAAGTCCTCCTATCGTGAAAGATCGTTCTTTGAGCGTCAGTAGCAACTCATCAAAAGGCTCATTAACGAGAAGTGCGACACTCCCTTCAAACTATAGTAAAGGAGGTCCGGACCCCGTCCCTGTCAACATGCCACGGTTGGGTCACAACAGCAGGTCTTCTTCGAGAAGCTCCTTCTCATCCTCGTCTTCTCTCGACCACGCAAATAATATGCCAGTCTTCGATCCCGTAACTTTGGAAGAATTACAAACACCAACTAACGGACACCACCACCACCGACACGATTCGCTCGGACAAATTGATGAATATATAACTAATGGAGGTTTGTTTTTGAAGGGTTTGCATAATCTGCAAATACTCTTTTTTGCTTTATTTTTTGTTCGTGGGTCATAAATTTCCTGATTTGCCATCCCCGAAGCTTCTTAAACAGCCCTTGGCTTCGCTATTACTTTGTGTCAAGGGTAATTAGTACCTTCTTTTTTTCTGGGGGAAAAATTGGAAAATTCATCCCTGTGTGTATGATTACAAAAATCGTAGCCTAGAATAATGTCTTGTCACGCTGTCTTAGATTCTTCATGCAGTAGATTGTGTTTTTGTCGATGATCATATAATTAAATGCACTTTCATGCACATACACTAATGATTTCTAACCAGAGTCTAATTAAATGTTTGTTTTTTAGAAGATTTAAATGCAACACTAGAGTAAAATCACGCTTAAAAACACGCTTAAAATTTGTTTTAAAATTGAGGTAAACTTGTTTTTTTTGTGTTTACTAATGTTTCGCTCACAAAACAAACCTAAATGTGCACCGGAATTCTCAGCCCCTTCCGTCTACAGCACAATCAAAGTCATAATTTCTTTTACTCGTCAAACCAATTTTGAAATAATTAATACATGACATTTTGGTTTGTTTCGTGAGCTTTTAAAATAGTATTTGTTCATACACACACGCACGCACGCAATCACGAACATTCTTATAAAAAACACATACACATAAACACACAACGCGCACATTATACATACGTACTATTTGACACTTTGACATGGGAAGGAAACAACTTTCTACACACATACATACACTTTCAGTTGTTTCCTCCTCTGACAATACTGAGGTTACGTAATCGGGAGCGCCCGCTTCTACGCTCTCCTTCAAAAGTGCATTGATTAATTTTTGCGCTGGCTAATGATGAGTTGCAATTAGCCTATTGTTTCCGCAAGCAAAAAATCAAATCGTCAAATTGAACAGATTACGTAACACGACAAGACACTATTTTTACTATGGGAACCTAATAATCAAATAAGCAAGAGTTATAAATAAATGCTAGATTTAAACATGGAGGTAATAAAGATATAGATGGAGATACCACTCCTACTATTCTATTGTATTGTATCGTTGATAGCAAACTGTTGCTTTGGGAAAAAGCCATTAATTTTGCTTTCGCTCATGGGAATACTTGAGTCGAAGAGAATTTGAATAAAATCACGCTACATTTTTAATTTGTTCATTGTGTGATGAAAGTTTTGTTTATAAAACATAAGAAAACCTTGCAAGAATAAGCACAGAACATCGAATTTGAAATGTTCGCTGCTCAGGGAATCCTCGGCAAATTTTGTCAATTTTTACATATTTACTAATGCCAATCTTTCAACTATATTCTATCAAAATTTTGAGGCAGCTGCTATTTTAGATCTAAAGATATTTATAGCAAAGAACCTTCCACAAACAACAAAGAATTCGCAAAATTTGAAGAAGTTTACCTCTCGAAAGTTTCCCGATAAAATAAAAACTTCTTTTAAAACTATAAAGAAATTATTACTCGAAACAAATTCGCATTTTACCTAAAAATACGAGGTTGGACAGAATAACTTTACTTTAGTTCTTATAATCTATATCTTGACTGATTTTTGCTATCAAGGATTGGTAATCAAAGGAGGCCGATTTGAAAGAAATTTCTAAAGAGTTTTATGACTTCTCTGGCCATTACAGAAAAGTTGTTACAGTATATGGCCCCCAAAACGGAGACGGCCCCCAAAACGGAGGTTTTCATTAAAATGAAGATTTTGACTTGTAGATTTATCAGAATTAAACAATTTTTGTTTATTTTGAAAGAATGATGGTTATACTTAAAAATGAGCATGTTTTTGCTGGTTTGAGACAGATTCAAAATAACATATTTGCGTCCAAAGGAAATATTTTAACACCAAAATTAGATAAAAATTGCATATAGCTCACTCTAGCTCCTTAAATATTGAAAATAAGTTATGAAAACGGGGTATAGGAAACTTTCTACACCTAATGCCGTTCAGAAAATGCGAAAAAATCTGTGACTTTAGAGGCTGGGTAAAAGATATAGCATCTTGAAGGTCAACCAGTATTTTGGAGCCCTAGAATCAGCATTGACAAAACCGAAAATTCTAAATATGAGAAAAAGCAAAAAATCTTGGAATTCTATTCCTATCACCTTGAGTTAATAGTTTATAACAAAAAATTAACATTATATATAAAATTTTTCGCTGAATCAGCAAAAACGGCAAATTCTGTCATTTTTTTTTGCAAAACATAAGAGAAAATATATTTAAAGCTTAATATTTCAGTTTCAGTTAAGCTTTTTTCTAAAATTTTCACAGCTTATTCCATACATAAATGGAACTATTTTCAAAAGAGATTTGTTTTCAAAAACTTGATTAAGACGTTGTTAAATCAAAATTGTCATTTTGAAAATTTCTAAATTTTCAGTTTGGACTTTGCAATATCGAAAATCTTGAAATATTTCATAAAAATCATAAATTTTACATCCATCGGGTCGTAAATTTAAGGGGAAACACAAATATGTTCATAGTTTTTCCCCCTATTACCACTGGGCTTAATAATTTGATTTTAACTACATACACCTCCGTTTTGGGGGCCCCAAACCTGCATTTTGACAACCAGGGGTATACTGTAAAAATTTTATCAAATAAGTTTATGCCCAAAACCCTCTAAATCATATTTCAAAACTATGGTCAAAATTTTGTATTCATATCTTAAAGATATCTCGAGAAATCGCTAAAATTTCAAACCTCCGTTTTTGGGGCCATTAGAAAAAAGCTACCTATCTTTAAGCAATTTAAAAATATTGTTGAAATTGAAAATTTTGAAAAAGAACTTCCAGGAAATAAAGTAGAGATGTTAAAGGTTTTCATGCAGCTAAAATTTTTGTAAAATCTCTTTTCCTCTAGATTTGAGAGAAATATCAAATTTGATCGCCGTTTTGGGGGCCACATACTGTACTCCATCTAACTTTTATTACCTCTATGATTTAAACTAACGCTATTCTCAATTAAAGGAAACTTTCAATATTTCAAAAGGAAATTCGGACATCGAGAGCTAGTTGTAAAACTTAGGTGAAACCCCCCTGACTTGAGATATTTGAAATAATTTGAGATATCTTTTATGAAAGAGCTCACGAGAATTGAATCATGCAATCACACAATCAAATTTGTATAGTCACGATTGTTCAATCAAAGAGCTTTTGAGGTTTAGATGTTATGAAATGAACCAATCTATTTTTTTTATTGTGATTGATGAAGACCAGCCTCTTTTCTGAAACATGTCTCCTTCTAAAGTCTGTTCGGAAAGCTAGGAGCATCTCTTCTTTCTGTGTTTTTCTTCATCCTGGGGAAGAAATTATCATTTACCAATGATAAATTATTAGAAGTCACTAATATTGAATTTTCATACTGAAATTTCGTTATAAATTGTAAAATTATTGTAAAATTTGTAACCTTATTAAATCTTATCGTTAACTTTAACTCAATAAAATAAACATTCGACTAGACAAGACACGTGACAGTCAGACAAAGACTAAAAACTTCTACCACTATGGAACCCGAACCTCACCCAAATATTTTCCAATGACCTCCCTCCCTGCTTTTGACTTATCAACTTTTCAATCTCACTTAGACATACCCTTCTCACAGATTCTCTCTTTCCCTCAATTTATAAACCCTGGATTGAGCATATTCCGCTTCTTTGATGGGATTGTTTTTGAAAGTGGTACCCCCCGCAAAGTAGACACCGCAGTGCTAAAACCTTCGTTAACCTTCAACAGCGCTCCCTCACAAGTATTGAAGGAAGTTAGCCCTCTCGGTGCATTACATCGCTATTGAGTAGTGCCACCTTTAAAAGTACTCCGATCAAAAGAATTTGATGCTTGCTCAGGATTAAGAAACTGCACTAGTTGAACAAACTTATTAATTCGCATTCTGTTTAGATCATTCATCTACCATCCATAAAACGTTGAAAGCACGAACAAGTTGGTCATCGATTGAAACCACCGACTCTTCCTCAGGGATCGGTTCTCATAACTCTCTCAACTCGCACCATCTTCGGTCAGGCCACTCATCAACAACCACGCTACCTAGCAACTATTGCCATAGCAACAGCAGTAATGAATCCGAGGGAATCGAGCACGACTTCCCCGATCCAGACCATGTCGGTAATTATCCGCTACCCCCGCCCATGGATTTCAATACGCCAATGAAATACGGTAATGACGCCGGCAAATACGCCACAATTGATCGCAGTCATTTCCGACGTAATCAGCGGTTGACGTCAAGCTTACGTGAACAGAACGGAGGTATCAAGCAACGATCAAACAGTTTCGGGGAAAACGAAAACCCGTTTCCGGATTACAAAATGAATCTGCCGAAAAACAAGATGAACACTATTGCAAGGACAGCCTTTCCCTCAAACACAAACGGCTCGTCTAATGGCCGACCAACCATTTACAATCTCTTTGATCAACAAACAGCCGCTGAACTTCGAAAGAAACTCAGTCCAACTTCCTCACCCGTCAAAGCTACAGCACCACCCTTACCGAGACGTAATTCAACATCCAATCACGCCCCTCCACCCACCACCCCAAAACCGAAAAGCCCTTACAAACGATCAATGACATTACAAACGATGAGGGCGGAACCGAAGGCGTTCACAGAAGATAACGAGCCCGAAGTGGAGGATATTACGCCTGGTTCCTTTCAAGATGAGCTCAACAAACGCCGCCTCACAATTCGTAGAATGAGTGCCACCAAAAAACCGGAAGGCTCTGTCGGTCCTTATATTTGAACTGAACTGGACTGACCGATGATCACTAACCCGAGTCCGTAAATTACACACATGTGTTGTTAGTATTTGGTTTCCAATGGAAACTGACGGTGGAGGAGAAGAAGGTGAATTCTTTCTTTAAGCCTCCTGGCTAGCGAGGATCTGCTCTTGGGATCCTCAGCAACTTATTTTGAGAAGGTCCACTTCAAAGAAAGTGTTTTTTAAATTTATATCGCCAGTGACTTTATGGTGTATGGTAGCAAAACGGTAAAGATTAATAAGTGCAATAGGACTAGAAATGCACTCGAAAATATCACAAATATAATGAAATACAGACACATCGAATGTCTGGTTGAACTGAGAGATCTTGAGTTGATATTTCGAATGGTTGATGTATCCAAGCTACGGGCACATTAAAAACGGTTACTTATTTTATCACATAAGCGTGTTTTTAAAATAGCTTTAAATTAGTATTAATATTTAGCCTTCGATCTATATATATTCTACACTCACGTTATTTTAAAAGCAGAGAACCATAAACTAAAATTGTAGACTAATTTTGTTTTGTTTTATGCAGTGGACACATTTTTTTAGTTTTTTAAACAATTTTTTCATAGTTATTATTTCAAGCTTTTACAATCTTTGGGGGGTTTTTAGTTACTCTTTGTGGATCTTAGATACATTTTCGCCCTTCGCAACTCATTAACTTCATTAACAAATCTCACCCTTTACGCGTTAGGATTACATGTTGAGCTCATCCCGCCCCCGCCCTCACCCTTCACCCACCCGGTAACAACGAGGCAGCGTAAGTTCAATTCTGCTGGTTAGAATTGGGCGGCTGTGTTGCTGTTCTCCTTAAGCTGTCTTGTTTGTCTTGCTCGTGGAATGATTCTCTTCCTTCTATTTAGGTAGGATTGCTTGTTATTTTTCATTGTTGAGTTTTGTAAAATATCTTATATAATTTTTTTTTTTTTCAAATCTCTTTAATCACCAAAATACTTGGTATAATAATATATAATAATATATCATTGAATATCTTCCTTCGGTATTTTGATTATTGATTTGTAATTATCGGTACGGTACGCTTACATGGTCTGCATTCACATGACTTTGGCTAGTTTCTAGTTTCTCAGACTGATATCTATCGAATTATGTCACCATAACTTTCATGAAGTCCTACGAGGTTTTGCTACCAATTTGCAACCGTTTGCGTTTTATTTTGTTGTTTTTATTCTCAGAAAGTTATAATTATTTATGTTTTTGACAATTAGAAATTGTTTATTTTTACACTTTTTCCTTCATATTATTATTGTATAAGAAGATATACGGTACTGTGTAGATCCGCATCTTTAAAGTTCGGACAAACTATTTCAATGAAAGTGTTTGATAAAAGAGGGAATTCCCTGCTGCTAAATTTTAAACACCACAAAATTTGAGGATCTAGTGATCTAGTTAATTTCTTCTGGAATGTAGAGTTTCAACTCTGGGTTTTAACATGAGAAATAGGACATTACGATCTCAGAATCGGAAAGCTCAAATTTGTTTGGCTAAGAATGCAGCGAGCCTAGAAGCCATTGAAATCGAAATATCTAATGTAATATAAGAAAGTTGAAGTGATGTATCCGCAATTCTCTCCCAAAAAAAAAACGGTAGGTTACGGCTGTATAATACACGCTTTTTTATAAGAATAGTGTACTTTGGATGAGAAATTGCCAAAATTGAGGGTTAAATATTCTTAACGTATTCTTACTTTTTTAGACTTGACTTTTTTACAAACATGAGAAATGATCAATATTTGAGAGTTTTGGGCTTTTGAATGAAAACATTTGGAGCTAAAATTACATTTCTGCCTCAAAGTTTAAATTCAAGTCTAACAGCAGAAGCAGTATTTTTCTGTTAACCAAATACAAAATGACTGTATTCTTATAAAATTCTGTGAAACTCACCCTAGAGGTTATTCTTACGATTTGACCAATTTTCACCCTGATATTTTTATAGAAGATATTCTTGTAAAAAAAAGCGTGTATTCCGCACTTGACTCTATACAGGAGGTGAAAAAAAAACCTTAAAAGTAATTTCGTTATTACTATACAGTGTTTTTAGGAGAAAAACGAGCGATTAGATCACGCTCTTAACTACTTGATATTGAATTCATTAAATGAAAATTCCCAATTAAAAGATTACTATCGGTTCTGCCGGTTAAAGTACAATGGCTTACAATTTGAATCTGGCAAATAATTTCTTCGTTGTTGGAATCGCATCCGCTCCTTAATTTCAATCATTCAACGCGACTTCTAATCTGTAAGATGTAAATTGTGGCCCAAAATTTTAATGTTTTAGAACATGGAGCAATCTTGAAAATTTTCATATTTAAGTGGGGAGCCTTGGGTATATACATTGCCTTTCCCATTCGTTCTTTAATCTTATTTCAAACCTCCTCTTGGCATTAGAATTACGAAGACGACTTCCACACCAACCAATGAAATTGTTAACATAACGAGATTTGATTACTACATACTAGCGGGCGGAACTGAAGACGTTTTATGTTCACTCTGATACGAAAAAATCTAGCCAATGTCAGGGTCAATCTCCTATTCAATCAATCATTTCCGGCTAGTAATTCTTTACCTACCGGATTGCTTCAGGTATTCCCATGCCCAAAAGCGAACATTTTAAAAATTTTTAGGGAACGGTGGGCTGTTACATAATATCCATAAGGGGGGGGCTTTCATCAAGCTAAAAGAATTCTTGAAATTGTGCGGGTATGAAGTTTTATTTGACGTCAATTATTTTCGCAGACACACGCTTTTCTGGATCTGAAATTTTTTTCTGCACAACTTCACTAAAATTCATCAAATTTCGATAAAAATCACCAATCCTTCTGGTTTACCCGAGCTTGGAAGCCGGCATCATGATGCCATCAAGGCCAGAAGAAGGTGGTGGCCGATTGCTGGTTTGCACACTAAAACAATGCACCGACGATATCGTTGATAAAGACAAAGACCGCTTGACCTGTGTCAAGTGCAAGAGGAGTGTTCACTATAGATGTACGATGCTTCCCGCGTACCAGATACAGCAGTTCATCGACAAGACGAAAAGCACTCATTACAGGTACACCTGCCAAAATTGTGTAAAGTTAAACCTGTACTCTCAGCCCTCATCCCTTCAAGACGAGCCCAATCATCTCTTAAACTGAACAGGAAGTCGAAAACCTACGAAGAGAGCTAGAAGCCTGTAAGGGGCGTTCTCAAGCAAAACGAAGTCGATAGAGTTACTATTGCATCCCAAAAGAAAGAACTGGCGAACCTAAAGAGAAATCTCAATGAAGATCCGGGTTTCCACACCATAGAGTACGTTGAGCAAAAGTTTGAAGAGAAACTCGAGTCACTCAACCGACTATCAAAAGAAATGATTGAACAAACAATCAAAACAGAGTGTAAAGCACTCTCAGAAAAAACGTATGCTTCCGTTACCTCCTCCAACACCACTAATCTTGCTACCCCAAATCAAGACTCACTAAAGGAAGTTATCAAAGATGCCTGGCGTGAAGAGGGAGCAGAAGAGGCAGACAAGAGAAGGCGTGCACCAAATGTCATCGTTCATGGTTTACCAGAGAAAGATGAAGAAAATGACAAAAGTTGGGCATCAGATTTTATCAAGGATACCCATGCCCGAGCTAACATTCAGCGTGTCAGAAGATTAGGCGTAGCAGATGGAAATAAAAAAGCGACCCTTGTTGTTATCACTCAAAAATGAACAAGAAAAATGGACCGTTATCGGAAATTTAACAAGTTTAAAGGGATTAGAAAACTACAAAGGTATCAGTATTACAGAGGACCTAACACCGCACACGGAAAGTATATAAGGAATTATCGAACGATGCAAAGAAGCTAAACTCTGAGAAAAATCTCAAACTGAAATTTATCGAGTCAGAGGTGATACAAAAAACGGTTTCGCTGTAAAAGAAGCTGAAAATCAAAAAACAACAATAGAACAAACCGCTATAAACAAGCACAACTAGCATAAAGCAAACCCTAACCCAAGAACTATACCTGAAAATAATCCTATCAACAAATTCCGATCAATTTACGAAAGCAAAGAAAGGAATATTAAATAAGATAAATCAACTCGAGAAACCGCACCTAATCGCCATTTGTGAAGTAAAACCCAAACATGGTGAAAAATGGCAAATCCACGAATACGAAATGAAAACTACAAAGTTGTTAACTTCCACTAATACCAATAAACAAGGTCGAGGAATCGTTATATTGGCACACTCATCAATAGACCATCTAGTTGCTGACATCGAAAGTCCTGTTGAATTCGAAAAAACCTGTATTATCGAGATTCGTCTAGCAAAGAAAGACAAACTTGTATTTGCGTGTATATACAGAAGCCCTACGAAGCAAGCTAACTCGCACGAAAACAATTCTATGTTGAACAGCCTGTTGAAGTCATTGAGTCAAGACAAGAGATATTCACACAAATGTATAGTTGGAGATTTTAATCTACCAACAATAAATTGGGAAAACTGGACAACCCCCCATATTGAGGACAGTAAAGAAGAAAAATTCTTGGATGCACTACGAGATTCATTTCTTTACCAATACGTCAAAGAGCCGACGAGATGTAGAGGAACAGACGATCCGTCTCTAGTAGACCTCATTCTAACCAGTGAATATAACCAAGTCAACAATCTCAAATATCTTAGTCCACTTGGAAAAGGTGACCACAGTGTACTTGTCTTTGACTTCAAGTGTTGTGCTGAGCAGAAGCCAAGTTGCCAAAAGTATTCCTACAATTCAGCTAACTTCCAGGAAATGCGACGCTTTCTTCGAGCGGCTAATTGGACGCAAGACTTTATCGCGACATCAAACGGAAAGACAGTATGTGAGCTCTGGGAACAGTTCAAAACTGATCTAAACGATCTAAAGAGCCGATTCGTCCCGCTAAAAGAAGTTGGAAATTCCTTCTGGAAGAAAAAAGGAAATATTCCGATAGGGGAAGATATTCGAAATGAAATCAGGATAAAAGATCGCCTACATAGGAAGTGGATTAATTCTTCGGATGCTGACAAGGAGTTCAATAGAGCAAAATATGTTTCGGCGCGAAACCGAGTCAACAGTATAATGAGACGCACGCGTAGAAACCATGAACGAGAAATTAGCAGATCGGCAAAGAACAACCCGAAGCGATTTTGGTCGCATGTAAGAAATCAATTGAAGTCGACAAGCCGAGTTGCATCTCTTCTGGAGTCGGAGGACAACAAAGAATCATTGAAGCATGAAGACATAGAAAAGGCAAATATCCTACAAAAGCAATTTTGTGGTGTATTTACGAATGAGCCAAACGGACAATTACCTTCATTTGATAAAAGAACAGATACGATAATCGATATCCCTGAAATTTCTCTAGAAACAATAACAAGACAGATCAAGCAGCTTGACCCCAGCAAATCATTTGGACCAGATGAGATTCATCCGTTGATGCTGAAGGAACTAGTTGACTTCGTTGCAGAACCGCTGAAGATAATCATGAACAAAACATTAGAAGATAGCGTATTACCTGAGGACTGGAAGATGGCGCATGTCACGCCAATCTACAAGAACAAGGGTGCTCACAACCTAGCCATAAACTACCGTCCAGTCAGTTTAACATCTATAGTATGCAAATGATGGAGTCAGTGCTACGAAAAGCAATTATGGATCATCTTGTGGAAGAAAATCTTTATCTGAAAAACAGTAAGGTTTTATTGGTAAGCGATCAACAGTCACTCAACTTCTTTACTACATTGACCAATGTTGTGAAACGATGGCAGAAGGCAAAGTTGTCGATTGCATCTATTTTGATTTTGCAAAAGCGTTTGACACCTTCCCTCACAGGAGGTTAAAGAAAAAACTGGAATGTTACGGGGTAGGTGGAAGTCTACTAAACTGGATAACATCGTTTTTGTCAGATCGCAAGCAGCTGGTCAAAGTCAACTCGCATCAACAAATCAACAAACCCTGTCGTAAGTGGGATCCTCAAGGAAGTGTACTTGGACCTCTGCTATTTGTCATTTACATCAATGATTTGCCAGACAAAGTAGTTTCTGATGCATTCTCTTGCTGATGACACGAAAATAGTGAAGACTATAGATTCGGTAGAAGACTCTATCGTTGTACAAAGAGATATCGATGAAATGGAAAAGTGGTCACAGGATTGGTTACTCACGTTCCATCCTGATAAATGTCATGTCTTAACAATAGGTAAATTCGCCAACATCAAGCATGCACACAGATACCAGCTTGGAGGTAATGAACTTGAACATGTTTTTGAAGAAAAAGACCTCGGCATCTTGATCGATTCGGAACTAACTTTCGAGGAGCATATATCCAAAAGGTTAACAAAGCAAATTCAATCCTTGGAGTTATCAAAAGAAGTTTTAACGACTTGAGTCCTTCGGCACTTTGTACTCTGTACACCACCTTTGTCAGACCTCACTTGGAATATGCACAATCAGTATGGCAGCCAAAATTACGTCGTAGTATAAACTTGATTGAAGGTGTTCAAAGACGGGCGACAAGACTGATTCCTCAATATCGTAATCTCCACTACGAAGAACGTTAAAAAGACTCAAGCTTCCATCTCTTGAGTTCAGAAGGCTTTTCAGTGATATGGTGCAAATATATAAGCATATTCATTTTTACGACCCACAGACAACTCGGAACAAGTTTGTTAAAAAAACCCGTCCAAACAGATTCCATGATCATGAATTTTTTCCAAACTTTGCTGATGATGTGGTTTTCGTGGGGCTCAGACGAAATCTTTCTACTATAGATCGACCAACATGGAATGCACTATCGCGATTTGTCATCGAGTCGACCTCAATCAAATTGTTTAAAGAAAGCCTAAACAAAGCGTGGGAAAAACACCAACTAAGATACTTGACATATTAATATTGTAATTAGAAATCGGTTCGTAGAGGTCCACCTCGGGCCTGTGAGCTTGTATACATCATAATAATAATAATAATAATAATAATAATAATCACCTACCTAGAAAAATGGCAAAACTTGTGGAACCCCTGGAAGATGGATGGATTCTTTTTCTCTTGAAAATTTCAGAATAAATTGAGAAATTTTCCTGTTTTCTTCGGACCCTTAGATACATAAACCAGCAAATCATTTTACCCTTGGAAAAAGAAATATAGGTATCAAACCCCTTGGTAAAAAATTAGCTTAAATCAAACTCCTTGGAAAAATGCAAATTTTTGTTAATGACAAGCCTGCTAACGGTGAACAGAGAAAGAGGCAGACAGACTTTATATTATCCGATTTTAGCTCAGCACGTGGTGAACTGGAATTAATTTGGTACCGAAGACGCAAGGACGCAGCGGTAGTTTTAAGTCAAAAGATATTTGAATTATGATATAATACATGAAAACACACGCAAAAAGAATTATAAAAGAAATTCGAAATATCACAAATATTGTGCCGAAGCACTAAAGAATTTACGACAGACAGAATAGATGTACAATCAAAGTCATACTATTTGAGAAAAAGGGAAATTCCCACGAAATCTTACAACCACAATCGATTTGGAAGCGCTCTAAATTAGGTTGGACGGGTAGACTTTTAATGCTAGAGTTAATACTTAGAACCTTAGGATCTGAGGAACTAAAAGTCCAAGAATGGTCCAATAGAGCTTAGGATATAGCCTGGTAGTCTGCGAACCCCTGTAAACCCCTCGCAAATTGAAATATTCGAATAGACTTATCAATTTTCCCAAAAGCGACTTTCTCTCGCCCGAACTTTAATCTGTTTGAAAACTGTTTGAAAACTGTTTGAAAACGAGGAATTAACCAAAATTCTCAATATATTTTGACTGAGATTGTAGCTATCATATAGCACAGGTCACTCTAAAATAATATCACAATATTCAAAATGAAAGAACAAAATTTCAGTTCGAATCAAGAGAAGTAGTGTTTTCGTCAACAGTTTGCTCTTCATTTTCGTTCGTTTCTGTATTTTCCTCTTCTTTCTCGCTTTTAATCTGCATCATATCTTCGTCTCTCTCGTTGACGCTTCTCTCATCACACTCCTCCACTGAGCCATTTACTGTCTCACTGCGCTCCTCCTCAACGTTTTCCACAGTTACACTGTTCTCCGTAGCAACGCCCAAATTCGTGTGTTCTCCTTTCTCTTTCTCATTACAACTCGCCGTTTGTTGGAAGACATAATTGTGTATCTCGTCAACACTTTTCTCCAATCTCGTCATCAAAGCGTCACAGGTTTCGTATTTATCCCGAGACACTTCTTCATCCAACTGGTCACGCCACGCGCCCTCTTCGTACCGCCCGACGAAACGTTTTAAACGCGTGATCATGTATTCGACGAGTTGGATATCACCTGCTTGCTTGACGTACTCTTCCTCATAATCATCGTCGATCGCTTCACAAATGATGGCGATACAAACGTTAAAAACAACGTTCAGCATGAACATTGAAAAGGCCACATAATACAGCGGCCCGAACAACGGCCGCGCTTCTTGCATTAGTTCGAAATCTACGGCACCGAGCAAATGGAGAAATTGCGAAACACACGTGCGCCCCAGCGAATTGTATTCGTATACCTGTGTCCCCAACCCGAGGTGGGCGCAGTAAGCGAAAAGCAAGAAGAAACCGAGAAAGGGGACCATGAACATCAACAACGGATGAACGAACGTCTTCATGATGAGGCCTATACTGAAGAAGGTTTTGGCGAATTGGAAAAGTCGAAGAAATTTGATGTTGAGTAAGAAAGCCACCAATCCGATGACGGCTTGCAAAACTTCGTCAGCAGTGGCCGCGTATTGGAAACTCACGAAATCTTTTGGATTCTCTTTGAACATTTTGATGTTTCTGGCTGTAGTCAACCAGCGAACCAAAAGTAAGCAAAACATGGCACAATATAAGGGTATCAGTAGAATTTCAATGATGTTGAAGAAACTATGGAAATATAGCCATTTTTGTTTCAGGAGTTTACGGATCTCCTTCACAGTGTAATAAATAACGAAGCCGACAAAAATAAGCTCGGCAACTCGACTCATTGCGTTCACATTGACAGAGTAGCGATATCCGTTGAAAATTTTGAAATCAGCCCATGGCAAGGATCCACCTAAAGGATAAAAAACAAGATTTATCATTTGCCATAGAGTTTAGCAAAAGGTCTCAAAGAAGATAGCAACGAGGAATGGCAGAGACTTGGAAGATTTGAATCGACGAATTCACGAAAGAGAAAAATTTTCTCACAGGTAAGTACGGAGGCAATGAAATTTAAAAGTAAAAAAACTCAAGAAATCAAAAAATATCAAAGGGGCTCACCTGTGGGAGTCATTTCTGTGAAAAGGAAAGCAGTTGCGAATAAATTGACGTTCGGGTTGTAGACAGTGAACTCGATAAAGATGGCGCGTGTCTGCTCATCGAACCAATTATGTGAATGAAGATCAGCAATCACTGTCCACGCTGTTTCTTCGTTGTATCCAAGATTGGCATGGTAACCACTTCCTGCATACGTCAGCATTCTTCCCACAAAAGGAAAACCCCTGAGTTCAGATTGCGTTCGGTGCTCCCAGCGATCAAAACAGGAGATAACAGCACCGCCAGGCAAGAGAGCCTTAGGGCTGACGTAATACACCCTTTTACCACCGGGCGACCTTTTCTTCGCTAATCTTCGAGCTTTTGAACTCTTTTTGCCGGCACCGGTTACCATATTCTTGTAAACCCCATTCGATGTTGAGCGACGTGCTCGACGTTTCGGTTCCATCACGAAAGTCAAGTCACGACGCTTTCGACTGACAGTGTTGTTTTGTTGGTTGTCCATAGCAACCCATCCTGTTCGGTAATCTTTAGTATCTTCACTGGAGTAAGAGTAATCTCCTTCACAGTGATGGATGTAAGCACGAAACTCGTTCGGTACTTTACACGAATCTAAAAGAAAGGGGAAGTGAATTAAAGTGCAAGATTTATGTTGGAAAACTGCCCTTGCTAAAGCAGTGGCCGGCCGGTTGTGAGTAAATAATAAGGCGGAATTTCTCGTAAGGGAGGAAAACTTCGAAGGAAAGAGATGGAGAAAATCTAATTTGAAAAATCATAATGGCCTGTTTGCGAAGCGAGTAGAATTTCCTATTCAAAGTGAAAAACTCTTACTTTACTTGACGCAAAATGAGAAAACCCTTATTTTACTTGACGCAAAATGAGGAAGCCCTTATTTTACTTGACGCAAAATAAAAAAGCCCTTACTTTTCTTGACGCGAAGTGAGAAAGCCCTTACTCTTCTTGACGCGAAAAGAAAAAGCCCTTACTTTTCTCGACGCGAAGTGAAAAAACCCTTACTTTTCTTGACGCGAAATGAAAAAGCCCTTACTTTTCTTGACGCGAAGTGAGAAAGCCCTTACTCTTCTTGACGCGAAGTGAAAAAACCCTTACTTTTCTTGACGCGAAATGAAAAAGCCCTTACTTTTCTTGACGCGAAGTGAGAAAGCCCTTACTCTTCTTGACGCGAAAAGAAAAAGCTCTTATCTTACTTTTCGCGACGCGAAGTGAAAAAACCCTTACTTTTCTTGACGCGAAATGAAAAAGCCCTTACTTTTCTTGACGCGAAGTTGGCGAATCCTCGGGATACTGATTAAGAAGTTCTCGTGATTTTCAATAAACCCTGGAATGTTGGGTTCTTCATCATTGTACCAGGGACCACCGAAGATACTGGGAACGAGGGTATCTTGCAACCACGTGTACACCAAACCAGGGTTGCTGATCTAAAGAAGTGCAATCAAAAAACAAACTTTAGGAGAGCTGAAAAACAGAATCAGAAGTACACTGGATACCTTAAGGGAACTTGTTTTGGCGGGCAGCAAATATCCTAAAAATTTTAATTTTGGCGGGAACTTATTTTGGCGAATAGTGAATTTTTTTAATTTTGGCGGGAACTAATTTTGGCGAATGACAGCGTAAATCTGTTCTATTTTGCCTTATTTTGAGCAATTTTGACGAATTTCAGGTGTTATTTAGGCAAGGAAACAAAAAATTTAATTTTGGCGGGAACTTATTTTGACGAGTAAGCAAAATATTTAATTTTGGTGGGAACTAATTTTGGCGAATTTCGTCTAAATTCGCTAAATCCGCCAAAATTAGTTCCCGCCAAAATAAGTTCCCTTAAGGTATTAATAGATATATAAGAACCAAAACGCAAACTTGGCGTCCTTATAAGTAAAGCAGCCACATCAGTTTTCAGACTGGACTTTTGACTTGAAGCTATTCAAGAGTTTAAATCAAGATAAAAATTGAAAAATGTTTCCTAAGGCTTGCATGTTAACAAAAAGATAAAATGCTCTCATTCTTAAATTTCGTAGATTACTTTACGGCAAATTGTTCTCCTTTTTTAAAAGTATTGGTACTACCCTATCAAACCTCTTAATTTTCATCGAAGAAACCCCCTAAGAGAGTTCAATTTTGCTAAAAGCCTCCCTTGGTTTCAAATAATGTGACATTCTTACCGCATCGAAGTGAATACCACCGGTGTATCGAGACCGTTCAAACATATTGACCAAATCACGTCGGTATATAAACATGTGCTTGTCTTTCTCTGAGTACGACAGATTTGCGACAATCAACAGAAAAAAAAGATAGATGAGGATGTCTTTGAGCACAACATTCGACATCTTCTCTCTCAACTTCATCTTACGTGCGCGCGCCATCTCGCTGTCCGTTGGCCTAACGAGAAAAAAACATGGTTTGATGTCTCGCTCATCCAATTTCAAGTTGGGGTAATTCTCATTCTTATTCCCAATAAAAGAGTAAATTGGAAGCAGTAGAAAAAACATTGAATAAAGTAAAAAAACCCTACCACCCTATACCGTGGGGTACGTTCTTTTCCCTCAGCTCACAAGCATTCCTTTAAATGACCGACTTCACACATATATGAAGCTGTTTAAAGCAAAAGCAATGCAAAATGATTCAGAATTTTCATAAACTGCAATGTTTTGCAAGCTCAGCATCCTTTTTCTAGCGATCCAGACTTCAATTTATACATTGTCAATCTGTCCAGATCTGTCTTTAAATGTCCCAGAAGGCTTGAAATGTCCCAGAAGGCTTGAAATGTCCCAGAAGGCTTGAAATATCCCAGAAGGCTTGAAATGTCCCAGAAGGCTTGAAATGTCCCAGAAGGCTTGAAATGTCCCAGAAGGCTTGAAATGTCCCAGAAGGCTTGAATTCCCCGTAAGCGTTCGAGAACCCAACATGAAGAAAAGATGTTGAAACTTACATGATAACGGGTACTTCATTAGCAGTGATAATTCCATCGTCGTCCTCTCTCGCTTCAAGAATTAATTTCTCATCCAAAGTTTCTGTCTGAGGTGTCGAATGCTGAAAGATAAAGAAAGGCCATTTGGCTGTAAATAGTCAAAGTTAAATTCGTCTCTAATACTAACCTAGCAGCTTTCTCCAATCAGTTATGTAATACTCGAAAGACACCGATAAAATAAATACTTTCTTGCTTATTAGATCACCATTACTCTTACGTTCCAAATAAACGTGGGGGGGGGCGGGGTTCGAATAAACGGGGAAGGGTTGGAAAATTTTCGAGATTCTAATAAACGAGGGGGGGGGCTAATTGCCGGGGGTTGGATATTGTACTTCTAAAAACACAAAAATAAGGTAAATATAGGCTAAACTCAGGCTATTTAGAGCAAAATAAGGGTCCTTCTCTTTGACAGCTGAAAATATACTTAAAAATTAATAAACGGGGGGGGGGTCCTAATAAGGTCCGGGGGAGGGAGGGTTCGAAAATTTTCGAAAATTAACAAGCGGGAGGGGGGCCGTTTATTTAGAATCTAAGAGTAAAGAGCGTATTACATCGAATAAACGACGCCTCCCCTTTAAGAGGTGGGGGGGGAGTGGTTATTTAAACAAACAAGAAGCTGTACGGAAGAATCATTTGGATGAAAATTTGGAAACATCTTACTGATTGTACCTTTGTCTGTTCATTTCTCTCCTCCTCTATCTTATCGTCATCATCAAGCAGAGTGACGTCGTGTTTGACGGGTTTTCGCAAAATGGCGGCAAAAAGAACGGCGACGAAGACGGCTTTGACGGGTTGAATAACAATGACAGATTGAAAGAAACCAGTGAACATCGAGACAAGCCATTCGTTCGAACGACGCGGCCCCCACATCATGGAGTAAAAGAAACATACGGTTGCAGAGCTACCCACAGAAGCAAAAACAACGAAATATGCCACGTATTTAAAACCATGGGGTAGCATGAAAGGTTTACTCTCTTTTTTCTTCTCCTTCTTCTTTGTGTTTTGGTCATTTTTGAGGAAAACCATCGAATTATTCATCTCATCCTCATTTTCTTCTTTATCAAGGTAACTTTCGTCACCGGCAATTTCGACCACCTCCATCTCCTTTACCTTTTGCTTCTTCTTTGGTTTCAAACGACGAAAAATCTCGATGATAATCACACTAGGCGGGATGATGATAATACTAGACTGTATACCGATCATCACGCCCGTCAGATTGACTTTGAAATTCCCTAGATAGACAATTTTCCGCCCACCAGGGGCGTCACTCGCCCCAAAGAACATTGCGTTGGTGAGCATAGTAAGGAAGATGAGAGCGAGGCAGGCGGTGAGGCGGCGGAAACGTGTAAAAGAACTTTGGGCAGGTCGCAGAAAGATAGAGAACCAGATATGACCATCCAAGAGGCCTTTGGAAACTTTGGATGCGAAGATAAGATGGAAACTTTTCAAATCTTTTTCGGTCGCCACGACGAGCGTGCGGTCAATCTGTCCGTCCACCGATTCAACTGAGAGCCAAGTGTCGCAGACGAAGGGGAACTCGTTACGCGTTTCAGTGTCCACTACCAAGATGGAACGTAAATACCATGATGGACTTCGACCTGAAATATAAAAATGATGAAAGAAAGACATTAAGGGCGGTTGTGATCACTTCTTTCTATTTCTGAATACAACTACTGGAGTCCAAATAAGTCCAGTCAACCCTAATTTCGATCAGACCCAACATATTGCAGTATCGTGGTAGGTCGACCGAAATTAGGGTTGACTGGGGAGGCAAGTTTTGACACTGACTGAAAAAATGTGTCTTGAAATTTTTCGAGAGCGAAGCAAGCAAAACGAATTTTTATCAGCTTTATCTCGTTTTGGGTAAAGAATGAAGATCAGCAAACGGGCGCTGGAATGAATGAATGAATGCATAAACGAATGAATGAATGACATAGGATCCACCCCCCCAGTGATTTGGGGGTACCTAAAAAAAAGCCAGGTACCTGGAAGTATTCCTAAATTTAGGGGGTACCTGATATGTTTGGGGGTACCTGCATTTTCATTAGTGGGGGCGGGGGCTGTTGTTTTTGTATAAAGCCATCACCTTGAATTCCTTGAAACCCTTGAAACACCCTTGAAAAGTCAATATTGTTTTGGGGGTCCTTGAAACCCTTGAAATGCCAAATTTTTTGGCCATTTTCAGCCATTTTAACTTTCAGAATTACGAAATTTTTCCCATTGCGTGGGATACAAACATCGCAGTGACTTAAAAACAAGAAAACATACTTTTGGAACCCCTTAGACTCAAGGGGATATTCCACACTCATTCTTAGGGGGTTTACCTTTTAACCCGCTAAGTGCCACTGGAATTATATGAGATTGGCAGGTCTGGGTGATAGAATGGGTGGTTGCAAAATTATCAATTATCAGCCAATTTAAGGGTCCTCCTTTACACAAAAATTGAAAATTCAACCTTTCTCCTTTTGTCGACAGAATTCCTTGAAATCTTTGAAAACTAGCAAAGATCAACTAAAAACCCTAGAAACCCTGGAAAGTTTGTGGTATATAAAAAAAACCCTGGAAAATTATAGTAAAAAATGACACCCTTGAATTTGTTGAAAAAGAAGTGCTGGCCGCCATGGAAGTATTTTCCCAGGAATGACAAAAGAGCAAAAATTCCCCATTTTGTATTTCTAACAATAAAAAAATTAACAAGTGATTTTTATGGACCTACCTGGTTATGCATTTAACACGTATATAATTGATATCTACGTAAGCGTGACCATTAAACAATCATTCAGAACACAAATAGTGACGATCTATTAAAATTAGTCGTTTGTTTCTTATAAAAAAAGCGTTTAAAAACCAAAATTTCATGCTCTTGAAATATTCTTTCATATTCAAGACTCTGGGAGCAAAAAAACATCTATCTCATCAAAAAATTAAGTAATTTGGCTAAGAACATTGATGTATGCTTATCAATTGACTCTTATAGATAAACATGCGTTTTTTGAGCCAACAAAATTTTTTTGAAAAAATCTACTTGAGCCATCTTTTACCTTAGATGGTACCCTACTTTCATGCAAAAAATCAGAAAAAGTTAATGATTCAATTTTTCACAAAGTCCAAAAAACCCGTTCTTTAGCCGTTTTTTGACCCAAATTTGCCCCAAATTTTTTTTTTTTGAAAGTCAGGCTCCGTCACATTTGAGGGTTTATAGTTATGCATCTTTGTGCAAAAAATCATAAAGAATCAAAGAGGCAACCTCGAGAAAAGCTAAAACCTAGGTAATTGATAATGTGCTTATAAATAAATATCGAATTTGGCCAGTTTTTCTATAAAAACACGCCAAGCAACCAAAATTTCATGTCTAAACACACACATTCTTCAAAAGTAAGCCCTCATGAGCAAAAAAACATCTATCTCATAAAAAAATTGAGTAATTTAACTAAGAACATTGATGTATGCTTATTAATAGTGATTCTCATAGATAAACATGCGTTTTTTGAGCCAAAAAATTTTTTTTGAAAAAATCTGCTTGAGCCATCTTTTACCTATGATGGTACCCTACTTTCATGCAAAAAATCTGAAAAAGTTAACGATCCAATTTTTCATAAAGTCCAAAAAACCCGTTTTTTGGCCCAAATTTGCCCAAAAATTTTTTTTTCGAAAATCGGGCTCCGTCACATTCGAGGGTTTATAGTTACACATCTTTGTGCAAAAAATCAGAAAAAACTAATGAGCCAATCACGAGGAAAGCTAATAACGAACGAACGAACGAACGAACGAACGAACGAACGAACGAACGAACGAACGAACGAACGAACGAACGAACGAACGGACAAAGGTTAATTTATAGGACCTCCACCCCACCGGGGTGGGGGTTTACTTCAAAATTCTAAAAATTTTGGGGGTACCAAAATGATTGGGGGTACCTAAATTTTTTGGGGGTACCTGAACCCTGGAGGACCCTATGATGAATGACTAAATGAATGAATGAATGAATGAATGAATGAATGAATGAGTGAATGAATATTCACCTCCATTATCGTGAAACACTCGAAAGAAATCCACTTCACCGATCTCCCGTGATAAGGTGATTTTCAAAATGACCGTGGATCGTGTTTTGAAAAGCGTGTTCTCTGACGTGTTTAACGGGATCACCATTTCACCTTTGCTACCTGTGATGTGACAGAAATATAAACGTTTTGAGAGATACTCTTTGATATGTTTTCGGGTCAAAAATCTGTAATTACCTCAGCTGAAGCAGTTGGTCAAAAGTTTCATACTTCGCTTGAATAATAATTAATTACTTTTTTATAAGCAACTCCAATTTTCGGGTCAGGGGTGGGGTTGCTTAGCATTCTCATTTGAAAAATTTGCTTTGAGTACCCCTGATATTATATCATATGCTTATTGGGTCAAGGGCTATCGTTTGCCAAGGATAGAGTGAATAGCAAATTCATGGCTGAATACAATAGACTTCACATGATCAAGATAGATTGTGGGGTAGAATTGAAAACAGTGAAGTAGAAAATTTAACATCAAGGTACCTCTAAGCAAACCATACACTCTGGCGGTAGTTCCAGATCCATTTCCAGCGCCCGTAATTACGGTAATGATCAATGTTTGTTTGATGGGTCGCCCGTTGGTGCAATCAACATGCACCATTTGTCTCTGGTGAAAAAGAGAAGTTATTTTTTCTGTGTTTGTTTTTGTAAGTAGTATATGTTCGTAAGTGTAATGTAGTTTCTCAAATCATATATAAAAAAAAAGAAAAAAAAAAGTTGATATAAACTTAAAGAATATGAAAACAAAACATTTAGCCTGGAGGTTTGTCGAGAGTTTGTTTATTGCTTTTCAGTTTCGAATTGCGATTTGACACAACAAAAAGAAAGATTAAAGGAAGAATCAGAATTTTCAGAATAAAAGCATTTCACTTATTGGTCCAAACTCAATAACCGTAATAACCTCAATTTCATCTTTGCGATCTTTCTTGCTAACCCAAACTCCCAAAATGATGTAGATAAGAAAAAGTGAGATGATGACCATCAAAACACCCAAATTATCTCCTAAATTATTCAAGCCCGCAAAAACAGCGTTCATGTCGATGGGATTGGGCGCTACCATGACGTCACCACCGAAATCCGTGAGATGTGTACACAAACACACTGTTCGTTCTGGAGTGGTTTCTGCATCAACCTGGAAAGAATGGATAAATGGTAATGAGTTTTCGTCTCCTCTCACCCTGACCTCAACGCACCGAGACAGCGAAGTCTCGATAACTCGAACACGTATGGGGAACACAAATTTGTTCGAGTTATGGAAATTTCGAGTTATGGAAGTAAGGATTGCAAGGCGTTGTTAACTGAAAAGACAAGAAAACTTGTTCGAGTTAAGGAGACATTCGAGTTATATTGGTTTAGAGTTTAGAGGGACTCTGCTGTATTTTATCCACTACCAACGCGTATTGCCTTGAGGCTTTTACTGATAACTGCAATATGGTGTTGAGTTCGACATTACATTTTCAAAAGTTTAACGTTCTATTTGGACCTTTTATCTTTTTAAAATTATGAAAAAAGTGCGAAAGTGAAAGACGGTCTTACAAAGCAGCCATTTGACGACCATGTTTCATTCATCTCATCCCAAAACAAACATTTGGCTTTGGTGATGGTCAAATTGTACGTAACCGAGTCGTTGGTGATGACTGGGATTGACGTCACGAATTCACCAGGTGGAAGGGTGGGCGCTGGTGTAGGAGGGGGCGGTTTTATGGTGACGCAAAATTCATCATCCACAAGATCAAGGTCTATTATGGAGTCATCGGAATCTTTGGAAGGCGTGTTACGACGCCGCCGACGTTTCTTAGCAGGCGACGTGTTTTGCTGTTTTTCTTCTTGTTGCATAGATGGTAGGTAATGAACGCCTATAAAAAAGAGAAATTGAAAGCCATGCATTAAATAATTTCTCTGAATCTGATATTTTTGTTATATTTGACTTTGTAAGAGCTTTTAATGGTACCCAAATATTTTTTATGCTACTTGCTGAAATTTACCTAAAATGAACTTTCCATCTAGCTCCAGTTCGTCACTTATGAATACAGAAAACGGATGCAGTCTACACGAGTAATCTTCAGGTTGGTCGCGGAGGACATCAACCGTTCGGTTCACGAAACCAGTACGGTTCAACCAATCACATGATGAACTGTCCGGTACGATCCAGCGGAAGAGATACTTGTCCGGGGATGGCCGGTTGTTTTCCCGCATATAAACAGTCAATCGTAGACTTGTGTTTTGTGGGTTGATAACGGCGCGGAATGATTCGTTGTGAATATCAACGGCGTGGAAGGACCATTGCTCGCCGTTGTCGCCGACTTCCATTCGGAAAACGTTCGCCGTTAGTCCATCACCAGTTGAGTTAGAATTTTCTGATGAATTGTTTGCAAAGGATGATTGCTTTGGTTCCCGGTTTTCGATGATGATTTTTAATGGTTCTGAAGCATCCTTTACTTCCATTGGACCGTTTGTTTGTGAATTTTCAAAGTTGATACCGGTCACGGCAGAGTTGACACGAAGCGATGATTGATCGAATGAATAAAGGTTGGCGAATTTCAAAACCTGGCAGAGATATTTAATAAATGACGATTTTAAAACAATTGAAAATGATCGTGTAGAACTTAAAAAGAAAAGATGGCCGTTTGGAAGAATTGAACTGGGGTTTGAAAAGATTAAACCGTGCATAGGCATAGCAATGAAACAACAGACTTGTAAAAGAGAAAAAATAATAGTAATGGAGCAAGATTTCAAGGGAACCGACCTTAACAGTTACAAAATCATTATCATCTTCGCTTTGTTCACTCCGATATAAACCCGGGTTGAAAGTAAGGCCAACTCCACCCGCCATTGAGCTAGCTTCTTTCTCATTGGATAATATTTTGGCCAATCCCAATGCTTGATCTTTGGTTTCTATGACGATGGTACCAGCGCCGGGTGTGCTGTAGTGTTTGAGGATTTCTGAAGTTTTGTTCATTTGTTGGCGGGCGTTCTTTACTTGACGTCGTGACTGAAAAACAGATGAGGAATTATGACCTACCATATACATGTTTTTTTTTATAAGCATACAAAAATCCAAAAGCTGGCTCGGAAATGCTTCGATCGAGAGATTTACAAAGCTGAAAAATGCTTTGAGGGATGCTTATCCTAAGCAAAATTTTAGAGAAATTTAGAAAATCCGTAAAATTCCAGTCAAAAAGAAACAAACTCTGAGTATGAAGGCTCAAGGTAATGTTTAGCATATGCTTAAATTTTTGCCATATATGAGCCTAGTTATGCTTATAAGCGCAATGCTTATAAAGAAAAAACCATATATATGAAAGGGTAGATTATTCATTTTACAGTGCTGTCTCTTTAAGTCGAACCGCTATAACTCGAACAAGTTTTATGATCACTTCAGTTAACAATGTCTTTCAAACCTTAGTACATAACTTAAGATATTCAAGTCAAACAAATCTTAGCGCGTGCTCGAGTTATGGATAATCAACTGCAAAAATATCATAATGTATTTCTAAACGGGTGGCAGAAAATTGGTTAGCGGGCTTATGTATCGGGGGATATCGAGGCCAACGGTAAGTAAAGTCGACGCAAAACAAAGTCGATAGTTGATGTACGACTCTAAATCACCTTTGCTCACCTAAAAAGACAATGGTATTTAGGTGTTTTTACCGTCGCCAAGAAAAGTAGATGGTGACTTTAGCTACATCTCGAATACATTAATTCACTGTTGAGTCTTTGGCCCAGGTAAAAAAAATACAGCTCCCACTTGAGTGGAGTATAAATTTTGTATAATCACGTCACTTACGTTATCCAAATTTTGTTTTTTGACCACTTCATCAACTTTTCCATCCACTTCACGTTCGACGGACACCAAATTGGCCGCGCTCTCCGCCACTTTATTGGTCATGCTTAGAACACCTGGTAGCGCACCCAAAACCACACTTCTTGGCGCTTGTTCATCGGATTCCAAAACGCCCAACATTTCGTCCACCTTGCTCTGAACTTTTTTGCGGGTGTTGTCCGAAATTTCGTCCGGGTTTTGTAAGACTTCACCACATGGGCCAGCAATGAGGTTGATGTCTTTCGTTGATTTCATTTTGATGCTGGAAACTTTGTCGTATAATAATGACCGCAGCTAAAAAAGGTAAAATAGGAAAGCGAAAAACCATTATAATCTCACTGGCTAAAGTAAAGTTTTTATTCTCAATAAGTTATAGTTTGACAAACAATAGTTCGATTCTTCGTTGATGGTATAAAAGGAAAGTTTCCATATCTGATACTTAAAAAAAAAAGCTCATTACCTCGTAAAAAAATAAAAAGCTAAGAAGGATGAAATTTTATGTTTAGCCATGCTTAGTATAAGCCAACTAAATAAAATCAACACCTACCTGGACCCTAGCACCCTTTTGCGTATCATTGTTTTGGTCTTTATCACGTGGTGCGTTGAACAATGAGCCGTAGATTTGAACTTGCCTCGATAACTCCAGATAATCACCACTTTGTGAGAGAACATCGAGAGGAGAATTTTCACCAGTCAAAGTGTCCGAAACTTCATTCACCACGCTGTCGATGTCCGGTGGCAAGTTCACCTGTTGAAGTTAATGATGAAATGCAAAACATTAGAAATATGGTTTGCGATTATGATATCTTGAATGGCAACTATCTTTGTTGAAACGAAATTCTCAAAATGGATATCAAAATTAATTTTGTTAGAAAATTAAAAGATATTACAAAAAATGTATGAACAAACTTCTGGATATCTACATTATTTAGATTAGTATTTAGTTTTACTTTATCTGGCGAGTGTCGAATGAGTCCTGGAAACACAAAGTTATGTACTACCGATGCTATGCACATTTTTTTTATAATAACAAACTATGTAAGAACAATAAGGCTTCGGCGATGGCCAAAATTTTTTTTAAGAATTTGAACAAAACTACCTACAAATACAAAAAAGTGACAATTTTAAGAGCATTTGGCTTGAAACTCAAAGAGCTAAGAACATCCGAAGGGTCGTTCTTATAAAAAAAAGCATATACCTGCACTGTATCGTTGACAATCGTTCTTGCTCCTACACCGTCTATGATTTCAAAATAAATGGTTTGCTCCATATTTTCACTATCCGACATATCTCCTCCGGTTTTCAACGCAAGTTGTTTGGAGACGTTAGAGAGCCATCCCTGGTAGATCTCACTCAGTACATTTTCCATCTTCGTGTAAAAACGATACGATAATGGACTGTGGAGATCTTGCCAACCATGACACGATAGGTTGAAGAAATCGACCATGAAGGTGCCCACTTTTGGTGCGATGCTGCAAAAACCTACCACGAAAAGTTTTAGATAACACCGACTGTGACTTTCTTACTCAATTCATTAATCAAAGAAATTCTGTTTACCAGAGATCTCTAAGAAACAAACTTGATGCACACAGTTAAATGGATTTTGGGGAGGGGGTTCAAGGTCGGCGGACGAACAGAATCTGCTCTTTTTCCTTACGAAATGGCGGAATTCTACAAAATTTTATACGGATTTGCAGAATTTAGGTTCACTGTCGAAGACGGAAAATCAGGCTACTTTTGTCCGGGGAAACAGAATTTAGAAAAAAATCAACGACCGAAATTGGATAAGAATTTGACGGAATGGCGAAATCGGGTCCCCTTTGAAACCCCCTGTTATTTGTTTATTAGATTTCTGTTGTTTTCCTTAGGAATTAGAAATTTGAAATATTGGGCTTTTTGGTCTCTTGACCAAACAAATGTTAAAAACAAGAATCATACCATTTTCAGGGGCGTTGTTGACGAAGAATTTCATTGAAGTTTCTCCAAAGACATGTTCACTTCGATATGCCCTGAAAAAGAGCATATACCACGTGTCACCTTGATAAGCGTTCGCGCGTGCGCTGTAGAAAAAACTAGACAGCGGCGTTGTCACCATTGTCAGCAGAACTGATTCGTCAATTTGGACATAGTAACCAGTTTCGGACAGGACTTTGAGGTACCATTGGTAAGTTAACGATGCATTGCATCCAGAGATACATTGACCTTCTAAGGAGTGAACCTCACTCACACTAACCATAGACATTTTGTTCGAATTCTTCTCGCTAAAAGAAAAAAAGATTTACTGATGATTGGTGGACTCTCAATGAAATTCCAAGTTCCACAATGCCAACAGCTGACTAATACATGGCGTTACAGGCATCATAAAAAAGAAAGGTCTTCAACCCTTGGCAAAGAGAAATTCGATGCAATGAGTGAATTATTCTGTTTCCGTTATGCAAGGACAGAAAGATTGACGAAAATGGTCGAAAAATGACGAAAAATTGAAATTTCATAGCGTAAACTCAATATTGGGAAACGGGGTTGAAGAGAAAGGTTTTCAAAATACATCATTTTAGTTCAGTCAACCTACATTTTGAGTTGCGGTGGGTTGCCGGCCACAAATCTAACCGTTTGGTTGTACCATGCAGAACGTATTGATGGTTCCAAAGTGTACACCAAAACTGAAATGTTCAACCTAGTGTTGCCAATGTGAGAGGGTGAGAAAAATGGATAATGGTAACTACTTAATTTTGGTTAGATTTAGAAATGGGATTTTTTAGAAAACCGTAAACCATGTGGAGGTCTAACACTTTGTTGCTTGGAATGGTGTAATCTGGAATTCCAGGCAATTCGTAGGTTTAAACCCCACGGAATTCTGACTTTTTTTTAGAATTTAAAATGTTATCCCGATGGAATTCCAGTTTTTTCGTATATTCCTATGGAATTCCGCCAAATATTAAACTTCACCGCCCCCTCCTCTTAGCGGAAATGGACCTCTTCAACAGAGGGTCCAATGCTTACACAAGAAAAGTTCTAGAAAAATACTATTTCAAGACAGAGTGGAACAAACGAGATAAGAATTACGTCATTTGAGAGACTTACGTCAGATTCGGTAGCAGATATTCACTGGGTAACGTAAAAGAAGAAGTATTCGTTTGGTTTGAAAAGCGTCTCAATTCTGAGCCAAAACAGCCACTCTGAAATTGAAAAAAAATTTACAATCAGCAATTTCATAAAGAAGATTTTTCTCATTCTAGCTCATTAGAATTAGCTTAGATAACGTTAGGATGTTAAAGATCACCAATTAGTTCCCACGAAACCAATCTGTTAAGCGGTTCGATTGCGAGAAAATATTTAAGAAAATAAAGTCGAATTCAAAAGGGTGGTATACCGTAGAATTGTCTGTTGTAGAGCTGTTTCCTACATGAGATGTATTGAACTGTACAAGAGGTAGCTTGGTGATATCTTCTACAGTTTGAGTGGTAACCCGGTGTGAACCACACAGGAAAATGAAGTGTAAATGTGTTTGGTGCTCTGTATCTGGATCGTTCGAACCACTTGCATCCATTACATACTGAAACAAAAATGGTTGATTTAATGGATGCATATTTTCTCTCTCCCTTCTGCTAGGGACCATTCTGTTACAATAAACTGTCAGAGGGGGGGGGGGGCAAAGGAAAAGTTGAAATTCAGAGGAGGTTTTAAAAAGGCGTCATTTTTAACAGAAATTCTTAAATTTTTAAGAGGGGGTGATTTGATAGCCTGGCAGTCTGAAATTTCCGGAGGAGTGACCAAGCAGGAAACTAGGGGACGATACGACCGAATATTTAGACGGCCAATTTTCTGCCGCGTTAGAGATGGCAGAAGATAGATGGAAAGCTCAAATCTTTGCATCGAAAAAATCGAAAGAAGTCGAGTTGTATTGACCATAATAGAAAGCATCACATTGACTTTAGACTATCGGAACTCGACTTTCTGAACTCATTGGCATACAAGAAGGTTCAAGAATGAACAAAAAATGTAAGTTAGTCATCTGAGGCTATTCCTTTCAGTTACTCATACAAGAGGATGGTTTTGATTTGCTTTTTAATCTCATTATCATTTTGACAGAATAGGCCGGATAAACTGCATCTAGATGTAACAAAATAACTGTTCCTTACATCGTCTTCGACCGATACTATCGTTTCTACACCGCCCGATATTTCCGCCATCAGAGGTGTGGGCGTAATTCTTAAGAAACCACAAGCCTCGCCAAAGATACTTAGATCAATCGCCATCTCCGTGGTAGCACAAATCTTGTACACTCCGTACGGAAGACTGTTTTTGCCGAGAAGAAAGTCTAGGCCATCTGAACGAGCTTCCTTTGTATTGAAAGGCTGGTCAAAGTTTCCAGTTTGCGAATTATTGGTGAATATCTGCCATGATGTTTTGGTGACTTTCGAATCTTGACAATTAATAGTTTGAAGTATTTGTAGAGTGACGAAATGACTGCGGTGAAACTCAGTCATGCTTGATGAGAGATTAGTACCCAGTCCTGAGGGTTGAGAAATGAGAGGTGTGTGAACAATTGTGAAACGGGGAAGTCTGCTCGACACAGATGCCGTGATGTTTGTTATCAATGATTAGTTATAAGGTTTTGTTAGCTGGAGAGACGAAAAAACTTGTTCGATTTAAGGAGACATTCGATTTAAAGAGGTTCGAATTAACGAAACTCTACTGTAACAGGACTATGCTAAATTTGCGTAGGTTTGACCATAGTCATTATAAATCACCCGGTCTGGAAGGCTTTTGTTTCTTTCTATGAATTACCGTTCGAGGTTTTGTACCTTACATTGATTTGTTTTGCATAGTTTTTGATCATGTGACTTACGAAATAAACCAACCAATCCCAAGAGTCAAAAATGGTAACGTCATAAAAAAGTATGCAAATCGTAACTTGCCTTTTATTTACAACAAAGCAAAAATTGAACAAAAAAGCAAAAATTGAACAAAAAACCAAACTAAAACAATACATTACCAGACCAGGGTTTTTTTATAACGACTATGATTTGACGAAGGTCCTGAAAAATATTTCGAAGCATACGGATTTTACAGTATTATTTTGGAAAGGTTCACTCAAACTGATCTACCTAGCAGTTGAACGACAGGTGGTTGACACGTCGCATTATCCGGCTTATCTATTTCTTTCTCTTTCTCGTTAAGAAGGATGGTCAGCGACTTGTGTTGTGAGCCAAATGGCGTGTCTTCAACATGCAGAAAGCTATGAGCATATTGTCCATCCATCTGGCTCTGTAAGATAAATAGTGTAAATAAATTCATACTTCTGAAAGGTTTAAGAATCGATTTCATTTGATTCAGGGACACAGTTGTCGATCGGGGTTTCATATGCACCACTCATATTAACTAAATTGATAACATATTCACTCTTGAAAATAGGTACTTTTGAGTCTATTCGCAGTATCTTTTCTGATATTTGGTTGAAATATAATCTTTTGCATTTTAACCCAATCCAAAAACTTCGCGATTTTTTGGCTCGCATTAAATCTCGCGAATCTCAATTTAATTAAAAGTTAAAGTAATGTTTACTCGGCAGCTTTTGAAAAAAAACAACAGAAATTTTCTTAAGAAGACATCCTTGGACAGCACAAAAGAAAGAACAATGGCTTACTTTAAAAGTATGGCTGAAGTTGGCAACATACTCTTCATTATCCAAAGAGAAATTAATCCATTTTCCCAAATGTCCCATTATTTCAGAACAGATCTTCTCTCCGTCAACTGAGAAACCGTATCGTGATCCATCGCCTGGCTCTAGACGTAAACATTTCAGCCGGCCTTGATAATACTTTATCGGAATCCGAACGACGTAATTAATTGTAAGTTCAAGGTTGACAGAACTGGTCAGTTTAAATATGATGTCATTAATGATGTGAGTCTTCGGGCAACCCTCGTATTTAAAAGTGAACTTTGATTGCGTCAGTTTAGGATGTTTCAAGGATGCTTGATAATGTTCGCAAATATCTTCATAAATTATACTTAATGAATTACCAATCATTGCCTCAGTGTTCTTTGTTATCCACCAAGAATATTGATATTCTTCAAGAGGATACAGTGCATGAAAAACCATCCAAAACTTCAATTTCCCTTCATTCGTTCTCGTCATTTCAACGGTCATCAAAACTGTTTGAATGATCTTGTTCAGTGTGGATGTACCGTTATAAAAATTGAGACTTATATTATAATGTTTGGCTTGAGACTGAAATTGGTAATTTGAAATTTCGAATTCCAACTTGTCACTTATCAGACTGCGATTGTAGCGACCGACGAATGTTATGTTAACAGCACTTAAAGTGGAGTTGTTCAACTCGATAACGGTCAGGTCAAACTCGGACACGTTTTCTACTCGTTTGAAGAAAATTTTGACCGTTGGAGAGTGATAGTTAATGTGTCGTATATCTACTGTCAATATCTGGAAGAAAAATGTCGTGTTGACTGATTGATGTTTAGGCGGGAAGATTGTAGATCTTTTCGTAAAGAATTCACTTGTAAAGATCTGAAATCGTGGTCTTATGAACTAATTGCAGATTTGATAAAACTTCTTGATAACGTGAGTTGTTATGGAGATGGGTTGTCATGGAAATACTTCAAGAAAAAAGCAATTGACATTCATGACTTGTTACATGATTTATTTTTAAAGGCCGGGTTGTTGTTGAAAGGGAATGATCTCACCCCTACAGCAAGTATCAGGTGACACTAACATCATTGACATTATCGTGATATTAACAACCTTAACATGGAAAAGTTATCTGGCTTCTATCCATGTATCAGAAAATAAAATTGCCGAAAGAATACTTACTGGTCCAGGAACTGAAAAAGAAAGAAAAGGAAAAATAATTAATCAAAAAATACTTAAAAGTAACTTTCAATAACATCTTTATTCCTATTTATGATAAAGTAGAACTTCAAAACAAGATGTCTGTGGGAGAAAACAGTAGTAAAATTAGACTCCCATGATTAGGGAAATAGAAGCTTACCAGGTGGCGTGGTTGGAACATCTTCGATCACGTTGAAGACGGCTTCCTCTTTGTATCGGCCCTTCCCTGTCAACGTCAATGTCGGTGGAAAACCTAAAAATTTGAGAAATTGATTCAATATCGCTCGGCGAAAAACCTAAAAAAATATTAAATCGATTCAATATCGGTAAAAAACCTGAAAAATTATTAAATTGATTCAATGTCGGTGAAAAACCTGAAAAATTATGAAACATGTTCAATGTCGGTGAAAAACATGAAAAATTATGAAATCTGTTCAATGTCAGTGAAAAACATGAAAAATTATGAAATCTGTTAATGCAGTATAAAAGATGTTGTAAGTTGAAGAAGGCGGTAAGGCGGATATCTCTGATAAGCATCCCTAAGAAAGGGATGCTTATCAGAGATATCCGCGATTAAATACAAATAGTGGTAAAGGAAAATATTCTCTGAACTTACCCAAATCAACATCGGCCTGAGGTACTTGTATAACCGCCACTAAGAAGTCTCCAGGTGCAGGAAAAGAATGCTCCACTGTCAGGTTATCAGAGATCTTGAAATTCATGTCGAACTCGTATCCCTCTGTCAAACTCCATTTAAACTATGAGAACAAAGAAGGTTTGAAAAACGATGCCTTTATGCCAATTTTGCCGTACTAGTTTGTCTGTACCTAGACGATCCTATCGTCTACACAAGATCACTAAAAAGGGAATAGTTTAGGAGTGGCGTGATAAATTCGGGTGGAGTAAGCAGTGGCGGAGATGTTTGCTGTACCCTGAGAAGTCTTTCAGCAGAATAAGGATCATTTTCATTGAATACTTACAGAAATTTTGTTGAAGAAAGGAGAGACATTTTAACGATTTGAAAGAAAACAAATCACCGAGTTTCCCAGATCTTCCCTAAAATATTTATGACGAATATAATTTCAAGGTCTTCGCCGTTTTCCAGGGTCTGACTAATAACCCTGGCGCAAAGGATTGAGACTGCTACAGGGAGGTTTTTTTCAAACATTCAACTTGTGTTTTGATTTCTTAATTTCAAGCTTTTACAAACAATGCTTTGCTTTGCAAGGCGACTAGCTTAGGTCCTAGTCGTGTTTAAGAGTCAAAAAACGTCAAAAGAAATGTCAGAGATGTGAGTGTTACTTTCATTTTGTTTTTCTTTCTTTCAAGGGAAAAGTATCAAAATGTGCGAATTCTTTATGGAATAGAATTAGATATGACTTACAGCGTAGGTTCCATTCACTGGTGAAATTGTTTGGTTCGAGAATTCAATTGGAGATAGTGCAAGCTTGGCTTGGTAAGCCACAAAAAGGCTGGAAAGTTTGACTTCACCAACGACTGGTCTCACATCGTAAATATGAACAACATTGGAGGTTGCTTCATTTAAATGACCATCCAAACTAAACACATTGTTGGCATCAAGAGGGATGGGGATCGTTGTAATTCCTGTTTCAACAGCGACCTTCAATTGACTGGAAAGATGAAAAACATCTTCTGTTAAACTATGACAGTGAAAGTGCTATACATACAAAATTCGCTTTAGGGGGGCCATAAGTTTAATATATAAGGAGGGCCCACCATTGTTGGGCTCGACGGCCCGGATCTTTTGGATTTTATACCCTCTAGATTGAGTAAAAGAGCCTCTCTAAACGTCAATTTAAAACAATGGGAAATCTGAAATGATGCGGGATATTAGGTATATTTTCAAGTAATATTTTCAACTCTAAATAGTGTACTAGCTACAGGTACTAGCAAAAAACTCGCTACCGTTAGAAGTGTCCAAAAATGATTTTCTGGTAACGTAACACAATAATCTGGAAAAAAGAATTTGGCGCCCAAGCACTGAGTAATGCATATGGCGTTTTCCAAGGATTCAGACAGACAACATTCCTATCTGGAAAACCTTTTCAAACCTGCATTTGAAACAACCATCTAATACTCTAGGGGCTGACTTAAGTCCCGTATGCGCATCGGCGTATAGTCATTTTTTCTTTTGATCATGAAAGTATAGTCCTTGAAGAGTCAGAAAACGTGTGTGGCGTTATTTGGATCAGGCTCAAATTTCCATAATGGCGGATTTTAGATTTTCAACCCTTTTTAGCCCTCTTTTTTGACTTTAAACATAGACATATTATATACCAATCGATCAAAAATTTTATGCTGATTAAGAAAAAGGTCAGAATCATGGTCTGAAAATTTCGTTATCTGGAGATATGAAGCACTTTCGATTTTGATTTTTTGAAATGACTACTTTTGGTTCCAGAATTGCGTGGCTGTAACATTTGATTGGCTTACTTGATTTACTTGAAATTTTCGGAGGGTCTTGCCTACCGTTCAAATAATAAAATTCAGGAAAAGTTTTTTTTCTACATGAATTTCGAAATCCATAATGGCGGATTCAAAATATTCTTAGGCTCTGCTAGGCTAAGAAAAATATTTTTTGAGCTTAAAACCCTGCATATTATATACCAATCGATCAGAAATTTTATGCTGATTAAGAAAAAGGTCAGAACCATGGTCAGAAAATTTCGTTATCAAGAGATACGAAGTACTTACGTTTTCTAAGTTTTTCAAGCAAGAGGGCTAAAAAGGGTTGAAAATCTAAAATCCGCCATTATGGAAAATTGAGCCTGATCCAAATAACGCCACACACGTTTTCTGACTCTTCAAGGACTATACTTTCATGATCAAAAGAAAAAATGACTATACGCCGATGCGCATACGGGACCTAACTCAGCCTCTAGAGTATAAACCAGAGGTCGACGGTTTCAAAAATTAACTAATCCTTCTGACCATAAAAAATTTATAATACTTTTAGTAGGAAGCAAACCTTTAGGACCCGTAACATATTTTATACTACGCAACCAAACCTGGTCCATTTCAAAGAATGAAGTATTTTAAGAGTTTTTCACGAGGGGTTCTTTTCTAAGGCCTAGAAAAACTTTTTAGGACTCTGAAACTGACGTCACAGGCAAAATCCCTTAACCCCAAAAATTTGACGAAATTTCAACCGAAAACGACTTATACCGATCGAAAGCTCTAAAAAAACGATATAGAGGACTTTCAAGTTGATATTGTCGATTTCTCAACCTATCTCGAGAAAATTAACGTCAAAATTACGTTTTGACGTCATTCCCAGTCGATTTACTCGAATTTCCCAACTATATCCACTTAAAAGTCTTATCGATCGTTTTTTTAGCTTTCGATTGGTATAGGTGGTTCCGTGAGAAGTGGTCTAATCACAAAGTAATGAGAGACGGCGTAAACAACGTATTGTCTTTAAATCTTATTCAGTGGTTCTCAAGTTAAAAGCTTTTGAAGTCAAAATTCACTTTTGAAAAATGTCAAAAATCATCAAAAACAGGGTATCAAATTGAATGAACCATACAACACCATATCAATGTTCAAGCTTTCAAGCTTAGAATAATGACTTAAAAGTCGTTAAAAAGATTTATTAATGTCGTTAATCTAAGCTTGAACATTGAGAATGCTTTGTTATGGTGCTGTATGGTTCAAACATTCAAACCAAAAGAAGAAAGAAAAATATTCTATCCTTGTTGTTCACATTCCCAAATCTTGTTGATTTAATAAAAGAAATTAATAAATTAACTTTTTATTTGTGTTTAATTGATTAAAATTTGATACCCCATTTTCAAGATGATTTTTGACATTTTTCAAAAGTGAATTTTGACTTCAAAAGCTTATAATTTGACAACCACTGAACCAAATTTTAAGTTTGCCTTTCCTCTATACAATGGAAAAAATAATTTAGTAAAAATTCAAATCATTTCGGACATAGCTGTACCCTTCAAACCGTTATACTTTTTTCTGGGTCACATATTCTTTACTTTACTTTCTTATCTTTTGAAATCTGGCGATGGGTCTTACTTTCAATCTTGCGTTTGTGTAAAAGCCACTTTAAAATCAATGTACCTGACAGTGAGCAAAGGGTTGATGGTGACCATGTAATCATTGCATGTTTTGATGCACGTTTGTACAGGTTGACCAGATGTACGTTGGAATAAAACAGCAGCTAAAATGAAAAAGAGGGCAAGTGGTTGATCAAAACTCTTTTATTGGAGGCTAAGTGTATGTTACGTTAATCTCCTAAAAGGCTCTGATACTTCCCGCATGGCACGTATTCACTTAGTGATCGGCTAATAAATATCTCGAGTTAGGTAAGGAAATCGGCTATAAACGTTTAAAAGTTTTTTATATAATTTTTTCGAGAGCTTTCGAATGGTATACATGATTGATATTGTCTGAAAATAGGTTTGAAATTTTCAAAAAAATTCGCCCTTAAGGTTTTGCCTGGGGAAAAAAGAAATTGCCCAAAAAAGGGATGTTAGCATCCTATAGAGGATGGAGAAAGTTCTGGAGAAAATTTCAGGTAGATCTTATTTTTTTCCTATAAACAGCATGTATTTTTGTAACACGACCACGTTATAAAGCGAAATCGCACCAATAGCAAACGTCAATCATGAACATAAAACCAAGTCACTTTCACTTTCACTTTCACTTTCGTTTTCAATCAAAAGGCAATACGGTTTTGCTTGTTTTGGCTAAACAACCAGCCCCAAAATAGCCTGCACGCATCCCCTCTGATATGTTTTGATATAGCAGGTTATCTACTGATTTTTTTCAGGATTTTCAAGGTTTTCAAGGTCCCGTAGACACCCTGTATAGGGGATGAGTATCGTGTATAAAATTCCCGTCCGAGAGTTACCCAAATTTCGGGGTAACCTGTTCTAATTTTCTTAAAAAAGTCCAGTAATCTAACGATATATTAACCTCTAGCCATTCAAAATTTTATTGAACATTTCATGAAATTTGAAGATTTCTCGTACAAAAACTAATCAAGGCCCTTAACCCCAAAAAACACAAAGACGGGGGTAACTCTCGGGCGGGAATTTTATACACGATACTCATCCCCTATATCAAAACATCCTAGAGGGAATGCGTACAGGCTAATACTAAAATGATTTAGACGTTTACGCTAATCTGATTCTCATCTCATTCCACAGTGTCATTCTTGACGAACTTTTTCAAAGGTCTACGAACACTAGTAATGAACGGATAATTAGCCCAGTAATCGAAGACCTTCAGACAATTATTCAGTTGTTTTCACGGGGCTCATGACCAGCCGACTCGGCTATCTATGAACCCTAATCCCGCGTGGATTCGAACCGCGAACTCCTGGTTTGAAACGCTGACACCTTTGACCACTTGGCTATCGCTCCTCCAAATTAAGAAACTTACGCGATGTCACATCAAATGAAACAAGATTTGAAAATCCTTTCATGCGGAACTGGACACGTTGGACAGGAAGAAAATGAGGGAAGACTGTTGATCCATTGAATGGTTGGAGAGATATTTGACCTCCTTCTAAAGTGTATATAGCCTCGTTTTGGTACTGACCATCGATTGAATAAAATATGAATAGCCCTATGAAAAGACAAAAATTGAACAGAATTTACGAGGTCGTTGATGACTTGTTTTCTAATGATATACTGAGACTTGAAAGATTAACAAAACAATTTCAGATTGATTATTATACCTCCGATGTAGAAAGTCTCATTGAAAGTTATTTGGAACATCTCTTCGCTTTCTTGTGAAGCAACATCAGCTCCTCGTATTCTGATGTAACCCAACCCTTAAAAGGAAGATTTGTGAAGAAGTTAGCATAAACGAACAGAGGGTAGTGTAGCCCAATCCTTAAAAGGAAGATTTGCGAAGAAGTTAGCATAAACGAACATGGTCGTGTAACCCAACCCTTAAAAGGAAGATTTGCGAAGAAGCTAGCATAAACGAAAAGGGTAGTGTAACCCAACCCTTAAAAGGAAGATTTGCGAAGAAGTTAGCATAAACGAACATGGTCGTGTAACCCAACCCTTAAAAGGAAGATTTGCGAAGAAGCTAGCATAAACGAAAAGGGTATTGTAACCCAACCCTTAAAAGGAAAATTTGAGAAGAAGTTAGCATAAACGAACAGGGTAGGTAAGATTTATAAACAAGTTGGCATACACTAACATGAAATTGGAGACAGCCTTTTTTGAAACAAGTAAATTTGGATTCCAGATCAAGTTCTATACTACATCAACACCCAGCTTTCATAATCCAAAAGTTAGATGTGTAAGACTAACATCAGGAGCAGCCGGCGAAACAATTTTTTTGAAATAATGTGCTCTTTTCTTATAGGAGACTACATGTTATGACCTTCAATTTTTTATACAAATGATGTGTTCTGATTTCAAGGAAACCTTTAAAGTTACCTAGACAACAAGAACATGTTAGACGACATTGAATATACCCCTGTCTCATCAGAACACATCATCATTTCTAGCCGACGGATTTACGAAGCCCCAATCAGAACGGATCAAAATGTCTAGCTGAAACACATAGGAAAAAAGGTCGCCTCGCAGGCTGCTTTCGTAACATACTACAATCAGTGTCATAATATATTGGCACTTTTGGCTAATTTACAATTTTTTGAAAATTGAAGCTCGAGCGGGAATGTCAATTTTTAGGCCTTCGACTTGATTTCATCAAGTATTTCGATCTGGGAGGGATTTATTGGTTTCTAGGCTATATTTCAAGCCCTACTGGACCATTTTTGAACTTTTGGATCCACACATCCTAAGGTTCTAAGTCTTAAGTCTAGCGTTAAAACTCAGAGTTAAAATCTACCCTTCGAAACTACTTTAGAGCACTTACAAATCGATTGTGGTTTCAAAACACCCCGGTGAATTTCCCTTTTGTGCCAAGTATTTTGTCCCTGATTGTAGCGAGTTTAGTATTCGAGATAAATCGAGGGGGGCGGTATAAAGCAAAGTTGACATGGGGCCGAAATTGCCGTCCACTTTGATCGATGACCGTAAAAACACCAAAATACCGTCGTCTGTTTAGGTGAGCAAAGGCGATATGGAGCCGTACATCAACTATCGACTTTGTTTTGTATCGGTTTCACTTACCGTCGCCCTCGATATCCTCCGATACATAAACTCGGTACTATCTCTTGATGGGGACAAACAAAACGTGCTATTCAATAACCATCTTGCCACTTCATCATTACTGATGTGTTGGTGCTTCAAAAGAAAAGAATTATTGAACGAAACCTTCTTACCTAAAGGATCGATAAAGATAGTCTTGGTAAAACTATCACCACATTTGATGGTGTATAAACTCATGTCCGAGTATTGAGCAGCGGTGAAGGCGAATCGTAAATATCCATTAGGAGCATTCGGTACTGAATTTAGCGGTATGTTCGATAAGTCGAACGTTTGTCGGGTTTCGCCGGTGAAATAATCAGTGGCAACGCATGATACGGTAACCGGAGTATATGGTAAAGGATGGTCGTAAATGAAATAGATTTCCATCTCTGAAGTCTAAGGAGAAAAAAAAATTCAAAATAGAACAAAGAAAAAAAAGAAGTCGCTGTATTGCTATGACGCATAATCGAAAATGACAAAAGAAAAGACGGGGGTTGGGACAGAAATATTGTAGACGATACAAACCCCCTTTATCAAAACATACCAGGGGATGTGTACAGCCTAGTATTGACTAGCCCGTCATTGCAATTCTTACAGAAAATAGGCGTTTCTCTCGACATGACATTGACGAGGTTAAGCAGGTTGTCGCAAACCCGCAAAGAACGTTTCGTTGAGTTCTCTAGGAATTCGGTTCTGTCATGGATTTTAAACTCACGCAGTAAAGCTATTATTAAGTCGAATCACAAAAATCGAACCACAAGATTTCTGAACTCACGCAGTATTGTTGGCAGAGAAAATCGTTCGTTGAAGGGTTCATGTCAAAGATTTATAAAGCCCGAAGGGCTGGATGTAGGGTTTTGCTGAAATATGTGCCTGTTAGGTAGGAAATCCTACCTAAGTCAAGTGACAATACAATAGCATTTCAGCGCTTGATCAATCAGAAGATTCGCGGGTTTTCGAAAACAATAGCAACAATATTTTTTCCGATATTCACTTTTTACCTGCGATGGCTTAAAGCACGACATTTAGCCCTTTGGGCTTTTTAAATCTATGGTCCATGTATTGTAAAATAATTGGAATTTGCCGGCAGCCGAGGGAAGAGGAATTGAAAGCACACCTCGTAACTGATGAAAATATCACGAAATTCTTTGTAGGAGGTGAAGTTAACGTTGATTTTACTCCTCAATGCGTCTTCTTCGATGACGGTGATGCTTGCGTCGAAGGGAGCACCTACATAAGAAATTTGATAGAAAGGTAAGAGAAGCATTTAAGATCCAGTTCCGTGAGACGGTGCCACATAGTGAACATGTTCTAAATCTAGACAATGGTCAGTATGTGACGTCTAGGTTCTGGAAACCAATGCTCTAGCATATCAGGTTGAGGTCATTGCCAACATGTCATTTGACGTCAAAACAATGATTTCAACTGAACGTTTGTAAACCTGACGAAGACCTCCACTAAGGAGGTCGAAATATTGTTTAAAATAAAAATTATATGAAGAATGACCATTTGAACGTTCATAAATGAATGTTGTTTCGATATAGTTTTACGATCACAGATTGATCAAAGAGAAAGCCCAAGTACGATACTTTCTACGTAAACAACCAACATAAGAAGAAGACGACACACGTATGCGTGAACTGGATACTTAAAGACCACTATCTGGTGCACTACGTGTATTTATTTCCAAAACGATTTCAAGGTTTCAATGAAACAATATTATTTTCCGAAAAATGAGCTTTTTCATAGTCTTTGTACAAAAACTTAGGAGAAACTAATGAACAGATTTATAACAAAGTCCAAAACACACAGGTTAATTCATAGGACCTCCAGGTAGGTCCAATAAAATAAAAAGAAGCAAATTTCAATTCACGGCCAACTTTCTACCTATTTAAAACTTGTTTTTAATGAAAACTTTAGATAGGATAATTCTGAAAGATTAATATCCCTTTTAATATTGTTAACGATTGAAAATTTTCATTGCAGATGGCCGACGAGTTATAAATGTATGATCATTAAGTGGGCCCTTATAGCACATGGGGGCTGTATACAGAAACACATTACTCACCGGAAATATCATTCTCCACCGTGATCTTCATAGCCATAAATCGGTCCGAATTATCAAGTTCTTCATCTGTGAGTTGGTACAATTGAGCACCTTCTTCACTTTCCAAAGCCATCGTCAAAAAGACATCATTCCCACCTTCTACTCCTAGGAGAAGCTGAAAGAAAATGTGAAATGACATTTACAAGCTGTTCTGATAGGGAGAACATGCAATGCAAGATAAAGCGAGTAAGATATATTAGGAGATAATGCCGTGTTTTAAAGTGAAAAGTGTTACAATTCAGAGTTGGGTGAAAATGGAAGGAACTCTAAAGAAGCTGGGCTCAATGTGTCATTACACCGAATAGTTTTTCCCTTTCAGCCTATCTAAAGTGGATTGGTTTTCGCGAGAATTACATTTCGCAAGTTGCGAAAAAAGGCTTAAGTGATGACGTTATCACCAAAAGTTGACAAAAACTAATTAGGTTAATTTCCATTATTGTCAAAGAGTCACATGCCAAATTTGAAAGGACAAGCCAATCACGAGAAAAAGGTGACCGAAAAAAAATCTAGCAAAGACGTCATAAACCTTAAAACAAGTGACTGGTGACAAAAGCAAGACATTTGAGCGTCAATTTCGCGACTAAAGTACTCGTTACTTAGGTCTAGTACTCGTTACTTCCATTTTTAAGCACTCGTTACTTCTTGTTCCTCGTTATAGTAACAACCGTTTCTTTGACAAAAACCTTAGATTTTAGCCAAAACCCATAGAAAGATCGAAGAAATTAGTTGAAAAAGGGGACGATCCGCGAAAATAAGTCCCGCGAAAATTAAATTATTTTTGACGAAAATATCTGCATACGAAAATTTATCTACATTAAAGTAATCAAATTTTCATCTTCAATCAAAGGGATTCGCGTGCTAGGCATAAGCATGTTTTTCTAAACAGTCAACTCACTTCGTTATCTGAGAGCTTGGTATATTCAACATGGTCATCAATTTGGATGTAGAATGTGTCTTTTGAGTAGGGAGTAAAGAAAGCTAGTACAGTGATGGTCCCGTATCCACCAGTGTCGAGTCGAAGAGGCATCGCATGATTTTGACCGTTGATTTGTATGAGATAATAACGGCTCTTGCTGAAAAAAAAAGGGAGTAGATACAGTGTGTCCCGAAAACACGTTTCTTTTATAAGAACGTCCTGAATTGTTGAAGCCTTTGGATGTTCTTAACTTCTTGAGCTTCAAGTCTAAAAGTGTTCTTATTTTTATCATTTTAGGAGTGTATCTTTGAGCTATTTCCTAAGAAAATTGGGTGTTTTAGAGTCCATAAAAATGTTCTTAACTTGTTCTTATAAAAAAGAACGTGTATTGCGATGTGTAATATGTAATTAAGTTTAAATAACTGTTGCCATAAAAAAAGAGAAGGAAATTACACTTTTTGTAATTCGAATAAAATTTTGGTCCCGTGAAGATCGAGTTAGAGAGAGTTGACTGTAGTTTGGCTCTTATCAACTTCGTTCCCATACCTCTTAAGAATAACTTCTTGATCTTTTTGAACAGTAAACACGTGACCTTTAGTGAACGTATCCAATTCGTATGTCACAGAGTTTGAAGCAAGTGTTAAGAGCGGCAATACTGATACTGATAACAACAGCCCTGAAACTAAATAAATGAGTCATGTTATAAAATTTGCACCGTTAACTTCACTGTAAATCAAAGACAGAAAAGAAGCATCCCCGCCCTTACGAAGATATTTCTTTGTTCCTAAAACCCTTTCAAAAACGGTTCGACCCATTTACCAGATGTAGGCACATGCCGACAACTGTTTTGAGCGATTTTAACTTCAAGTTTACGAATAAGATCTGATAGTGAAAGCCAAAATCTTTTAATTTTCATCCTAAGATTACAGTAAAAATCTCCAATTAACGGACAGTCTAAAAGGCGGACACCTCTGATCAGCAGACAATTTTATTTTCCCCGGTCATTTACTAGTCAAATCCTCATTAAAAAAATGGAGGTTCTACTGTGTTCAGTTGCAACAAGTTTTCACCATTCTTTTTTTTTGAACATTAATTAGAAGGAAACCATCGAAGATTTGCCTTTACAGTTACGTACCTAACATTTTGAGGGTGAAATTGTTCCTCGCTTGGCAGCAAATCATTCTAGCTACACTAGAAGCTTCCTAAAGAAACAAAAAAACATTTTTTATTCAGTGCTTAACTTAATACGATACACAATGTAGTGAAAAGGTCGAAAGCGAGGTAATCAAAATGATGTATGTTGTTCGAGTTATCTTAGCAGAAATAAGTTGTGAGCGGTATCATTTTATGCCTCGTTGGGAAAAGTTTTACCCTTGCATAAAAGATATTGATTGTTTCATTGTAGACTGATATGTTTTGTTTTGCTATTTCCCTGGGGGATATCAAAGTTCAGGTGACTTGAGCTACCCATAGCAGGTTATAAAACTAATCGCACGATGGCTTATTTTTTCTCATTTGGCGCGCCTTCAAAAGAGCAATTAATCGTTAATTGCACACTGTAGAGAGCAATTTTAATCTTTAATCACACTCTTCAATGACGTGCAAATGTTCATACACTAATCTTACCTTTATCCAAATTAGCTTCCAGTTCGCATGTAATGGAATAAATAAAAATCTAAGAAAAATTATCAAAAAATATGAAATTCAATTTTTCAAGAGTACTATTCAAAAAAAGATTGAATTATTCAAAAAAAGTGTTTTCGGATAGGTGAAGTCAAGCTGATATAGACTGAATGAGAAATTGTAAACAAGTTACCAGTCTATACACTCGAGCCTCTCAGTACGTTTGATTCAGGTTGACATGTCCAAAAATCTACTTCCTTCGCTTTTTCTTTTATAAGAAATCAAAATGAGGTATCGAATGGTAAAGAAAAAAAGTTAGAAATGCGCTAAACATTCAGCCAATAAGTAAAATTGGAGAGAAGAACATCATTTATAAATCCACGAATGAATTAAATGGACAGTAATCTCTGATTAGCCTGTCAACAACGAAATGTCAAAATCATTGAAAATGTTACTCTTCGAAAACTGCAAACAAATCGACAAAAAAAACTATTTGGAACTGTCAGATTGCTATGGTGATGTCATCTTATTTACCAGGCGTCTCAAATCGGTTTTTGATTTTGTTTTAGTCATTGCTAAAAAATTAGTCTGAAATTCAAATAACGATATCCTTTGAAAAATTTTATAAATATCTTTTTGGGACATTTGAAAATAAATATATTATAAAAATTACAATTTGGTGGCACCCATTTCGGTTGTCGAATTCGCCAAAATAAGTTCCATCGATGATTAAAATCTCATTGAAAATGTTACTCTTCGAAAACTGCAAACAAATCGACAAGAGATTTTCTAAAAAAAACTTTTTGGAACTGTCAGATTGCTATGGTGATGTCATCTTATTTACCAGGCGTCTCAAATCGGTTTTTGATTTTGTTTTAGTCATTGTTAAAAAATTAGTCTGAAATTCGAATAACGATATCCTTTAAAAAATTTTATAAATATCTTTTTGGGACATTTGAAAATAAATATATTATAAAAATTACAATTTGGTGGCACCCATTTCGGTTGTCGAATTCGCCAAAATAAGTTCCATTGATGATTAGAATGTCATAAATATTTTTCAAAATCATATACACAATTTTCACATACTGCAATTGGCAGCTTTAAAATAAGTAAATTGTTCGGTAAAAAACTGCATTTCTACATGAATATTTCCAAAAAAGAAAACTTAACCTCGTTTTTATGTTCTCATTAATTCTCTGATAGCGAATTTCCTCAACTCGTTAAAATCAACATCAAGGTACTGGCGCCAAAAACGTCGGTCGCGTCCGTAACCAAGAGCCGGGAACCGGGGACTATCGATACCTTGAAAGATGCGTGCAATAGCTCGTCCGTTAAATTGACTATCCGGATAAGAGTTGACAAGAGAGCGAATATCACTTGCGATATTGTTCCACCTCCGCTGAGGAGTGTCAATTTTCAAATCATCCGTTATCAGTTCCCTCAAGAACGGTTTTTGTTGCTCTTCTTTGCAGAGGAAAAACTGTCCGATTTGTTGACGTGCTTTGACGTCGATTCGCCGGTCCGCTGGGATCTGTTCGTACGTCTTACATGAGAGCTCTTTCAATACGCAATAAAGAGCGTCTAGTTGCAATAACCTTGTTTCTTCTTGATTCAAAACAGTTTGATGAATAAAACCAATGATTTCATCCCGTCCATCATCATCCACGTTTGAAGCTGTCGTGAAATGAAAACTCAAGTTCTCCGTTTGAACAATTATCCCCGATTTCCCGGTTGTATTTAAACGGGAATCAAGCGCGAAAGACATGTTCCACTGCAAGGCTTTCAGTTCTCGTAGGACGGTCAAAACGTCCCAGCACATCAAGTCTGCTACTTCTACAAAATCGAACTCTAGTTGTCGCCGCTCGTGCAAATTAGTGAGCTCGTCTTGTGGTAAGAGGTAACGGAGAGCTAAGGCGACAGGTGGAAATTTCTTGGCCATCATTTGAAACTGTTCAGGGCCACCGTAACATTTTATGATGCAGGTGGCCCGTAAGGGGTTTAACATGCGCAACCAAGTTTTCGGGTGAAGTTCAAGGTAGGCAAGGAAGGTGGAAATGACCTCCTCACGCATGTCTAAGTCGTTGATCAGACGGTCTGAAGAGATGGAGCGACGGTGTCCCGAACAAACACATTCTGTCCTCAAGTCCTCTTCCTCTGGTGTGCTTTCATCAAAAACTCCTTCCTTTGGCTCGATCTCCATATCGAGATCAGAGCCAGACTTTCTAATGGTTTCTTCAGTAAAATCGATATCCTCTGAAGCCTTGGAATCAGTGTTCGGTTCATCTGAAGATGTGGTGGGCGTTGGACTATTAGAGCAATACAGAGGGTCGCTATCACGAAAAGCTTTTCCATCAACATTTGGAACATATTCTTTCTCTTGATCATGGAAATCATCCATTGATTCGTCGCTTCCATGTTCACCATCATTGCTACATTCTGAATCCGAATCTACCTTACCTGACACCACTGCTGATTCTTCATTACTTGTACCGACTACCTGTTGATCCTTGCTGCCACACGCATCATCCTCGTCTGGTAAGAAATCTTCAGCGAAGAGAAGTTCCAGATCACTTTCATCCAGCTTCTGTCTGAAGAACTCATCATCTTCTAGAGAATTTCTTACTTGAACTTCTCCTGACTGCTTCTCATACTTCTCCTGGCAATCACACGCCGGGAACAACAGATCCACAAATCGACTGATGGCGCTTCGGTCCACTGTGTCACCATAAATGTGTCGCTTCAATTCACATAAATCCGTAACCTATTAAATGAGTTTGAAAGGAAAATTAGAAAGTGCATCAATAGTTCATCAACAATCCACTTCTTGGACTCACAGAGTATGATGTGATGAAAATACTCTGCTGTAAGAAATCAAGTTATCTCATTGCACTTTACAATGATCTCACCTCATCTTCCAAAAAGACGTGACAAAACGAAGGCTTCCCATCACGCCCCGCGCGGCCGATTTCTTGGACGTAATTCTCAAAACTTTTCGGCATGTTGTAATGAATAACTGATCGAACATCTGACTTATCGAGACCCATCCCAAAAGCGACAGTTGCAACCACAATACGAAGATCACCCGCCATGAATTGATTTTGAACACGCTTTCGTTGAGCGGGCGATAGACCAGCATGATAGGCTTCACAATTCCACCAAGTTGGCTTGTCCATATCTTTCTTCCTGAACGAGAAAATTTTATGAAATTATTAATCTGAATGGGTGAAACTTTAAAAAAAAAGCTGCTCATACAAACAACATACTTCCAAACATTCATGAAAATCTTAATACATTCACAGTAAAAAATATCCCTGTGTCAATCTTATGTCAAGATCTTGTGAGGCAGGTCCTTACAGATTATAGGTAGCTCTAAGAGGGTTAGGGTACATACTTTCTCTCCATGCTGAACCTTAACTGTTCTTTCTTTCTTGCAAAAAAATGTTCAAACCTGAAAATAAGCCTTCATATTGTTCTTATGAAGATCAGTACGTTCTCAAATGAATTTTTGGAATATAAGCTTTCAGATTGTTTTTTTTTTGCTACGAAGTTTTGACTAAAATTAAGCTTTGTGTTCTTATCAAAAACAAGCGTAAGATATTCAAACCTTGTTCTAGTTTTGATGACTTTCTTTTTCTTCTCTTTATTTCGTTCTTCTTCTTCTCCTTCCGACTTCTCCTCCCTTACGAACTCCGGTAATGACGTACGTAACAAGACGGCGAGACGGTCGCAATCCATACGTCGCGTTACGTATACGATGATGGAATCGCATTTGACGAACGGTTCATTGTGAAGAAGCTCAACAAGCGCCTAGTGAGAACAAAAGAATTATATCACCGTGTGATTTCACTAATATTGTTTTAAAATGTCTAGTTTCAGATAAAGAGAAAGGTATTACTCCTTTGAATAAATCTTTGAAATTAAAGAAACTACTTTCGAGGCCACACCCCTGAATGAATTTACAAGAAAATGACGTCAAAATTCTTTTTTTCTATGAGAAATGCACTTCTTCTGTAATACAATGTATTATTACTCATCCTATAGCAGAGTTGGCAGTTGGCAGTTAGAGATTAATATGTCAGTTGGAGATTTATGCTTTGCGACACAATGCCCATATTGTGATCCTAATTGGACACCGTTTCCAAATATTTCCAAATTTCTATAACCTGACCTAAGCATTCCTTTCTGGTAAACCCAAACCCAACCACTTCACGCTTTATAGGGCGATAATTGTATTAATAATAATTTTAAAGAATTGTGTAAAAACATACGATATCTCTTCTCTCGTCCCGCGATGCTGTCAACTGCAGATTGTCCGGTATTGGACTTGGATCACGGATGATGGAGCCTTCATCCGGAACACCCAGATGTTGAATAACTGATTTGGCCGTTTTGTTGGATGCGGTGGCAGTAAGACCGAGTAAACATCCAATCTGATAGCGTTCTCGTAAGACCTGACGATAACACGATACAATATTTTAATATGGAGTCGATATTTTACAAAACTTTGAAGTTTAAGACCTAGATTCAACAGGTCATCTTTGATTGAAGTTTTCGATTTGACTTCAAGAATGCATACCACATCCTGTTTGGCATCATAAGTGGCCAAAGTAAGGTTTTCGCCAGTCTGACACAAAAATGGATTTCACAAAGCAAATTAGAACATATTCTTGAAATTTTCGCAAATTATGCAGAATTTTGAGACGGAGACATCTCTTAAATACTTCATTGAGACAGGAATTGATGATTATTAGAAACAACCCAAGAGGTAATTTAGGCTACCTAGTACCTTACAAAAACATCTAAATCAGCAAATTTCATTAACCCTTTCCGTGCCGATGTCGTATATATACGACATGCAAATTTTCACTCTACTTGCCAATGTCGGATATATCCGACATCAAATTTTTTTACCTAATTGCCGAGGCCTTTAAAAAAGAGTGAGCGCTATTTGCCGAGAAATCAGCTTTTAGGAAAATGGTTTTCTTATTTGCCAATGTCGTATATATCCGACATAAAAAAATCCATAGTAGTAGTGAAAGTATATATTAAGTGCTCAAAAGATTTATTTCAGGTTTATTTTAGTCTATCATAAAATATATATAAAACAAATGTCAAATACAAATGTCAAACATTGGCAAATAGGAATAAAATATCCTTGTCGTATATATACGACATGCGGCAACACGAGTTAAAATTTGCATGTCGTATATATACGACATCGGCAAATCAGGTTACTAAAAAAAATTACCCCTCGGCAAATGGATTGGGGTACAAAAATAAGGTAACGGCACGCAAAGGGTTAAGCTAAAGAGGTGTTAAACTTTAATCTTAAATGTAACCAAATTACGGTAAATACTCAGAGGAAAAGCTTGCCGCGATCAATCAACTTCTACTTTACAAACTTTCTTTAAGATAGGGGCGAAAATTACTTACCTTACAAACTTTCAAATATGAAGGGCGGAAATTATGAGACCATTCTGATAGACAATGGGCTTCGTCGATGCAGGCGAAACCGATGGGCGGTAAACTGGACTTGGGCGGAAGAATGCCTGAAAATAACATTGGATGGGAGTAAAAATAGACGATATCGGATTTAGATAAATGCAATGCTTTCTGGTTTCTAGGGACTCTCAAAGGAATTATAATCTATTATAATTGATCTATTATAATTCCTTTGAGAGTCCCTAGAAACCAGAATGCATTGCATTTATCTAAATCCGATATCGTCTATTCGAGAGTGAAATACATTCCTCAAAACAACACTTTTAATTTCAAATAGAATTTCGAAGTAAAAAATGCTTATTACGAATAATAACTTAATGTAATTTCGCTTTCTATTAAAGCTCTCATTACACTCAAAGCTGCTCAAAGAGTATATCATTGCAGCGGAATGCTATAACAATATTATTAGCACCGTTGGGGAAAAAGAAAGTTCGACTTTAGGTGAAGAGACTAGAACGTCTGATAAGAAGCAATTAATCACACTTTGACAAACAGTGAGTGTAGCAAATGTTTCGCAAATGTTCCAATCATTATCATAAGTCTGTTTAACCTGTTCCGAAGCCGCCAGATACGAGAGCTTCTGGGGAAACCAACAAGATAGCGATCTTCCCTTCTTTGAGTTTGGTGACAACTTTTTGTTGTTGAAGTTTCGTCATGTTGCTGTTCAAAGCGGCGCCTGGTAAACAATCTGGTAAACCTGCTACCTGGAATAAATGAATGAAATTTCTACCTTATTCAAGTAAAGCCAAAGGATAGATGAAATTCTAGGATTGCTAGAAAAATAATTCACTAGGATTGGACAGTGTTAGGCGCACGCGTCTCTAATGACTGCAAAAAGTCATCTCATTTTAATTGCATACGTCATTTATTTAAACGCACAAAAACAATTTAAAATATTTATTCATTTCTTTGTATCATTTATACCTCAGGGATTTTTTAGTATTTCAAAATTACATTCAGATTTTTTCGTATCAGTTCAAATTTTTCATAATCAATTAAGTGTCTGTCGAGGCATCATGAGAAAAAATGTGAACTCAACTCAAATCAAACTTTCAAATTAAACTTTCAACATCAATTTTTAATTACTTTCGTGGACAAAACATTTACATCACATATATTTCTGGCAAGTTGTTTGAACTCGATCACAAAAGTTACGAACACTTTGTGTCCAATCATTTTCTGTCCCGATACAGACAGTAAGTCAGCCTTTTGGAAAAGATAGTAACGTCGTATATTCTTTCTTATTATCTTCAAGTTCTAATCTTTCACCTGATCTTGCATGAGGGCGACCAGAGGTGAGACAACCAAGGTCAACCATTTCCGTTCGTTGTAATACATGTATGCTGGTAGTTGATAACAAAGTGATTTTCCGGAGCCTGTGGCCAGGATTACCAGTGTCGATAAACCTTCAACAAAAAAATGAAAATAATTCTAGAAGTACCTCAAAACAAAGGATTAATTCTAAACGCAACCCTGTGTACATCTCCATCTGTAACCTGCAGGCGAGTTTTGAAGCAGTCCTGCGGTTCTGTTAAGAGCATCTATCTTACAAGACCAAAGCTACAAATGTTATGAACATTGACCATGAAGATAGCTATTGCAGCAAAAAAGACCTAGCATCTATTCTTCTACCTCTCTGAAAGGTTAAGGAATTTTTTGACTTTGATCAAGATTGTTGAGTGTTTTTGTTTAGGTAGAGAGAAGATTTTACACACGCAAAATTCACACCTGAGAGAATTCTCGCAGTGGCTTCATGTTGACCTTCACGGAATGAATTGAACCCGAAATTCTTCAAAGCCTTCTTCGCCTCTTTGTAAGCATCTAAAAAAAACGCAGATATTGATTTCATTTTAAAATGTTCCTTTTGAACCATATCATTTAATATCCATATATGGTGGACTCCCCAAAGAAAAAATTCCAGGGGTTCTAAGGACAGCTTTTGAATTTGACTTTCTCCAGGGAGTTTGATTCGAGTTGTTTTTTTCAAGGAGTTGGACGGGCTAAGCATCTTATTTCCGAGGGATAAAAGTTCATCCAACCTCACTTTACGGTATAAAGAATAATTTTCCCAAGGACGATGGAATCTTTTTTTCCAGGGGGGTTTTTCGCAAATTTTGCCGTCTTTCCACTTTTTAGCAAAAGTACGACATTGAGCCCTTTGGCCTTTATAAATATATGCTTGTAAGTGATTAAATTATTGGTGGGAAAATAGCAAAAGCAAATAGAACATAGAACCTACTTTGCGACGGTTGATCACATTCGGGTTGAATAAGCGGTTCTACTGGTTTGGGTTGGCAATCAGTGATGTAAGGTGTCCGTGGCCAACATGGTTTGATATCCAACACATCTGCAAGAAAATGAGAATGTAAGAAAGTCTTGTGGTTGATGGAACATATGAAGTCGTAGATAAAGAAAGGTTCAGTTACTTTTGAATAAAGCATTGACTTGTTAACGCCGTCACAACATTCGGCGCTAACGTTTCTTGAATATGGAGAGGAAGGTAATGATTGCAATGCCTTATGCCGTTTGTACAAGTTTAAATCCCAGAGGCCTAGATAGGAATAAATCCCAGAGGCCTAGAGAGGAACCTCTTTGATGGGAAATGAACCTTATTTCCAATCCTAAAGGCATGGCCCAACAAACAAGCGTTGGATTGAAAGTGAATCTATAGCAAGATTTCGAAAAATGTAGCGCGTTAAGAACAAAACACTACCTTAATACAGTTATAGTTGCTCATCACAAGAAACTTGCTTAACGCGAATTGGTTACACTAAAATGCTGAACTAACTTTAAAGTTTCACGTTTTCTTGTTTGGGAAAGTTTAAAGAATCCTCCTTAGCCCTTGGGGATTGAAACTGAATGAACATGACTTAAAAGACGTTACAGATGAGAAAAGGGTGAATTGGGCTTTTTTATAAGAATATCTTCTATAAGAATATCAGGGTGAAAATTGCCAAATCGTAAGAATACCCTAAGAATACCCTCTAGGGTGAGTTTTACAGATTTTGATAAGAAAACAGTCATTTTGTATTTGGTTAACAGAAAAAACTGCTTCCTTTGTTAGGGATAAACTGAAGCTTTGAGAAAGCAATGTAATTTTAACCCAAATGCTCACTCAAAAGTCCAAAACTCTCAAAATTGATCATTTCTCATGTTTGTAAAAAAGTCAAGTCTGAAAAAGTAAGAATACGTTAAGAATATTTCACCCTCAATTTTGGCACTTTCTTAAGAATACTTGACCCTCATCCAAAGTACACTCATTATTCTTATAAAAAAAGTGTGTATTCCAGAAAATTTTTTTACCCACTTGTTGAGGTAAATCCCTTTGAAAAAGGAAAGGAATGTTTTTTTTCAATTTTTCAGGACTCCTCTAGGATATTTTTCGTATTTTTTGGACCACCCTGGATTTTTTATCCCGTTTGACTGACCATTCTGATAACTATTGCTATAGTAACCAACATTATAGCCATCTTATTCGGAATTTAATTATATGATGCTTAGTGAATGAATTTGAAAACACTTCTATGTTTGGGCTGGCAGAGTGAAGAGCTTGTAAAGCTTAACGATCGAATCGAGGAAGAATGTAGTATTGGTTTTTTACGGTAACGAGGAACGTTGCCCGTGAGTCGATTGAGAGATGGCCTTTGTATTGAGCTACGAGGAAGCTACATGCATCTCTCGATATTCTAAGTCGATCGATCGTTCAATGATCTCGAAGGCAGAAACATTGTATTTGAATACATTTTCAATCGCTTATCGTTATGTTTTAATTACTGAAGAAGTCAACCACGGATTTGTCATTAATTACATCTAATGTCAGTTTATGCTTGTGTCCTGGATTCTACAATGCCCAAAAGGCTCTCCCCTTCTTCCAGCGTTGGGTTCCAGATTCGATCCCGAATACAAATTCATTGTTATTCAAGAGACAATCCCCGTTCTCCCCGTGACACCTGGATTTTTTCACTCAAAAAACCGGACCATGATTTTTTTTATTTTCAAGACCACCCTGGACGCCACACCTCCTCAACATAGGGCGTACAGAGTATTTTTGGAATAGACCATTTTTCACGTGTTCTTACCATCAATAGTGAACTTCTTAGCATTTTCGAGTAAGGAAGGTGCATTCTCATCAGCGTTTCCATACAGTTGATCAAAACAACTCCCATTTTGTTCTGCAAGACTTTTGTACTCCAAAGATAACTTCTCTTCGTCTAAACGCCTATTGAAGAAGGAATTGAACAAACTTATATGCTAAATTTACATACTACACTGCGTTCTTCGCTTGAACATTCCAGAATTAATTTAATTAATAGGTGTGATTCAAAAGATTATCCGATCTGACGGTCCCAATCGATCCGAGCAAATATTTGACCCCATGAAGTTGTGTATAAAATTTCTTGCTTCTACAGAACGTTTCGTTCAATTAGAATTTTTCGTTGATACAAAGTTTAAAATTTCCTGCTTACTTGAATAGATCGACTTGTTTGGGCCTTCCACGGCAGAATTTGGCCCAATGACCTTCGCCACCACACTTGAAGCAGATTTTCTTGCCAAACTTCGAAGGTTGTTCAAAACTTGTTTTCGCTTTCCACGCACGTCTTTTTTGTGTGGAGGCAGATATTTTCTTGATCCCTCGGACGTACGTTTTCTTACGCAAATCGATCTTGACGAAATTCTCACTGACCAACCTGTGATGAAAGGTGCAATTCATGATATGCACCATTGCAATGTCTTCCACTGACCTAACAGCTGATTGGTTGAAAGTCACGTATTGACTGATTTTACGTCACTTGCAACCAATTAGCTATTGGTTCCATGATGTAATGTTAGAAGACATTGCAGTGGTGCATATCATGAATATATCTGACCAGGGATAGATTTCGATTGCAGTGAATGAATACATGAATCCGACATCCACTTACAAAGATAACACAGAAATAGTCGATTTAAATTTCAATTAGAGAAAAAAACTTACTTTTTGCCTTTAGCAGGAGCTGCTTTTTTGGAAACTTTGACTTTCTTCGTCTCTTTCTCCACCGTTTCGTCACCGTTCTCCTCCTCAGCTGCTCTCTTCCGTTTACCACCAACTTTCTTCTTGCTTGAGTTCTCCTTTGTCTCACCCTCTACTGCTAAGGTTGCGTTTTCATTGTCAGCATTCTCCTTCACCTTCTTCGTTCGTTTTCTTGTATCTTTGGGTTTGATCTTTTCTGCAGTATCATTTTGCTTCACAGTTCTTTTATTCTCATCTTCTTTTTCAAAATCAAAAACATCTTTATCATCTTTAGAAATATTGTTCGTTCGCTCAGACTTTGCAGAAGTTCGCTTCTTGTTGTCAGCAGTACTATCGCCACCTTGTTCTTTAGCTTCATCCAAATGTTTTCCATTGACCAGCTCATCCATTGAGATTGTCCTTTGATTGAAAGGTTTAGAATTCTCTTTCTCTATTGGGTCATGTGAAACTTTATCGACTGCATCCTGGTGGTCAGGTTTATGACTTTTCTGCTCAAGAGACGTCACTGTATTTGTTTTATCATCACTTTTACTTGTGACCTCTTTTTTAGTCTTTTTTTCTAGAGATTGTTTACAACTTTCGAGCCACTCCATTGAGTCGTCGTTGTTGTTGGTTGGTAGAAGTGAACATCGGTTACGTTTGACACTTCCCAATGACTTTCTAAAGAAGTAGACAAAAATTAAGTTAAAACTGAGCAGGATAAAAGTTAGTCTACATACGCTAAAGAAAGTCTAAGTTCCAGTTTAAGACCATGTTCAGACGTTACGGTTCCCTATCGTTCCGAAACGAAACTGTTCCGAAACAAGTGTGGACGTCAAAATTCGAAACGTCAAAAAAGAAGACGAAACCATTCCGGAGCGATACGAAACCATACCGTAAAGCCTGTACATAGTCTAAGAGAAGCAATTTTAAGCTCTGAACGAAAAAAAGATTACGAGGATTAAAAAAGATGAAAATAAAGCTCTTTGTTTGGTTTATAAAACATCCAAAGTCATTGTTCGTCTTATTCTTGACCAATAATGAGATGGCAAGTACGTCTAGTATAGAATGTTATCATGAATGTTAGATACCTTGACATAGAAGGAAGGGGTGTGGTTGACTTAACATTGTCTTGTGCAACATGGTCAAGTATTGCTGGAACCTCTACGATGTCATCCTGTTTTGATAACTCGACTTGTGAAGGTTCGATGACCTAAATAAAAAGTACAGAGAGCTGTGAGTATAATGGCTCTAATAACTAGTTTTCAGGAGAGCGTGGCCATACATATGTGGCGTCAAGCATCCTATAATACAGACTTGTTTTCTTACCTGTTCGTCTGCAGATTTATCTTTGTCTCTGTTAGGCGTCGGTCTTTTCAATACTTTTAGTTTTGGCCTCCATGAAACAGTATTATCGTGTTTAATAAAGTTTTGTTTTGGTTCATTTTTGGGCGTGGAATGTTTCTTGTTTAACGAAGCCCCAAACACCCCATCATCCTGAAAGAAAGTCCGAGTTGCATACGTCGAAATTCATCTTAATTATAAGTTTGTACGAGTCTCAATCCCATAGTTCAATTCGAAATGATTGGAAAAACGTAAAAGTTATTCATATATGACGAAAAGAATAACCAGAAGCGTCATGTTTTTATCTAAAAACTATATATTCGACCTTCACTGCAAGAGGTCATAATCAGAGTGTAAAAATTTATAAATTCATACATTATGGATTTCTTAGAGATAGTATTTGATAATGAAGATAAATGAGGTAACGTGTCTTACAGCTTCAGGTTCAACTGGTTTGACAGGTGTCTTGTCCGAACTTTTATTCTTCAGTTTGGCATACCTCTTGTAGCTATCTATGAAAAAGACAAATGATCGGATACGTTTTAGCAAAAGCCTTCTTAACCAAACTCTGGGCAAGTTGATTTTCAATACAGTTAAAGTCTCTTTATCTCGAGCCTCTATAAATCAAATGTCCCCTTAAATGAAATAAGTTTGTTGTCCTTTCAGGTAAAAATGCCTTATAAACCTTACTCCATAATTTGTGTACCCTGTCAGACTCCACTGTAATGAATAATGATTTTACCTTGAATTTCCGGAGTACTTTGGTTGATGTCCTCCTAGAAACGACCAAAACATATTGTATCAGAGAATTGCCAGGTATAGCCAGTTTGTTTATACAAGTTTCTTGGTTTATATTATTCAAAAAATGATGAGGAGAATCGTTTAGCTGGAGAGGAAATTACATACAAAAATACCAATACCAAAAGTATTCCGAATGGAAACAACAAAAACACATTTGTTAAGGGATTTTTTCCTATTATCAATGTTAATAACATGTGTTTGCCTGACTTTCATTTCTACTTCACATCATATGGTAAAACACAAGCAAAACGATTGAAAATTACCTTGGTAGGTTTGCGTTGGTATTTCCTATAAAACATCGACTCCCAACATTTCAACTCCATTTTGATTGATGCCAATTCCTCTTTTACCTCCATTTTATTATTCCTTATTGTTTACTAAAAGATAAAAATATTGAACAAACAAAGCACAAAGATAGAAAGAAAGAAGACAAAGAAGACAAGATTGCAAAGTTTTATTATTTAACCATACATTGATCTCTAACTACTTGACTGGATCAGGCTACCCGTATATAGGAAATGTGTTCAGGTTTAGAGCTGACTAGTCAGCAATTTTGTTTGTCAACTCTGGTTGTCAACAGGGAGATTCAAATGTTTTGAAATTCGAACGTTCGAAAATCTAAGAGGTAAAATAGACAACAACATGGGGACAAGTCGACTTCAAAACTGGACACAATATTGTGTAAATGATATCTGTGAACGATAGTATGTACACTTTTGCAGAAGAAGGCAACATGATAGGGATGACACTCAGTAAAAAGATTCACTCAACTCATCATGATATCCTTCAACAGTTTTAATTTAAATCTAAAAAATTGAAAAAATAAAAAAAATTCAACAAATTCTACAAATTTAACAAAAAACTTTAATTTAATAAATAGAACTAAAAACATTTTGTTTATACTAACCTAAACTTCAATAAGGCACAGACGATCGAATTTACGCAAAACTATTCTTCAACAAAGTCTTAATACTACTATTGCCTTTTTTAAACTTAGATGTGTCAGAAATCCTTTGAAATTGAAGAATTTTGAATACCAAAAGTTGACATAAAACTGTGCTTATTTTGAAAGAAATTTAAATGATAAGATTTAATTTTCTGAGTTTTAAATTTATGGTGCCCTTGATCTATACAGAGTCATGCTCAGTTCCAGTAAAATGTCTTAGATGAAAGTTCAAAACATAATCTGCATTGTTCCGTTGAACTGAAATAGCGAAAGGATAGAAGGGGTGAAATGTGAAAGCCACAAGTCTTCTGGTTGATGGCGGCATTGGTCTTCCGTGAACTCCTGCATAGATCTTGTACTTCATCAACCCTGTTTCCCTACAGTAAAATCTAAAGAATGAAAAAACAACAGTTCATTCAAAGACTTAATAAATATTGACATAGCAACTTGATCCTGCCTAATTTGGTCTAAAAGGGATCGATGAATTTATCTTTGAATTTCAAAAGGATATGAAAAACAGAAAAAAAATTTCAAAAAAAAATGAACATTCTAAGAAAGTCTCAAAAAACTTTGATTTGTAAAAACAAAAATTAAAGGTGAATTATGCGATGTTGTATTGAATTTTGGTGAAAAACTCCAAAAATATTGTTTTATAAAAAGAGATGGAAAAAAAGCTTACTTTATGGGGTGGTCGCCGCAATTCTTGGGTCTTTCCATCACTGAAACCCACTTATCGTCATAGCTGAACAGTGAAAGATCCAAATAAGGACTGCTACTAAAGGATTGAGCACAGATGGGTAGCTGAGCAAGAAGACGTTTGACAGCTTCTTTGTGTCCACCATACTTTGCATTTACAATGGTGCTCTTGAACCTGCGCTGGTTGTGGCGGGCATGGATGTTGCTTGAAGTTGAGCAAGTAAACTGTTCAACTTGGCATGGTAAAGCATTTCGAAAATAATCATTGAATTGTTCAAAGATTTCTAAAAACACTTCTGAAGAGTTTTCAAAAACAGCAATCACTTCGGTAGTTTCCATGTTGTAAATTGCATAAAAAGAGTTCAGAGAGTTAGGGTCAGACGGCTTTAAGGTTACAACATCTTCAGTTGCATATCTCAAGAGTAAATGAAGTTCGTCTAACAACTGCATTTTCCAAACACGCAAATTCTTAAACTGATCAAAATATTGGTAATATCTACGCACAGCTTCCCTGGTACCTTCACTGACTGACAGGTTAAAAAGGTAAGTCAGTAACCTATGCTTCAAACTGTTGAAGAACTTATCACGGAATGGTCTAACAGCTTGCATCTCTGGTAGTCGATTGACAGTTATTGCATCATCCTCATAACAAAAACGTCCTATTTTTCTTACATCCACAAAATACCCTTCAGAAGTGACTTTAAATATATGAATGGTTTGATGCTGAACAGATAATACAGCCAAAGTGTCCTTGTATAAATAAATTCCTTGGTTATGTGGTAATACTATCTTATCACATTTGAAAGAGCGAGAATCTTGTAGTCTACCATAATACAAGTCAACGATGTGAACAGAATAGTTTTCTAAAGGCGATCTATTATTTGGTGTGACTGATTCATTATTTTGGTAGATATCAAAGAACAAAGGATGAGAATCTTCAGGGATACTGGATGCAGAACCAACAATTACATACTTCCCGTCATCTGTGAATAAACTACATTCTCGGTTCAAATGCTCTCCAAATTGTGTGACAGTTACAACAGCTTTCTTGCGGAAAAAATTCTCAAACATATTTGTCTTTAAGTTTGTTATTTCTTCTCGATTTCCTTGGCATGCTTTATGTAATAAATGCTCCACAGCACTAGGCCCTTTAAATTCATAAATTTCAATAGAACTTTGATCTCTTGAAAAGGCAACAAAATGTCTGCCATCAGGTGAAAACTTCCTCAAGAAGCATGGAGGTTTCTCCACATCAACAACAGTGAAATTTGGGAAGACATTTAAACAAAACGATCTTGCTTGTTGGCAGTGGGTGTTTGGTTTTGGTGAGATGATTTGGCGATGCATAAGTTTCTTTATGATATTATGATTGGCAGCACTTCTTCTTTTATACATGTCATCACGAAACTCAAAATAATCATCCTTTTCTTCCTCCACAGGCATATTAATAGATTTATTTGTCTATTCAGTAAAATGGGCAAAAAAGGATTAATATTAAAAATAAAGAGTCAGAAAGGTGACCAAATCCAATTACAGTGCACTAACTAGATTCAGGGTCTGGTCTTGAAGGCAGGTATTTTTCCAGCTAATTTTTATCATCATAGAACATGTTAGAAAGTAAACTTAAATTCAGTTTGTGAAGCTCGATTTTGTTAGTTATGCCAAAAGCAGAAAATGTCAAATAGCACTATCTAAGGTCTTGTTTCGCTTTTAAAACCAAAATATTGTAGACAATGCTATACTAGTCAGGGGGGGGGTCCATGTACAAAAAAGTGGCATGTATCATGGGGTGGGTGGGTGTTTTCAAAAAAATTTTGCTGTTTAGTACTTGTGTACAATACATGGGGGTGTCAAGGTCAAATTTCTGATTTGCTGTTTAGTATACGTGTACTATACAGGGGTTGTCAGGGTCAAATTTCGGATTTTCTGCTTAGTATTTGTGTACTAAAAAGCCAAAATCAAATCAAATTGTGATTTATTTTAGATTTTTGGCAAAAAATTTTTTAAATTCTCAATTGTTCTTGTCAATTTTTGAGAAAATTTTTTGAAAATTTTTAATGGGAAGAATAAAAAACTTGCCCCAAAGTTTCAGGTTTTTTGGCTTAAAATTTTTATTTTATGAAGGGGTGTAGTTTTCTGGATAGTATATTGTACTATGTAAGGGGGTGTTGGGGTATATTTGGCAGTTTGCTTGATAGTATATTGTATTATACAGGGGGTGTCAGGGTGTATTTGGGAGTTTGCTGGATAGTATTTTGTACATTTTGTACTATAGGGGTGGGTGGGTGGGTGTTTAAAATCGAAATTTGCTACAAAGTACTGATACATGCCGCTGTTTTGTACATGGACCCCCCCCCATGTACTAGTTTCACTGAAGATTGCCATCCTTGATGGCATGAAACTTTGAGTATGAAATTAAACTAAATCGTTTTCTTTACTCAAACTAGTATAAAGCTTTGTTTTGGCTAACACAAGCATAACGTAGACAATGCTATAAAAATGTTGTTTTGAATATGGAGAAATAAGTCAAACAGTAGGGGGCCAAACTGCAAAGCACCATCCCCCGGTGCTAAGGCCTAGGAACTCAAAAACTGATGTCACAAGCAAAACCACATAAAACCCAAAATGACTTATACAAATGGAAAGATCTCAATAAACAAGATTGCATTTAGGTGAGAGGAATTAATGCCTTCAAGCTGCTGCTGCTCAAAAAAGTTCATTATTCTAACAAAAGTTCATTATTTTGTTTTGTTTGTTTTTATTACCCAGTTCCAGTATCTGCAATCTCCTTTCACCTTTTACAACCTTCTCTAAAGTCAACACAGCCTTTTGAAATAAAGCATAGAGGAATTTTGAAGCACCCACAGTAGTGGTTTGTTTACAATAACTCCAAAATGGCGAACTGTGGGTACATTCCTGCTCCAACGCTCCTCACTTCACAACCCAGCAAACTTTTTTCGATTTGGAAAATGGCAACTGGCCATTTCTACAAAGTGTTATTTAGGTTAGTGTAAAAAAATGTGCCCCAAAACTTCTAATGGGATTCATTAAAGAATAAACTGGCGCTTTTTAATGAAATTAACATTTCCATAAACCTAAATTTTAAGTCATGGATGAAAAAATTTGAACCAAGCCACTAATTTGAAAAACAACTTTCCAAGAAAAAGATCCACAGGGGAGAAGAAGCCCACCTAGACCTGCGCACCGCCGGATAGGCTATTTCCTGGAAATTTTGCAAAAACTCAAACACTGACCCGCTTAACAAATCGAAGCGCTGTCTTGGGAATTGAATGACAAAATTTTTAGTTGATTCTGGCTGCTGCACGTTTATAACAATTGTCATTTTGTTTCATTTCAACTTTCAATTTTTAATTTGTCTTGGGATTTTGAACTTGATTCAGGTAACTCTCATCCTTGTTGTTGCAAATATATCCTGTAGATGACTGATGTTGTTTTTTCTGAAAGCTTTATTTCCTAGTGTGAATAACTGCCTTTGTTTTGAAATCTAAGGCCCATCTATATTTAGTAATTTTAGTTTCTGCCTTGGCTTGCCTGCTCCTTTGTTTTTCTCTTTTCTTTTGTTTAAATGTTTTCGAATGTAATTAACGATCATATCAGATCATATTCATCAATGACATTTGAATTATTTTGAAAACAAAACAAATTCCCAAGAAAAGAAGATTTCAAATGTAAACACAAAACTTAAAAATCTAAAAGTTTGTCAAACAAACAAAAACAGCATTCAAAAGTGATTAAAAGCAAGAGAAAAAATTATGTTTAAAATTCAAAAAGTTATGACTAGGGTGTTTAAAAAAGCAATTTAGAATGGCGTTATTATTTTTTTTTTAATCTGATAAAAACATAAGAGTTATATACACGATTCTTTGTGGCTTTCCTGCTTTTTCCTGAAGAATTGTCATTTTGACGTACGGCATATTTATCGCAAACAAAGCGAGAAAAATATTTACTTGCAGAGTCGCCTCAGACGACATACACTGGTACGGTTTAATTCTTAAAACAATGCTCTGTCTGATATTTTTTTACTTAAACAAAAAAATTACGTCACAGTGGGACGGTACCGTAACTTGGTCTAATATCGACATCCCTCGTCTAATTTCGACACCCTTCTTTCGAGACAGGAATAATTTGAAAGCTTGAATCACTGATTGAAAAAGTATTATTTTTCTCTGACCACTAAGCAAACATGGTTTCTGCCCCCCCCCCTTAAAATAAGGGGGGATTTTTGTAATCTTTTTAAAATAAGGGGGGATTCTTTATCAAGGGCTGCAAGAATCTATTAAAACAAGAAAAAAGGGGGGACTATAAAATTTAAAAATTGTTGATTGAATTTCAGATGTTATGTCTTTGGTTTTATTAATAAATTTCTTTATCTAATATTAATTATATCAAATTATATTATATTAAATCTTCTTTCCGTTTTTGTGCTCACAATTTCATGCCCACTTTTTAGAAAAACGTTTTAAGGTGTTTTGAGGGTGTAAAAAGTAAAAAATTTTCTTCGTCGCCAATCCATGGTGGGCGACATTTTTTCCAAAATCTTGCCCCCCCCCCACTCAAAATGGCTAGTAGGGGCCCATGAATCTGCATCCTCTCTTCCATCTCTATCCATTGTAAAAAACGTTTGCTGAAGGGCACAAAGATTTTCTTTAAATAGTTGGTCGACATCAATGATCTTTGACATTAATGATCTTTGACATTTGCAGCAGAGACTTATTTTTACAAGTTCTGTCACATCCAAAATCAATGTTATAAGCATGAAATCTTATTTGTACCATTTGATTATAGGATCCAGCATATTTCCAATTTATGATTTCTTTTTTTTATTGAGTTTATTTAGTTGGATATCATTAGGTATAATGTTGATGGCATTGATATCAAACCAACCGTTGTACTTCGCTATTGTCAAACTCTAAAGAGAAAAATCTGAGGGGGGACTCTTTTTTTTTTTTGCCACTACCCAACTATAACTTGCCAGAAATCACCGAAAATCAACCAAATCTAAGTGATATCGACTTCTCAGAACAAAATATTATAGAGGAGATCGACACTTTATCCTCCAATGCTGCAGCAGGACCTGACGGCTTCCCTGCAATTTTCTTAAAACAAGTCAAGTCACAGATTGCGGCCCCTCTCTCTCTAATCTGGAGAAATATACTTGACAAAGGCTACACACCTCAACTTTTGAAAACCAGTTTCATCACACCCATCTTTAAAAAAGGCAACCAAGGCCTACCTGAAAACTATCGACCTGTAGCATTAACTTCGCATGTAACCAAGATCTTCGAGAAGATTGTCAGAAAACGGCTACAAAATCATCTAGAAGAAAACGACCTCTTTAACGATAATCAACATGGATTCAGGTCTGGAAGATCATGTCTTAGCCAACTTCTATCGCACACAGAACGACTCATTCATCACATTGAAAAAGGACGTAACGTTGACGTTATTTACCTTGATTTCAGCAAGGCATTTGACCGTGTAGATCATACAATCCTACTCCATAAAATCGAGAGAAATGGTATAACTGGCAAATTACTGCAATGGATTAGATCCTTCCTTACCGGTAGGACCCAACAAGTATCTGTTGACTACATCCTCTCCAAAAAAGCAGAAGTCATTTCTGGCGTCCCCCAAGGATCAGTTCTTGGTCCACTTCTCTTCCTGATAATGATCCAAGATATTGACACTAACATCCTACATTCATTTCTATCTTCATTTGCCGACGATACACGTTTAATGAAGGAGATCTCTAATAACACTGATGCTCAATTTCTACAAAACGACCTTGATGTGGTGTATCAATGGACATCATTAAACAACATGCAGCTCAATGGCTTGAAGTTTGAACATCTTAAATACGGAAAAAATGAAGAACTGAAAGAACACTCAAGTTACCTCTCAGACACTGGCTCTCCTATCGAAACCAAGATGGACGTGAAGGATTTAGGAGTCACTCTGGATGTTAACATGACATACAGCAAACACATTACAAACCAGATCGAGAAAGTCAAAAGTATCATTGCTTGGATCCATCGAACGTTCAAAACAAGAGATTGTCAAGTAATGCTAACTCTTTGGAAGTCACTGGTACTACCACACATTGACTATTGCTCCCAGCTGTGGTCACCTTCAAAAAGATATCTGATCCAACAACTGGAATCACTTCAAAAAGCTTACCTGAATAGAATCCCTACACTTCAACATCTCAACTATTGGGAGAAGCTCAAAGAACTTAAACTATACAGCCTGGAGCGGCGCAGAGAAAGATACAGGATTATCTACACCTGGAGCATCCTAGAACAGCTTGTACCAAATTTTAACTATGCTGAAAACAAAGGTGGCATCTTCAGTTACGATAACCAGAGACTGGGTAGAAAATGTTATCTAAAAGAGGTGAACATAAGGCAAAAAAACATATGGAGAGACTCCCTGTCAGAAGAAGGTCCCAGACTATTTAATGCCCTCCCACAATCCATCCGTAACCTCAAAAACTGCTCCAAAACTAGTTTTAAACATCAATTGGACCATTTTCTCAATTCACTACCGGACGAGCCACTGCTGCCGAATTACTTTCCTCTTAGGAGAGCTGATTCAAATAGCATCAAAGTCATGGTCCATCATCGGATTTCTCAAATTGGATGATTGTTGAGACGAACAAAGAAGCCTTCAAAAAGTATCAAAAAGTAAGTAAGCATATTTTTTTCGATCGCACGGACTTTCTTAATTAGGATTATCCCTTTGTTTTTCAATCCTAATTAAGAATATATATCAAATTTCCAGTTTTTTTCCAAAAATACAAATTTCCGCAGATTCTTATCAGCCTCCAATGAAAGAATAGACCTTTTTTCAAAGAGCCCCACCCTGTTGAATAATTATGTAGTCCAGCAGAAACACAATGATAAAGCCATGCATAATTATTACAATATGCATGATACAGTAATAGACCTTTTCGCCTTTGCGTCCGCCATATTGAATTGTATGCAAAAATACAGGAACGAAAATGCCGTGGTTGGATTTAGTTGGAATGTATGCAAAACATATGCAAGTTTACACAAAGATTAAAAAGACAACAAAGCATCTTATAAATAAATATTATAATCATTAGAACAATAAAAGATGGAATTTCTTAATCCAAAAGGAAATATTTACAGAACAACAAAAGCCTTTTAGGAATTTGTTCTTAAAGACATTGCATATTCTGTTTTCATGCCATTAAGAAATTCCACGAAGACGGAGTACACACATCAAACTTTCAAAACACGCAAACTGAAAGCAGTAATTATGACGTCACACTTTATCAATGTTTTGATTTGATCATTTGGCGGCTCTATTCCCAGGAGAATAATTTGCCGTCAGCCGAATAAGGATTGTTTTTTACCTTCGCGGGTGATTTTTCAGTTTGAGATTCTGTCTAATGTTATGGTCTTTTGAAGTGCTTGTTCTAAGAGATGAGTGAATATAATTGTTTTTAGTTTTCAAGAGAAGCAAATTTAATCTTTCTTCTACAAGATTACACTTTAATATAATGCCAATTATGCATGTAAGTTTTTATTTAATACTTTCTTTTTGCATATGTTTTGCATACTTTCTAAGGGAATTTCACCACGGCAATTCGGCAACCATAATTTTTGCATACAATTCAATATGGCGGACGCAAAGGCGAAAAGGTCTATTATGCATGGCTCTATCATTGTTTTTATGGCTGGACTACATAATTATTCAACAGGACGTCCTCTTTGAAAAAAGGTCTATTTAGTGTGTAGAGCAGATTTTGAAAGTTTGATACAGTAATATGGATGGAGTCTTGAGTTATGACATTTATAAAAATGTTCTATCACCTGCGACAAAAACGCATATAAAACGCGAGTGTATTGCCCTATCTACACCGTAGCAGATAAACATTTATAATGTAGCACAGGCTTTATAAATATTCCTAATTAGAACTAACGTGCCTAATTAGGCATATTTTTACTTATGGCGTCATTTTGAAGCCCTCCGCCCAAATTTTGTTTTGATTTTTGGCTCAATATATCATCTTTGACCTGCTCTATCTATTGCTCATAGTTAGAATTTGCGGATTTTGTTTGTTGGTGAAGAATCTGAATTTTAAAAATCATATTCTTAATTAGGATTGAAAAACAAAGGGATAATCCTAATTAAGAAAGTCCGTGCGATCGAAAAAAATATGCTTAATTAGGATAGAACTCCTGACTGCCAGAAAAAAAACTGATTTAAGACGGTAAAAGTTCATTTCCTGTGACTATGACATAATCAAAGGCTTTATCTAAAACTTCAAAAAAGACATAATACCAATTTTTACCTGTTTCATCAGTTGAATAGTTCCAGGTTCAGATCAAATCAGATCAGATGTCAGACTCAGACAACAACTTAGACACAGATGACAGACTACAGCCAAAAAAATATAAAAATTGGAATATCAGTGAATTTCCCGCCAAACGCCTTTGCGCCCTTCAATAAATAGGGCGGTTGGGCGTTAGATTGTATAAAATACTGACTAGAAATGCCTTTTCAAAGTTAACTTATAAAATTTCAATCAGTTTTTAGGATTTAAATTCAATTACAGTTTTCATTGATTTTTGAAAATGGAGCTATGATCAAAATTTTAAAGAATAATAAGTCAAAATGATGATTCTTGCAGCGCTTTGCAAACGAATGGATCTTGCAATGGAATTTCAACAAAACGTAATAAAGGCGCGAAAATCACGGGCGGCAGTGTGCATTACGTTATTTTCCATGTGCTTTCAAGATGGCGACGGCAGAGCTTGAAAATATTTTAAAGCAACTTTTGGTTCCTGATAACCAGACGATTCAGAAGGTATAAGAATTATTTTCTAGCTTTCTTTTATTATTTACTCAACACTGCCATACCGCTATCTACTTTTGTGCTTTCCACATTTTCACCAGCGTCTTAGAACATCTACGCGCTAATGTTTTTGGCTTTTGCTTGAACAGCCAGTTACATCAATATGCCTTCTTACCTGTCTTTAAAAATATAAATAAAAGTAATCACGGAAAAGGACGCGAAAAAAAAAGACGTAAGTGTGAGAACAGAGTAATCAAACTCGTTAGAAAAAGTACCATTAGAAGTCATAAAAAATCAACCTGAATAAATGCAATCGAAATCCCAGAGAACTTCATAATTCCCCAAACAACATTACATTACTATGTCAAACTCCCATTACATAAATTTTACAATTACGTCAGAGTAGACTACGCTCGCCACCGAAGAGGTTTATTTGGAAAGGGTAATTACATTTTAGTGTTCGCTTCTTTTTTAAAGATTGGCCGGGTTGGAAAAGTATGAATTTCTTTGTACATATTTTACCTACCCCAAATATTTAGGAGGCTGAGTTTTAAACAAATGGTCAAGTTGAAACGAACGATAAATGTATCAAGGTCTGTTTTATTTACCCCCTGATGACTTAACAAAAGAGACTTAACTCGATGTGACAATCCAATTATTGAAAGTTTGTCTCTGCCTTTTTATAATGAGCGAGACATACGTTCTCTGATTACGCAATTTTCATATTGACATTTTCGAGGCATTTTGATGTAACTGACAGCATCCAACTCGTTGAGTCCGATGCTTCAACATTTCCTTGAGGCTGTTGGAGTCAGCTTGCCTAAGGTTAAAATAGTGGGCAAGCAGAGGTTCGTCCGGAACAGTTGTGAGGAAGGTGTCTAAGTGTTTTTTGAATACTTCTTTGGGGCAGTTTGTCAAATCTCTTATTGGTCTGGGAAGGGTGTTGAATAATCGAGGGCCTTCTTGGGAAAGACTTGCCCTCCAGATATTTTTGTGTTTGATATTGACAGCTTTTAGATTGCAAATTCTCCCCAATCTCTGATTTATAATTATATGGCAGGAAATGCTTCCTTTACTTTCGTCATAATCCAAATTCAGGACGTTGCCTCCTTCCACGTGCGTTTGGTTTGGGAACGCGAAACACAAACGCAAACTACCCATGTCTAAACTTTTCAATATATCTCCAGAACTAACAGATTTTTTGAAATTCTGTAAAAAGGTCTAAGTTCCTGAATAGTTTAACTATGTTCTATGAAAAAATCATAAGCATCAGTCAAATACTCGTTCATCTATTTAAGATTGAAGACAAAAATTTGTGAAGAAAAATAAACCTTGAGCACAAAAAATGCTTTTTTAAACACTTTTTTCCACCGAAAAACAAATAACTTTTACAGACTTACCTTCCCCAAACATTGAAGAAGCCTCTACTAATTAAAGTAAATGAGATAAGATAAGATAAAACCTTAAAATCAACCAGAATTTACAACCTTTCGTCCAAAGCAAAAGACGTGCTTTTCTCGCCGCCATTTTGTTTTGGAATGAGAATTCTAGAGAATTCCATTCGTTTCCAGCTCCCGCAGTCTTTTTTCGTCCAATCAGATCGCGCAATTTCACTTTCGCTTTCTCTAGTCCAATAAGACTGCGGGATTTGAGTCATGTGACATCTCTATTAAAAAACCCGCGCGAAATACAGGGGGTCACACTACTGGCTACAGGAACTGAAAGCAAGCAATTAAGGCCAATATTTTTAGTTTTTCTGAAGGACAAAAGGTATAGGAAGCTTTACTGAAAGAGGGATAATTCTGGGACAATCTATTTAAAAGATATGGACATAAAAAAGGCACTTTTTTGGGTGATAATTAAGATTTTACTTAGAAACTTTAATTCTCTTACCCCCGTCTCGGGCCCCCCTGATATGAGCAAGGGAACCATGATGGCCACCCCTACTGAAAATTTCAGATCAAAACAAACAAGGAATTAATTCCTGTAACTCAAAGAAAATTGGAAAAAGCTGGTTTTTGACTGTTTCTGATCCTAAAGTGCTATTTTTTGGTAAAAGCTATGCAATTTATGTTTGGATTTCTAGAAAGCTTACCCATTCATTGTTAATACATTTTTTATTGGAAAGTAATCTTTTCATGGAATAAAAAGATATAGTCAAATCTTGTAGGGTCATTTTTCAAATTTTTTTTGCCAAATTTGATTTTCGCATTTCGCCATTTTACCCTACGCAAACGCACGTGCTTCAATGACGTTCCAGGTATAAATTATTTGATACCGCTCTCTCCGTCTTTCAAGGCTATACAGTTTTAATGATTTGAGTTTTTCCCAATAATTGAGATGTCTGGGGGATGGAATTCCATGTAAAAATGATTTCTGAACTTCTTCCAGTTGCTGGACAAGACCACGCTTCCAGGGAGACGGTTGTGGCTCGTGGTCGTGAGACAGATCTGGACCTATTTCGTACTTTCCAGTCTCTTGTTCGTAGTTTTTCTGACTTTCTGGATCTTTGTGAGTTATTTTCTATGTTTTCTAACTGACTGAATGACTTACCGACAGATCGCCACCGGTGGGATTCGAACCCACTAAATGCAAAGTTCCGATGTTTGGAAACCCAATGCCTTATCCACTGCGCCACGGATTCATGCCAGGGAAGCGTTTCTGACGGCTATTTATATTGTACAAACTGCAGACCAGACTGTATTAAGAGAAAATCACAAAAGAATACTTGTTTCGAGCTCCAACTCTAACCCTAACTGATAATAACCCAATTTCTAGCCAATCTGATACGTAACCACACCCAAACCACACCCATACCCAACCCTACCAGGTCGCCTGCAGATCCTGACACTATTCCCGCATGACGGATCCGAAAAATAGATACATGTCTTTCGTCTTTATGAAGAAGCCTTCACCCATGGAGACCAGAGTCGAGAGCAGTAGTCCAAATGAGGGATGGCTAGTGCTTTCCATAAAGTTAACATGGTTTCAATTTCCCTTGATTTGAATGTGCGGTATATCCATGCACTTATATTATATTTTTACTTTTTTGATTTGTTCTTGGATATGTTTCTCATAAGTCAACTGAGTGTCTAGGGTGACTCCACTTCGTCTTTATTTTCGATCAACGTTGCTGTGTCAGAAAAATAGCGAGAACTTTTCTTCAGAGCATCGTTTTTCCCAAAGGCAAGGTGCTCAAATTTAAGACCATTCAGCTGCATGTTGTTGTCTTCTGTCCACTTATAGACAGTGTCTAGATCATTTTGTAGATGATAAACATCCTCCCTCAGTGTCGTCAGCAAACGATGCCAAAATAGAATGAAGGATGTTGTTATCGATATCTTGAATCATGATCAGGAACAATAGTGGTCCCAGCACAGATCCTTGCGGCACACCTGAAATAACATCTGTTTCTGAGGACAAGGTTGAGTTTACTGAAACTCTCTGTGTTCGATGAGTCAAAAAGGATCTGATCCATTCAAGGAGTTTACTATTTATGCCATTTTTCTGAAGCTTGTGTAACAAAATGGTATGGTCTACTCTATCAAAAGTTTTACTGAAGTCTAAAAAGATAACGTCAATGTTGCAATGTTGTTTCCATTCTCTAGGTAATGGATCAGTCTTTCGGTGTGTTGAAGCAATTGACTAAGACATGAGCGGCCTTTCCTAAAGCCATGGTGATTATTGTTTTACAGATTATTTTCTTCTAGATGATTCTGTATCTTGGCTCGTACAATCTTTTCAAAGACCTTTGAAACGTGGGATGTGAGGGCAACGGGTCTATAGTTTTCAGCAAGTCCCTGATTCCCTTTCTTGTAAACTGGGGATATATGTCCAGTTTTTAAAAGTTTTGGAGTGATTCCTTTGTTAAGTATGTTTCTCCAGATGATTGAAAGTGGTAGAGCAATGTTATCTTTAGTTTTTAGCAGAAGAATAGCTGGAAAACCATCAGGTCCAGGTGCTGAAATTGGTGACAGTGTACAGATTTCTTTGACAAATTCCTCAATAGTCAGATTGATATCTTCAAGTGTTGGTATTTGTGACTCAAGCGGATGAAGGTCGTAGTTTTGAAGAGGTTGGGTGAAGACAGACTTGTATTGGTTTTGTAGGATATTGGCCATCAAAAGGGGATCATTAGTCAATTTGTTAGTGTCTGGATCGATTAAGGGTCCAACTTTTGGTTTAGATTTCGAGAAGCGATTAGCGTACGAGTAAAAGAATTTTGTATTGGATTTGATTTTAGAGGTTGCTTGAGCTTCTTTCTGTTTCCTCTCTTGAGCAAAGGATTTTTGAAGTAGCACTTCAATTTCAACAAGTTTTTCTGATTTTGAAATCTTTTTCTCAGTTTCTTTCTTTTTCGCATTAAAATCCGCCTGTCTCTTGGCTTGCGTTTCTTCTTGGATGTACATTATTTGAAGATATAATGAATATGCATTGTTTGATAAAAGCATCATATTGGGCGTCAGGGTCTGAATCAAGTGGGTTCAAAATTTTGTGCCAGTCAGTGTCTTCGAAATTTTCATTGATGATAGCCCAATTAATTTGATCATAATAGAAGTTATAATTATCAAAAGCACTGATTAAATTTTTATTATTGTTATTACTATAGTTGTTTTCAGTCATAGAAAAGTTCAGATGGCTTGTAACATCAATGATGAAGTGATCTGAGAGAGCAGTTGGTGTGCATAGGTAGTTGAAGATTGAATCAGAGTTATTAGTCAGTAAGAAGTCTAATATATTGCCATTAGAATGAGTAGGCTTATGGATCATCTGGTTCAAGTTTAAAATTGAAGTAAAATTGTTTAAAACATCTAGAAGTTGTTTGTTGCAACGAATTGATGGTATGTAAGAGTCATTTTTTATGGTGTGGGGTATATTGAAATCACCACATAGATAAATATCGGGGGTATTTCCTTCGATTGATTCGATGATGTCCTGCATTGCTGAGATAAGTTCCAAGAATTCCGGAGCTGCTGATTTGTGCAGAATATTTGTTGGCTGTCTATAAATGACACCAAGAATAAGGTTAAGGTTTTTTGAATGAAGTAGTAGAGCTTCATTGACACCATTTGAAAATTCAAGTATTGGCTCAAACATTGGAGATACGTCGCTTCGAAGATAAAATGCAACACCTCCGCTATGTCTTCCATATTTGGATTTGATGCGATTTCTATCCTTATGAAAAAGCTCGTATCCCTCAATTTCAAGCTCTGCTTTCTTGTGCGAAGATGATAGCCATGTCTCGGTTAGGCCCATAAAAATGTGGTTCTCAGAATGAAGAATTGATGCCAGTAGAGAAACTGATGATTGAGTGGTCTGGGGACATAAACCCTGAATATTCATAAAAGAAAAAGTATTCATTGATGTGGTATCCTCTGTTTGTTGTGGTGAAAATTGCTTTGGTTGAGTGGATAGTCCTGAAGACGGGGGTGAAATTGGTGTGGGTATTTCTGATGTACAGTTTGAGATGGTTGCTGAATATTTCGTACATTCAGATTGGTAGTGATCATTGATATCATTTCTGTCCGAAAATTGTCTAAGATTTTCAGAAAATCCAATGATTGTTGTGTGTTTGTATGTATGTTTAACTTTTTATTTTATTTTATCCTTTTATAGCTATGTTTAAAATCACGAAAATGTACGTAATGTATTATGTAATAATTCAATAGAACTAGAACTAGATCTATATATCCAAAAGTTTTCTGTTGAGCACTGATTGGATGATTTGATTGACTCAACTTACACTCGTTTATTAATTGGATGTTGGGCAGACTTTTGGATAGTAAGCATAGCTGTCAACTCTCCCGCATTGGGTGGGAGACTCCCGCATGCCAAGGTTTTCTCTCGCGGAAAAAAAAATCGGCCAAATCTCCCGTATTTTCAGGATTTTCTCCCGCATTTTCAAAAATGTTTCCATTTCTTGAAAAAAATTCAGATTTTGAAAAAACGAAATGGCAAAATTTCCTGATTTTGGAAAATTTGGTCGAAAAATTCTGCGATTTCCCAAATTTCCAATAAAATCAGATTTCGCGGGAAAATTCCCCCGATTTCCTGATTTGGAAAAATTGGATTATCGGGGAAAATTTTTCCGACTTGGAGCTCTCCCGCAGTTTTGTGAGGCGAAGTTGACAGCTATGAGTAAGTCATAAGATGTAGTGCGGCTAGTTCGAAACGCAGGTTACAGGTTCAGGTTCAATTTACTGACTTAATATTCATTTTACAGACCGGTGTTTCTAATCCGAAGTTCACGCACTGTGGATTCCCTGGTCGAATCTGATACGGTTCGGTACAGTAATCTACAGTTAACTTCGATGTAATTGATAGCAAATTGTGGGACTTTCAAAGATTGTAAATATGAATGGCAACTTTAATGAGCTAAGGTACCTTTCTCAACTTTCCCCTAACTTTCCCTCCGCGAAGATGAAAGATAAGAAATCAGGGGTATCACAAATGGAGCGCATGACGCTGCATGACGTCACCCAAGCGCAAGCAAGCAAATTACATGCTCGTAATTTTTCATAGTACTGTCAACTGCTCTAACTTGGGACTATCTGACAAAACATGGGACGGCAATTCTGCCACCATTTCACCGAACCTCCAAAGTCATTTGATTTGAGTAAATGAACGGCGTATTAAAAAATACATGATTTTTCTCTAGCACCAAGTATGCTTATAAATCGAAATATGAAAAAAATCCGTAGTGGAACACGCGCGAGTGTATGTGCACTCTAAGGGGAACGAAGAAGTATGATTGATAAACTTGGCAGAGTTATCAAAACAAATTTGTTGTCAAAGAGATTTAAAAGTAAGTGAAAATACAGGCCGGATATCAACAGTCCCATGTTTCGACCAATCGTCCCAAGTTAGAGCAGTTGACGGTATATATTGAGGTGATTGGTGGTTTTACGGTGGGTTCAGGCAAATTGGTCAATTCTGTAGAGGTTACGAAATTGCTAAGTACAAACAATTTAATATGGTGACCAACCAAACATTGACAAAACAAAAAATATGGATTTTAATTGCTTCTTACTGCAGCATAAGACAGAGAAAAATAATGAAATAAAAAAAAAGGCAAACCTTTTGTCCGTCCAAATAATGTAATGTTTAAACATTCAGAAATAAATCCATTTTTCACCAGACCACGCTGTGGCATAGCTGGCAATGAATTCTGACTTTGAAAATGGGGGTCCAGTTTCCTGGAGAGGGTCTAAATACACTTCTAAATGAATTGTTTCTATGATAACATTTGTCTTCTCACAAATCCAATTAAGTATACGTAAAATCTGGATAGGGGTAAATTTTTTTTCAACAAAATCAAAATCAAAGTTTCAAAATCAAACTTCATCAAGCTCAAACTTTTAAATATCACTTCTTTTCATGATAAATCAATGTTATTAAAACCTTTCAAAGTTCATATTGACCCTGTTTTTCCTGCGCTGTAAGTAACCTAGAAGGGCTTTTGGTGCAGCATAAACAAATGGTTTCATTGGTTAAAAAATGTCAAAACATCATGCTGCAAAGTAAATTTGGCCATATGTCTATGTTTTGATTTTTCAAGCAGGGATTTCTGTAAGTGGTAAAAAATGGCTTGGCTGGAATCAACACCGTAACAGCAGTGTAAAACTCCTATATCAGGATTAGAAACTTGGCTAGTCTTACCTCTTTTATCTTTCCCTTTGCAACAATACAATGCTGTCCTTTGACACAACACATTAATAAAGTAATCCCTGTGAGAAGTTTATATCCCTCCCTTCTACTGATTGCTTCACGTCACTCTTTCCCAGACTATTTATCAAATTTTCCACCAACTGAGATTGCCACATTTCATATGGTCCTTCTTTTTGGTGCCTGCGACCTTTTAGTACCTTGCACGACATGTGCCTGTTAAATGTCACCCCTCAAAACTCAAAATGCCTCTTTCATTTGTTACAACCATTGATCCTAAGGCATAAGCTTTTTCTCATCTTCAATTCTCTGATGAAAGTGGAAATTCGATGCAAGAGTTACATGGTTAACAATAAGCTGCAAATAATCCTCAAATAGGAGAAGAATCTATGATTCGTAAATATTTTAATTTTGAAGATTTGGTGCGAAGTGAAACATGGAAAAGTTTCATGTTTTATTGGTTCAATTGAAATGGGAGATTTTTTTCCATGCATGATTTTGTATACAAACCTCTGTAACTATGAGGGAGCACCCCGTTGCTAAGATTTTTGCCTGAAATCAAAAGTGAAACCATTAAAAACAAAAGTAAAATCCGCCTGCACTCAAAATCCTGTAATCTTGATATATAGTCTAAACTTACTCAATGTAAATAATTAAAAACAATGATAAAAACACTTAATGAACACTTACAATAATTATGCATTAATGTGTCTTTGTTAAGATGCTGGAGCTTTTAATTATTCAAGATGACATCCTAAATAGCAAAAGTTCTTTTCTTTTTATCACTCATTTTTTAACAAAATATGTTTGGAAAATTGGTTTATGTTTTGTTTACGTTCCACCAATAACCAGTTTCGTGTGCCTTTTATTAAATGCTTGTTTTTTGCTACATATTTTACATTGAAATATTTAAGATTTCATTGCTATTCCTTTGAATGTGGAACGCAGACAAGGCAAAAAATTTTGATCAATCATTCGTTATTTTAGCACTAGCATTTAAAAAGTAATGAGTTTAACTAAATATCTGACAACTTATCCAAAATGGCTCTAAACAGAGTCTTGACTAGGTCATCATAAAGATCAATAGGAAATTTCAGCAAATTTGGAAATCACAAAAAATAATATGACTAGCAAAATTAGGAACGAATTATCTCAAGTGTGTCTCTCATGGTACATGGTTTGATCTTGCATTATAAACTATACCAACCTATTATTTTTGGGCGTTGCACACGTTCACAAAGTTCAATTTTGACATGTGGTTCTCATAAATTTTTTCAGTTTACATTTTACCCTTCATACTGAATTCCTAACAGTTATATAAAATGCTTAAAAATACCTTAATGAATTATTATAATTTCAGGCTACGTTACAGTTGAAGGCTGCTTTCAAAAATCCAGATGTTGTCATTCCCTCCTTGGTTGAACTTCTTCAAAAATCTGACGATGCCACTGTATGTAGATTATTTCTAATTGTGTTATGAATTAAATGTTCAAAATCTCAGTTAAATTAAATCAGGTTAAATTGTTTGATAAAAACCATGTTGAATAATTTAAAAAGAGCTAAGTATGAGGGCCTAAGTACATCAAAAACGTCTTTATCCATGTTATTGAGTTCATCTATCTATCCTGAAGCTTTTAAGCTACCCCTGCCATCCAAACCAAATATATACTTTCCAATAGTATGTTTATTAAATAAACGAGTTATAGCTAAGCCTTTATAGTAAGGCTCCCAGGACTTAGGCCCTTTAAGATTAAGGTAGCGATGCGTATTTCATTTCTGCTGCCAGGCCATATTCTAGAAAGGCAAGGCAGCATCCGTTTGTGGCCAAAAAGGGCACTTTTTCCAGTGTTTATCCACTAAAAAGACTCTTTATACCAGTATTTTAGTAATTTCAAGACGGGCAGCGTCCGATAACCTGACGCTTAAAGGGCATGAAAAATGGCCTGGCTGCTCTTCAAGTTTTTATTCCCCCCTCTACCTAAGAGAACTTCATTTTAGATTCGCCAATACTGTGCCATCTTACTTCGAAGGAGGGTTGTAAAGCAATGGAAAAAAATTAACAATGACACCAAAATAAGGTAACACCCACTTATTCTTAAAAGTTTTGGTTTACTTTATTTTCATATTTTGTACTTATTTAGTTAACCTAAAACATCTTGAGAATAAGAAATAATCTTAGTGTGTGATGAAGGATGAATGCTCCATTGAGTGATCGATTCAAGCAAAAGAAAGCAGCTTATGATTTAAAAATAATATTAGATTGAAAAAATCAATATTCCAAATACGTTAAAAGCTAGACCTGATTTTGGACCCACCTGGTGGTACTTATCTATCCAAAGATGAGGCAAATATGATATTTCCTTTTAGTACATTTTAATCATTAGTCCACATTAGTCAGCTACTGCTATTTGGATTTTCTCTGGATATGTAGATTCTGTCCTCCATTTTGCACAGTGTGGATCCTCAAACATGCCAAGTCTGATTTTGAGGGACAAGTTTTCTTTAAATAGGCGCCTCAATTTTTATCTATACAAGCCACTACATAGTTTAATATTAACGTAGCATCCCAATAAAACTGTAAAAAGATTCTATGCTCAATTCACTTGCATGTGAAACCTTTAAAAAATGTTGACTTTGCTACCCTCAATAAAGACGCTGGTTTAGTTGGCCTGAGTATCTTTTTCTACTGTAAAAAAAGGCTTGTTCCAGCCAATGTAGAAAAACCAATTCCTAATAGTGCCATGGTGATGCCTTTTTTGTCAAGGCCCAAATAAACCTTAACATTATTATCATCATTTATTTGTTCATACATCATAATTTTATGCCATAATATGTTAAAATTGTCATATTTTAGACTGAGGCAGCTCCTCTTGGATAGCATTACTAAAGAACCAGTGTAAGATTATCTTTTGCTTTTGTTTATTTTTATAAAATGATAAATATGTTGTTTTCTTTTTACGTTTTCGAGCTCCCTTGCTGCTTTATACATATTCTTTTTTGTTTGCATTTTTAAAATGTTTTGTCGTCAATCTTTCAGGACGTTTGTTCGAATGTCAATTTGCCAAGTGGTAAGGATTCTTTTTACACCTTCAGATCCAACAAAGCAAAAGGATTTTTGTCAATTCTACGTTAATTCAAACTTTACTGCCTTACACTCTCAGATCCAATAATGCAAAAAGATTTTTGCCAATATCTTCCACTGTGTTACTTGATTTTGTTTCATCAAAAATATTTGATTTGTAGGCTGGATCCATTGCCAGGCATGACATTCCTTCCAACACGTGGCCAGAATTGTTACAGTTTATTTCACAATGTGTTCAAAGTATTGTCGTTGCCGAGAGAGAGGTATATTATAATTGCTGACAGTATTGAAAAAAGGGTTTGCTTGGTGTAGTTTGCTTGGTGTAGTTTACTCACGCGTAGAATATGCTTTAATCTAAAAGTAAGTTTCTTCAAATGATTTTTTGAAATTTTTCATCAAGTTTTTTATATACTGTTGTATTATATGTTTCACTTCAGGTTGGATTCCTTCTCCTCTCCTCTATTTGTGAAAGTGCGGCAGAAGAGGTAAGTCTTCAGTAAAAACAATAGCAGCATAGAGAGAAGTAATTTTAATACTTGTATTAAGATATCAGGTTTTAGCCTGATCATAGTTTTCTTTTGAGTCTTCAAGCCTCTAGTGTTTATGAGAATTCTTCAAGAATGTTGTATTGTCTTTCGTTTCAGCTAAAACCTGTGTATAAAGACTTATTTCCTGCATTTGGAATTGGTTTAAATGACGGGGACTCTGTAACCAACCCATTCATTGCAATTAAGTAAATATATCTTTAATATTGAAACAAGATTTAAAGTACCAAAAGTAGATTTATAGTACTCATCAAAAACTAAATCTAAATCTGTCTAAATCGTTAGTAGAGCAATTAAACTAAAAGCTGAAAGATCTAACTTCTAAATCCTTTGTACCAGTCATATTCTTTGAACTTTGATGCAGTATCAACCAAATTTGAAAATGTTTGTTGTTCACATTTGTTTTAGATGTATGATCCCACTTCTGATGTATTTTGGTACAGACGAAGAGGTAATCTCTCTCTCTGTTTATCGTTAATATTTTGTTAATGTAATGTACAATCTTTCTTATAAACATACATCAACTTAACTCCACTTTGATAATTTTTAGCGACTTAGCTTCTTTCTAGCTTTTTCTCTTTCAATATGGTTGGCTCTCTCAAATTGGCTCTTCCTAGTTAGATATCCAGTTGTCAATTTTAATTTCTCTGAAATTTTAGATGTTATTGAAACCTATGCTTGGCCAGGTTTTGAACATCATTCAAGCACTTGTTAAAGTTGATGAGGTAATTTCATTTTCTGACAATTTGTACTTATTATTTTGCTATAAAAGAATCAGCAAAAAAATGATTGTAACTTTCAAAAATATTGATCAGTAAGTTGGATTTGTCTTTGAATAAGAATGTTCATGTTGAAAAATTTTCCAAAAAGCTGGAGAACATATTTATTATATAATTAAGAGTACTTTACATAGCAGTTTCCTATCAGTCCCTATTTCTTTCTTTTTCAGGAAAAAGCTAGTGAAGCATTAGATTTCTTTGACGAACTTGTTCAAATCGAAGTGGGAATTATAGTACCTTACGTCAAAGATCTTGTTCAGTTTTGCATGCAGGTATTATCCGTCCTTTCATTGTTTGAATAAACATGGGCCATAGTTTGCACATAGTTTGCAGAGGGGTATAAACCCCCCTAGAATTAATTAGGGTTATACTCATTCCCCTTCCCCTTCGGTAATGAAATCCTATCTCCCATTTTCACAGAAAATCTGTTTTGAAGGAAACTCGCTCTATGCACCACCAGAGTTATGAAAGAGTGCAAAATGTATACATTCATAATAAGCCAACTATTTCACATTATAACAATATAATTAGCGATTTCATTTTAACATGCTGCACATTTCAGACTGTAGGCTTTTGTATATGTTTAAATTGACCAAACTCACCTCTACAAAGACTCCCAAAAAATTTGGCATACCAACCTATTAAAAACGGGGGGTGCAAACTGTGGCTGTGACATACTTCTTCAATTTTAAGTTTATATACTATGCTGAAAATTGGCCACGCATGCTGGAAAAAATTTTGAAAAATGGCCTTTTTCTAGATAATCAGCTGGAAAACCTGGAAATAGGTACATTTTCCAAACATGAAAGCTGGAAAGACTGAAAAAATCATTTTCATAATTTCATTTTAATTTGTTAGGAATTCGTTTGAATTTTTATGTGATTAACATATATTATAAGATGTTATCTAGTATGAGTTTAGGCTTCTAGGATTTTTATGAGCTTAGATCTGTATGATCGATTGGAAAAAAATGTCTAGAAAAGTCTAGAAGTAATAATTTTGCACTCGCTTATAGCGGGAAAAAGGTACATTTTCCAGCTGAAAATTCTCGGAAAAAAGAGTGTCTTTGACCAAAACATTCCATGCTCTATCAGATGGCTGCTAATTTGCGTTCCTCCATTAAAAAAAGTTTCGAAATCCTATCTACTTTCAAACAAAAAACAAGCGAAAATTTTGTAAAGTAATCAAAACACAAGTAACAGTTCTTTTAACTTTTCCACAATTTCTCAATCTATGTGGATAAAGTCCATCTTTCTGTATCTTTTAGAATCATTTATTAATTATTTATTTTTTAATTTCACAGATCATGGGTTGCAGTGATTTGTCAGATGGTTTGAGGGTGAAAGCACTCTACTTGATTTGTTGGGCTTGCCGAAGGAAGAGCAAGGTCTATATCATTTCAATATTTTGATAATTATATATTTATGGTGACATTCGAGTCGTTAAAGCTTACAATGCTAGAGTACAAATGCTATTTGGTCAGGGTCCACTTAAAGTTTTTTTATAGACTGGATGGCGTGATTAAGTATGGTTTATATACATTTGTATATAATGTGTAGTGGTTATCATGCTCGACTTCTGTCCAGGAGGCTCGAGTTCGATACCCACCGTGGCACTACGATTCACTTGGCAAGTGAATGTTCCTTCGCCCGGGTCAACCCATGCCATGTGAGGGGAATTGGGTACCATAACTCTGATACAAGAGTATGGGTAGATATTTCAGACATTGTGGTGTGCCGTGACACTCAGGAGGTTCTACACTTGCGAGGACATCCGTTCTCCCGTGTAGTTCGAGTGTCGTGGTATACACCATGGCTCGGCAGCTCGCATCTGCAGGGTTGCAATGTCTGCTTGCGCTGTGATTCCTACTCCACCGTGGGTAGGACCCATTCCGATACATCGGAGGGCATATCTATCTATCTATCTATCTATCTATCTATATACATTTGACATGAAATTACTGCCATTTAGACATTGATGAAATCCAAACTATTACAACCGTTGGTGAAACTTCTTCTTTCGCTGATGGCTAACCCTGAGGACGAAGAGGATGAGGATACGCCTGAAGGAGATGAAATGAACAATCTGCAATCAGTAGCCGGTCAAGTGAGTCTTTTACTTTCTCAAATGATCTACCATTGACCATTGGCAGCTACCCTACCTTAATTGAAAATATTTCTTTTGATAAATTAAGGGTTGGCAATTGTGACCATATTATATTTTTGAGTTGCCTTTAAGTCGTTAATGATTATTAAGTCGACTTGTTGTTGTGTTGTTTAGGCACTTGATCTGCTTGCTCTTCATACACCACCAAATAAAATCATACCAATCTTGGTGAGTTTACTTTCAATTACTCTGCTGACTTCATTCTATAGAACTTACCATTCTTTAACTTTTCACTGAGAAATTACTCTATTTTTTTCTTTAGAATCCTCTGATTTGAGGTCTTTTGACTGATCAATTTCCAGTCTCTGGAAAATTTAGCTAAGAGAGTTTACTTTATAACAGAGCTCCAATAGATGACTTGATTGACTATTACCTTATTACACGAATATTACTAGGCAAGTATTCAACGGCCTTGAAATTAACACGCAAAAAATTAACACAAATTTTATGTGCTTTTTCAAGGACACCACGGCTGGTTTTAATTAAGGGGGTTTTTATTAACACAAAATTTTTCAATTCGTGTTAATAAAATGACTAGTAATACTCGTGTTATAAGGTATTATGTTTCTAATATCTAATTTTAGATGGCTGAGCTAGGACCGTTGTTTCAGAGTACTAACATTTTTGAGCGCAAAGCAGCATACATTGGACTAGGTGAATTGGCTGAAGGGTGTGCAGATTATATAAGGACAAAGTATGAATTGAATTGGTTTGTTTCAACCAATGATTACCAATGTGAAGTGATTGTCTACTCTCGAATGAAAAATATTTTCCTCTATTTCAAGTGCCTACTTGTGTTTCTGAGGCTAACTACCTATCTTTGACAATGGAGGTTTTATCTATTCGTTATGCAGTTTTTAGTAGGCCCAACTGGTAACAAATTTCATAAAAATTTGGACCATACATGAATAATACTTTATGCTATAGATTGATATTAGAAGGGCTGCCAAGAAAAGAAAAAAGAGAAGCCCTGTTTTCCAGAACCATTTAGTGAAAGCCTAGGCTACATCCCAAGGGTCCAATTTTTTTGGAAATTTCAAATTCATTTTAGACCAACAACAATTAAATTTGCCTAAGTTTTCAATAAATGGGTCCAGAAATAAAGGCTTCCCTTAAAATTTTTCTTGGCAGTCCTTTCAATATCCATCCACAGGGTATTATGCATGTCTGGTTCACTTTGTTCGAAATTTGCACAATTTTTACACCAATAGCACACCGCTATGCAAACGTCATAACTATTACTTTTAACATTTGACCGAAATTCAATCCCACAATCCTTTTCATCTTGATTCGTAATGCGTGCAAGTTATTACTTTTATATTGTCAATAAGTGTAATTGACTTGCAAAAGCAATTAATGCATAATGCAAAGGACTATTTAAATTTTTGAGAGAATTCCATTTTGTGCCAAATAGATGGCAGTGATTGTAGCTGGGCATCATTTTTCATTTCTTTTTAGACACTTGCAGAATGCCATTGAAACCACAATGAAAGGTTTGTTTTTCACGGTTCACTTCTTAAGCGTTAAAGGTCTATTCTTGAACCTTCTTTATACCACTATGCAGATTTTTAATTGGAAGAGATTGGTTGATATTCTTAATCAAAGTAAATCCCTAACTGGAAGAAAAACATTTATGTTTTCATTTTCCAGGCTTGACAGATGAATCTGTGATCGTCCGAAATGCAGCTCTTTTTGCTCTCGGACAATACTCAGAACATGTTCAGGTAATGTAGAACGAAGTTCTTTTAAACGTAAAAAATATCAGAAATTTTTTGAGGAAATATTTAGATGAAATTTCCATAGGGAATCTATACTTAGCAGTCATTTATGACAAAATTCCAATGGATTCCAACAAGCATCTTCTTCTTTAAAGCAGCATTCCAGGCGAATTTAGAATTGACTTAAATTTCTAACTTTCCCTTTTACAGCCAGAAGTTGGTAAATTCCACAGCCAGGTGTTACCAGCATTGCTTCAGTTTTTGCAGACAGTGATTGGAGACGAAAATGCTGCAGTGAACCACAGAGGAACTGTCACCAAGCTCTTTTATGCTATCGAAAAATTCACTGAAGGATTAGGTTTGTCGTTGGAATAAAATTTTGGTTCTTTTATGTCAATCCTTTTTGGACCTACCTCCGGGTACCCCGGTGGAGGTCCTGTGAATTAACCGTTGTCTGTTCGTCCGTCCGTTCGTCTGTTACCAGCTTTTCTCGAGATTGGCTCATTAGTTTTTTCTGATTTTTGGCACAAAGATGCAAAATGGCAATGGCTAAAATGTGACGGAGCCCGATTTTCGAAAAACATTTTTTTCCGGCTGAAAATGCCAGAAATATGCCGGAAAAACCGGTTTTTTGACATTTTCTCAAATTTTCATCTTTAGTTTTTTCTGATTTTTTGCAGAGAGATGCATATTCGCAATGCTCAAAACATGGCCTTAAGTTCGATCTTTGAGAAAAAGTTTTTTCTGGTTGAAAATGCCGGAAATTGCCGTTTTTTGCAGATTTTCATTGGATTTTTTCCTTATATTTCTATGTTTTTTCACACAAAAACACTATTGATAACAATGCTCACCATCAAGCATGATTCAATTGTCAATAAAACTGATTTTTGCGACTAGAACTTTCTATTTATTTTTTCCCTACAACCCTTCCCTCTCCCCCCATCAACAATCAATGATGAATTTTATTGCGTTATGCATTTTTGCTAAACGCTCTATTTTCTGACTGATTATTTTCATTTTTCTCCTCGCATTGCTATCTAACTTTCATCATGAGGTAGGTCCATTCAGCATCTAGCTTGTTCTTATTGGTATTACAATAATGTTTTTGAAAGTTCCCTCTTTTGTCCTAATTCTGCTGTATTAGCCTCCTTTTCAAAAGTTTTCCACCCAGGTCATTTTTATTAACCCCCCCCCCCCCCCGCTTATTCCAAACGCCCCCCCCCCCCGGCTATTAGAAGGTACCCAAGAGTACCTTGATTGGATCACATTTGATATATTCCATTCCGTAATTGCGTTCATAAAAAAATCTAAAGACTTTGAATGTTATTTCAGAAAAAGAGGTGATTGTACCATATACAGAAGGTTTAATGCAAGCTTACATCACTCTCCTCGAAATGAAGAAGGTAAACATATTATTTTAAAGCTTTTCTTGGCATTCTTATGACTAATCTATTCAAATAGCGACCTTAGTGTAGTGGTAGAGCATCTGGTTACGGTTCGCAAGGTTGTAGGTTCAATCCCCAGCCGGGTCATACCAAAGATGCTCAAAATGGTACTTGATGCCTCTCTGCTTGATGCTCAGCAATTAAGAAAAGGATCAAGGGTAAGTGGAGCAATCCAGGGAGAAAGACTGGCGCCCTCCCCTACCTTCGGGTAGATAGCTATTGAAAGAGGAGCCTTCGGGTCACCTCCGACTGCTGTCGTAGACTTACTTACTACTATATTCAAACCAGCATTATTTCTTTTTCTAGGACTCGCATACATCAGAGTTGGCGATCAGTGCAATCGGAGCTCTAGGTAAGTCTTCTTAATTAGTTTCATGTCAAGCAACTCATAACTTGTACGAAGTATTAAGTTCCCAATGGCTAACTGTTTCGTTTCCATTGCAACTTTATTACTCTATTATGAATAATTATTAGTTCTCTAGTTCTCTATGCTTTGCGTGTCCTTTTTACGTGTCCATTATTCAACTACATATGTTTCGTAAATTTTTGAACTTCCTGCCAAACTTATTTTATCATTTTCAGTTGCGTCAGCACAAGAACATTTGACGACCTTCTTCCCTCTTATCATGCAGCACCTACAGGTGAGCGGAAAATTATTTTTCAGGCACAGGACGGAAAGTGTTTTGTTAAAAAGTGTTTTGAAGTCGAAAGTATTGGATACTATTTCCCTGGGTTATTCACCAATGTGTTATGTTTTAGCTTTCCTTTGCAAATGTAAAAGCATAGTCTACACAATATACAGCTCCAGTAGACTTTTAGGCCTTTCTCTTGGTCTGTCGACACTGCTATAGGCGGCGGCCACTAGTGGCCCCAACTGGGAATTTTCTTTTTAATAAGATTAAACATAATAAAGGTTTTTAACAAAAGAAGTTTATCAATAGAGCTTTAAGATAAAAGAATGTTTAAAACACAGCTTGGCTAAGATTGGCTTAGGTTTGGAAACTCTCTATTGTTCACTAAAACTTCAGTGCGCATGCGATGTATCCGGAGAAATTCAATATTCAAAACAAGAGCAGTTTGCATATTCGAAAGAGTAGGAGTTTTACGCTCGAAACGAAGGAAGATATGACGTAGCCTAGTAAAAGCATTGTTATCATTGAACCCTTCATTTGTTTATTTCTAAACTCTGCTTTGTTTCTCATGTAGAACATATTAAGTCAACCGCTCACCCTTGAAACAATGGATATCCATGCACAGACTGTCGGTATGTTAAAGCATGTTATACTGCACATTTGCTTTATAAGAAACTTTAATTTTCAGGTCAGGGCTAGGGTTGTTTAGCTTTCTAGCTCTTTTTCTGAAAATGCTTTGATCCAGCTTGATCACCCCTGATATCATCCTCGTTCCCGCGTATTATTAGCTTACTGATATCGCTAGATAATACCCTGACATTGTCTGATTTTCGAATGACAAAGATTACGTAATTCAAAAACAAAACGTAAGATTTCATTTGCTCTTCTCCTTTGAAATTATTGCACTGCAGTAGATTTTGAACGACATGGCTGTAGTGTAACTTTGTAACGTCAGAATTTTTTATGACGTATTGTTTTGAGAAGTCCCCCCTCTGAGAGGGCTAGACCAGGGTACACCAGGGTATTCTCTGGTGTCCATCAGTAACATAAAAAAAGCCTGGAATACGCGGGGACGAGGTTGCCCTGATATTATACCATATTTATGCTTTAAGATCAAGAGCTATCTGCCATGGTTAGATTATCTAAAAACTTTTTGCATTACGAGATGGTAAAAAAATTAGCTAATTTGAGGGCTCGAGCCTTACCAACCTAGTTGTTTGTTTGTTTTTTTCTACCGTGGGAAATTTTTATCAGCGTTCCCCACTTTTGTAAATAGGAAAACTAATTGAATTTCCCTGGCAAGTTCCTGTGTTCGGTATAAAAGGCTAAAATGGCTTAGTATGTAAGTATGTTATACATGTGTACACTTGTGTTGAAGTGGGTCATTTTTTCATTTTCAGACACCCTTGGAGCGATTGCAAGATACATCAGTCCCGAGGCCTTTTTACTCAAAGCCGCTGAATGCATGCAGTTCGGTCTGGTAAGGTTTGTTTTGTCATTCAATTAGCTTTATTCCTCTTAATCGCATTGATTGCAACACACTTCAAGTGTGGATCTTTTATGTAGGATTCGTTTGACCGGGAGAAAGAGGCTTCAGTCGTCGCCCTAAGTGTTTAATCTATAATTCTCTTTTGATGTGCTTTCTCTTGATAATCGGTGTGAGACTTTGAAATGGTATTCATGTTCAGATAATTCAAGTCTGTTAAAAGTTCATTGACCTCAGGCGGATTTCTGTCCAAGCAAAGTATATAAAATAAAGAAGCTCTTCCATTCCATACCGTAATTCTGCATAATAATTCATCAACATTTTAGGATATGTGTGAATTTGCCGTGTAAAATCAACTTCCCGTCTCCGATGAAAGACCTTACCTTAATAATTGATTCAAATATTGTGACTTCTTTTCAGAGTATGTTGGAGAGTTGTGAAGATCCAGACCTCAGGAGATGCACGTAAGTTTTCCCGCCCACCGCTTCCTTTAATTTAATGCCGAGTTTATGTATGTGTGTTTTTTCAGCGACGGAGACGGTAAGGTTCTAATTTGGCTAGATCCTAAACCAGCCGAAGATGACGGTAAATCAGCAGTTTTACCGTCCTCGATTTTGCGGGTCAGAACTGCGGGTTTTTCCAAATCGCTTCAGTCACTTTACCGTCCTCAAAAGTGCAAATACTTAAACTCGCTAATGATAGTCAGAGGACGTTGATTTCGCTAAGTTTCAAAGTGTGAATTCCACTTACTTTAAAAGTGTCCAAGTACGCATCCATTTTCCAAAGAAGCAAGGGAGAATAGTAGGCATACCAAGGAGGGTGTCTTTTAGCAAAATGTAGAATAGCCGTGGTATTATGCTCTATTCTTAGTTTATCTACTTCAGCTTTTCCCATGTGTTCCATCCCATCTGTGTCTCTCATAAAAAGCCTTTTAAAGACTTCGTAAGGGTCAGGCTTAGCTTAGCTTCACTTACTTTGTGCACTTTCTTCCTAGGTACGGACTTTTTGCGTCCATCTCGGTCGTTTTGAAACAGAACATGGAACAATATCTTCCCACCATCTTCCCCATGATGATTCTCTCCCTCAAATCGAATGAAGGCATCGTGGTAAGTCTGTGAAGATTTAGTATCGAATGTCTTTGTTGTGAGGATTGCCTCATTTATCCTCTGGAGACTCACTGAGACCAGGAAACAACAAGGAAATTTTTTTTCATTAGAGCTGTCTGACACTAAAGATCAGGGCGCTGTACAAGTTCGAGCTTGACTGAAAGAAATCCAGCTCTCTGTCTTTCCTAATGTACTTGGGTTTTTTTTCCTAACAAAAATGTCATTAACTTTCAGTTCAGCCGACTCTGGTGACGAAAACCAGGACCCCTATTTTATTAAGCTCGTTGTCCTCGTTTCTTTCTCAATATATCAATAATGATTTTGAATTTTCAGGCGAATTATGGCGATGGAAATCAGGACCCTTCGTTCTTGATTGAAGATGATTGTGACGAGGAAGAGACACCAGGAGGAGAGAGTAAAGAAATGAATGATGATGACGACGATGAAGATGAAGACATTGCAGGGTTAGTCTTCGTTGTCCATAATTTTAATAATCGTGCTCTCATCGTTAAGCAAACTCCCTGATCATTTTCGGACAGATATCATCTTATACAAAACTTCGATTGAGTTTCTCTTACAAAAATCTTAATAAATTTGTTTTTGATCGATTTTTTTTGTTTTTAAAATTAATTTGCTTTCTTAATGCTCCCATTCAAAAAATATGGAAAATTTTGAAACTGTTTTCTGATTGCTTCTCAAAGTCTACTTTCCGACCTTTCTTTAATAAACACTCTAGATACAGCGTGGAGAATGCCTATATGGATGAAAAAGAAGACACAATCAACTCTCTCGCTGAAATCGCCGAAAATGTTGGGTAAGAGTTGCAATTTCTTTTCGAACTGCTTGAGAGATTTATTGTGACTTATCCTGACTTTTCTGACGAATCTTAAAAGGAAGTAGGGGGCAATGCAGTAATATGGAGATCAGAAAGTTCTTGTTTTAACTTTGACTGTTTCGTTCGGGTAGAATGGATGCTTTTGACTAGACGCTTCATCGACTAACTTTTTAAGAAATATCGTGATATTTTATCTTTAGAAACGGTGTATCGGATTACTTCGAAGAAATCTTCAAAGAAATCTTCTTGCTGGTTGACGTGAGTTTCAAAACATCTTCTCATCCTCGTTAAACATTCCAACGTGATCTCCTTCATTGTTATTGAATTTTAACGGTTGTGATTTTATTTGAGTCAAATTTAATGTAGGGTTGGCATGCTCCGAAAAATCGAGTAGCCTTAGAGAGCTAAATAATTGGCTACAACAAAAGGTTGGCCCTCAGTTATAAGGTTTTCTCACTCAAAAATGCTCCATTTTTGAGTTGTCAAGATTTAGTTTTTCCATTCGTGTTTAGTACCCTCACGCAAACGTTCGGAAAGCGTCGACGACAGCTGGCATTCGTTTATGTATCGTCCTCTACAAAATCTTGAAGAAAAATAACCCAACTGCTGATTTGTCCCCAGGTAAATTGTTTTTAACCCCGGGTTACTTGTTTTTAACCCCGGGTAACTTGTTTTTAACCCCGGGTAACTTGTTTTTAACCCATAATCTTCTTAGATTCACATCAATGGTTCAGCTCTGCTTTGGTTTTGAACTACTCGCATCCATGTTCGAAACCCAATCATTGGCTATTATAATACCTCACTGGTTCCGCTAGTATACTTCTATTATTCGAATGTTTCTATAAATCGAACTAATTCTCAGTCCCCATCATAGGGTTGGAGTATATTTCATATTCTTAATATCATTGTTATTATTTGATAGCCATGGGTTACACTTTTCAATTTTGCTTCGTTCTGTTACCTTGAATACAATGCCCCCTGGGAAAGATATTTTGAAATAGCCTATAAGATTTTCAATGGCTAGCCACTTTAATTATTTAATATTAATTCCTCGTAAAATACTTAACATATAATTCAAATCTCTCTTTTTTAATTAAAATAGATAAGACTTTTCGAGTGCGTGAGTTCGAATTAGCGAGAGTCTACTGTTACTTAACTGACAGCATATATGATTATTTTGACTTGATAAAGACAACCGTCGAAACGTCGTACACATACAGTGTTTTTATGTTCATTTATGATTATTTCAGTTCACAGTTGTCTATCGCGAAGTCTTCCGACGGCCATCAACACCATCAATCAAGACGATGATCGGTACGTCGTGTTAGCCTGTCTGGAAGTGTTGGAAGAATTGTTCAAAGTGCTGAAAGGTGATGCTTTCCCTGAGAAAAATCATGTGGTTGAATTCAATAATGCTCTCATGAACGTCTTCAAAGGAAAGGTTGGTTAACGATTCAAAGTTGTTTCTTTCAATTTTCCTTTTCAAATTCGGATCTTTAAACTCTTTGTTACCTAGGTTACGTAAAAGTTACACGAGATTCGGAACCTTTCTAATTCGATTAGTATTCTCGAGTTCCTTCTTTTTCATGCAGACACATTGCCAAGAGTTTGGGGAGGACGATGAGAGTTCTACATCAGAAGGTGACGAAGAATCACAAGCAGAATTGGATCAAATGTTGATTGAAAAGACTGGAGACCTGTTACCACAACTCGCTCAAGCAATGGGTGGTGCGCAATTCCAAAATTATTTCACCGCTTTCCTCCCTGAAATGATGAAACGCACGGTGAGTTCTCACTTAAGTCTGTTTGTTAAGCCCATTTTTTCGGATGTTAGTTTGCCATCAAACATTTGAGCCAGCATTGGCGGCAAGATTAAAGGTTCTCATTTTTCGAAAGTTAAACGTTTTTTTGGACCTACCTTGGAGGTGGTCCTATAAATTAACCCGTGTTCGTTCATTAGTTAGTTAATCAGCTTTTCTCGAGATTGGCTCATTTATTTTTTATGATTTTTGGACCTACCTAAGGTAGTCCTTTAAATTAACCCTTGTCCGTTCGTTCGTTCGTCCGTTCGTTCGTTCGTTCGTCTGTTGCCAGCTTTTCTCGGGATCGGCTCATTAGTTTTTTCTAATTTTTTGCACAATGATGCAAAATGGCAATGCCCAAAATGTGACGGAGCCCGATTTTCGAAAAAAAAATTTTTCCGGCCGAAAATGGCGGAAAAATGCCGGAAAAACTGGTTTTTCGGCATTTTCTCGAGATTTCATCATTAGTTTTTTCTGATTTTTTGCTCAAAGATGCGTATTAACAATGCCCAAAACATGGTCAAGTCCGATTTTTGAGAAAAAATTTTTTCCGGCCGAAAATGCCGGAAATATGCCGGAAATTGCCGTTTTTCTGGATTTTCATTGGACTTTTCCATATAATTGGTTGTTTTTTTCATTCAAAAAGATTATCAATAGCAATGCCCACCATCAAGCATGTTTCAATTTTCAATAAAATTGATTTTTGAAGCCGGAACTTTCTAAAAATCGCCGGAACAGCCGATTTTCGCCGGAAAAACGGTATTTCTTGAATTTCTTGAGCTGTACTTTATATTTTTTCATGAAATTTTGCACACTGATGCAAAATGTCAATACCTAAATTGTGACGGAGCCCGATTTTCGAAAAAATTCATTTCCGGCCGAAAATGCCGGAAATATGCCGGAAAAACTGGTTTTTTGGCATTTTCTCGAGATTTCATCATTAGTTTTTTCTGATTTTTTGCTCAAAGATGCGTATTAACAATGCCCAAAACATGGCCGAGTCCGATTTTTAAGAAAAAATTTTTTCCGGCGGAAAATGCCAGAAAAATGCCGGAAATCGCCGTTTTTCTAGATTTTCATTAGACTTTTCCATATAATTGGTTGTTTTTTCATTCAAAAACATTATCAATAGCAATGCCCACCATCAAGCGTTTCAATTTTCAATAAAATTGATTTTTGAAGCCGGAACTATTTTAAATGTCGCCGGAACAACCTTTTTTCGCCGGAAAGACAGTATTTCTTGAATTTCTCGAGCTGCACTTTATATATTTTTACACTGATGCAATATGACAATACCTAAAATGTGACGGAGCCCGATTTTCGAAAAACATTTTTTTCCGGCCGAAAAGGCTGGAAATATGCCGGAAAACCGGTTTTTTGACTTTTTCTCGAATTTTTAATTTTCATTTTTAGTTTTTTCTGATTTTTTGCAGAAAGATGCGTATTAGCAATGCTCAAAAAATGGCTGAGTTCGATTTTTGAGAAAAAAATTTTTCAGGTTACTGGAAATCGCCGTTTTTGCAGATTTCCATTGGATTTTTTCCTTGTATTTCTATGTTTTTCACACAAAAACATTATTGATAACAATGCTCACCATCAAGCATGATTCAATTGTCAATAAAACTGATTTTTGCGACCAGAACTTCCTATTTATTTTTTCCCTACAACCCTTCTCTCTCCCCCCATCAACAATCAATGATGAATTTATTGTGTTGTGTATTTTCGCTAAATGCTATATTTTCTGACTGATTTTTTTCATTTTTCTTTTCGCATTGCTAACTAACTTTCATCATCAGGTAGGTCCATTCAGCATGTTGCTTGTTTGAACAAAGACGTGTAACCGTAAACGCACGAATGTGACGGAGCCCGACTTTCGAAAAAAAATTGCCGGCCGAAAAATGCGAGAAATGTGCCGGAAAAACCGGTTTATTGGTATTGTCACGAAATTTCATCATTAGTTTCTTCTGATTTTTTGCATAAAGATGCGTATTAGCAATGCCTAAGTCCGATTTTTGAGAAGAATTTTTTCCGGCCGAAAATGCCGGAAATATGCCGGAAATCTCCGTTTTTGCAGATTTTCATTGGACCTTTTCCAAATATTTCTTTGTTTTTTTTTCACACAAAAACATTATTGACAACAATGTCCATCATCAAGCATGATTTAATTGTCAATAAAACTGATTTTTGCAACCGGAACTTTCTAGAAATCACCGGAACAGCCGAGGATCGCCGGAAAAACGTTTTCTCTTGAAATTTTCGAGTTTTACTTATATTTTCATGAGATTTTAGACACTGATGCCAAATGGCAATACCTAAAATGTGATAGAGCCGATTTCCAATAAACATACTTTTCTGGCCGAAAATACCCTGATTTTTTGCAGAAAGATGCGTATTAGCAATGCCCAAAACATGGCCGGGTCCGATTTTTGAGAATAATTATGCCGGAATTCGCCGTTTTTGCATATTTTTATTGGGCTTTTTCCTTATATTACTTTGTTTTTCGCACAAAACATTATTACTCCCCTTCCCTCTCCCTCTAAGGAGACTTGTTCATTTGTTGATGAAATATTCTTCTTCTATTAATCCACAGCGCAAGAATTCGAACGTTGCTGAAAGATCTTTCGCTGCCGGAACAATAGCTGAGGTAGGTCCTTCCTTTTTTTCTTCGATTTATTGAAGAAGGATCAACTTTTTGAACCTACCCCGGTGGGGTGGAGGTCCTATAAATTAACCTGTGTTCGTTCGTTCGTTCGTCCGTTCGTCTGTTACCAACTTTTCTCAGGATTGAATCATAGGAATCTTTTGATTTTTGGTAAAAAGGTGCAAAATGGTGATGGCCAAAATGTGACGGAGCCTGATTTTCAAAAAATAATTTTTTGGGGCAAAGTTGGGCCAAAAAACGGCTAAAAAACGGGTTTTTTGGACTTTGTGAGAAATTGGATCATTAATTTTTTCAGCTTTTTTGCATGAAAGTAGGGTACCATCATAGGTAAAAGATGGCTCAAGCAGATTTTTGCAAAAAAAATTCGTTGGCTCAAAAAACGCATGTTTATCTATAAGAATCACTATTAATAAGCATACATCAATGTTCTTAGTCAAATTACTCAATTTATTTATGAGATATGTTTTTTTTGCTCATGAGGGCTTACTTTTGAAGAATATGTGTGTTTAGACATGAAATTTTGGCTGCTTGACGTGTTTTTATAGAAAAACTGGCCAAATTCGATATTTTTTTATAAGCACATTATCAATTACTTAGGTATTAGCTTTTCTCGAGATTGGCTCTTTCATTCTTTATGATTTTTTGCACAAAGATGCATAACTATAAACCCTCGAATGTGACGGAGCCCGATTTTCGAAAAAAAGTGTTTTTGGGCAAATTTGGGCCAAAAACGGCTAAAAAACGGGTTTTTTGGACTTTGTGAAATATTGGATCATTGTTTTTTTCTATTTTTTTGCATGAAAGTAGGCTCAAGTAGATTTTTGTGAAAAAAAGAATTTTCAGCTCAAAAAACGCATGTTTATCTATAAGAATCGCTATTAATAAGCATACATCAATGTTATTAGCCAAATTACTCAATCTTTTGATGAGATAGATGTTTTTTTTTGCTCACGAAGTCTTGAATATGAAAGAATATTTCAAGAGCATGAAATTTTGGTTTCTAAACGTTTTTCTATAAGAAACAAACGACTAATTTTAATAGATCGTCACTATTTGTATTCTGAATGATTGTTCAATGGTCACGCTCACGTAGATATCAATTATATATGTGTTAAATGCTTAACCAGGTAGGTCCATAAAAGTATCACTTGTTTGATGTGCATTCTTTTGATAATGATATTATTTACTTTTTTCTGCACTGGTTCTAAATTAACTTGATTAAGTGTCACAAAATAGTCATCATCGTTATCCGATTTTAGATCATCCAAGGAATGGGTGGCGCCATTTCCACTTTCGTTCAACCGATCACACCATGGCTACTTGGTTTGTTGCAAGATGCTGATCCTGAGGTCAGAAGTAACGCCTCGTTCGCCCTGGGCGTGTTGGCGGAAAATGGCGGAGAAGCTGTCATTTCGTAAGTTAGAGGTTTTACTTATTTGGAATCTTAATTCTTGATACTCATCGTATTGTTTTATACAGAACACCCAAACAAGGGCGGATGATTGCCGCAATTTTGCATTTATCTTATAGGCTTCATTATAAAATATGACTTTATGAATACCATGATATAATCACAACAGCTTTCATAGTTTTTCAGCTGGGTTTTGTCAAACTTTCTGTGAAATTTCTTCCCGTTTCAGCCTTATGCAATCAAAGCATTCCTTGTTGACTCTGTTTTCACCTTTTCTTCTTTACTAGACTGTATACGAACATTCTGCAAGCGTTATTTGGTCTCTTGAATCAAGGCCAACCTGCGTTAGTACAAGATAATTTATGCGGTGCTGTCGCTCGAATGATTATGACGTCACCTCAAGCATTGCCCCTTGACCAGGTATTTTCTTAGGCCAGGAAGGTGATGAAACGGTTGAAATTATTTCTCGAGAGAGATATACATACACGACGTTACTTTTGCATTTAGACTACGTCATATTTACGTTTCTGATGACTAATAAGACAACTAGTCTATAAAACATGTAGCATTATATACATTTTTTACGAGATAAGGCGATAAATGTGTCTGAAAAAGAGTCTGTAGGTAATCATAAATTAGCGTTTTTACGTATTGGTGGTATCGTTGGTCACACCCTAAAAAAGAGTCTTGGATTAAGGGTTGAGTGAGTCCAGAAAGGGTCAAATGTGTTTATTTTTCTGTACGCATAGTTCGAATCTCTCTGCAATTCGATCAAATAAGATTCTCCGCTTGACTTCGAATTAGCGAGAGTCTACTGTAGTCTATACAATACTTAGTGAGATAAATGTTGGTGCGATACATGTTGCTGCAAAAATGTATCGCACCAACATGTAAATTAGCGTTTTTACGGGAGGGTGAGGGTGAGTGAGTCAAATGTTTCAAAATTTATTTTTCTTTAAAAGATTAAAACATAAACAGGCTGTTTCACGCCAGAGACGATCATCAGATCAGATTTAGCACTTTGTCACTACAATTTACTGATGTTGTTGAATGTCAAATATTTGTTTTTTGTGTCAGGTGTTGCCGGTGTTGGTAAATTGTCTTCCAATTCAAGAAGACGAACGTGAGAATGAGACGGTCACCAAATGTTTCATGAAAATATACGAAGCTAACAGCACTATTGTAAGTATTCGACACCACACCGAAGGGCTAGAGAGTCATCTTCAACCTTTCTCAAGCAAGAAAAACGTGAAGCCTTAAGATATGCCCGCATTTAGAATGGCGAATTGAATTTAACCCTTTCTTTGTTTTTAAGCGGCATATTTTTCGAAACCTGGTGATGGTTTTTATTTTCGAACTGGTCTTTATAAGAACCAGTAAATTTTCGCCAAGACTTCGTTGCGTTTATGTTTTGACACATTAAACCTCAAACTGTACTTATCCTATACTTGATGTTTGGTGAAAATAGGTATTTTCGAATCTATGCCCGATCTTCATCACGTCGATTCTTGATTTGTTCTTTAAATTATTTGGCGTTTTCGGCCTCATTTTGTATAGGGTTGCTCTTATGGAAAGTCTTGCACTTTGTTCTTTCAGTTGACTCCTTTCATGGAGAAGTTGATCTCTTGGTTTGTCAACTCCGTGAACAGCCCACAATCCGGTCTCGAACAAGGTATGTCCGCGCTTACACTCCATTCATTACAGGGTGTCCGGGAAAAAAATATCGAGTCGTACCACTTCTATAGAAAGAAAGTTCTTGTGTGTGTTTCACTAAATTTGCAATGTTCATCAAAGTTTCTCTCTGTGTTAATCAATAGACGATATCGACTTTCCGAATTCTCCCCGAATGATTACCCATGATGCATTGCCCAAAAAATTCACGGAAAGTCAATATCGTCCGTGAAAACCCAAACCATGGTTGGCCCTCGCGGTGTCACTAAACTTCAGCCCCCTCAATATGAAAATGCTTCCTACGGCACTGGTTAAACACACGCAACAACCTTCTACTCGGAATCATGTTTGAACTCTATACTTTCTTTCTGGACGCCCTGATCCGTTTACCACACAAGAGCAGAGGGCAAGGTTCCTTAAAAAGTTGCTGAAGCCGGTTTTTAAATTTTTCAAATCAGATTTTCTTATTTGGGAAAATTCCCTTTTGTCTTTTTAACCTTCCAGGTAGGTCCATTCAGCATTTAGCTTGTTTTATATTGACCATTTTAAAAATGTGAATAAAATCTTAAAGAGAAGATGAAAATGAGTGTTGCGATTCTTTCGTTGAGAATCTTTTTTGCTTGAAATTTTTAATAAGAATTTCCAGAGAATCAACTTGAATTTTTTATAATTGACCCATAAAGTTTTCCTTGTTCTACTCATCAATTTGTCTTTCATATTTCTAGAAACGCGAGGTCAAGTTAAACTAGTCGTTGCTGACATACATCAAAAGTTTCCTAATGAGACCAACCAGATTATGACGTCATTGAATCTCTCAACAGATGGTTGGTAACCCGTGGCAACATTCCAGGAAAGTACGATTTTAAATAAACTTTCATTTTCCGGAGAAAGACCAACAGAAACTTGTCTAGCATATAGACCAAGGTCTTCCAAGACCACTAAAAACGAAAACTTATACTAAAGTACTTTCGAGTACTCGATGATGGATGAGAAATTTTTATGATACAAATGTTTAATTGAGATATTTAGTGTGTAGGTTCGTTGACATTTGATTTACTATGGCAACGTGAGAGCTCTGATTTCATATTGGGCTGACGAATACTCTATTCGGAACGGGGGTTCTTCCTTTCGGTCGAGATAATGTATGTTGGTATAATATACACGATCCCTTATGATATACTGTCTTTCAAAATCTTGCTTGGTAATGATTTGCCTTACAAAAATAGTATGCCATCATTGTACACGCTTTTTTATAAGAATAGTGTGCTTTGGCCGAGGGTGAGCATTATTCTTATTTTTCTATTGTTCCAAACAATAGGCCTATTCTTCGAAACCCCCACCCTGTTATTCTTATAAATAAAGCGTGTATCCAATTTTCTAGAATTTATTTGATGTGTTTTACTTTTCGTTTTATTTTTAGTTCGTGTTTTTCTAATTATTTGTAAAGATTTCTATTCATATTTTTATGTAATTCTATATAGCGGAAAATATATTTTCCATCTCGCGTAAAACACCTCTAAATTTGATGGCTTGAATCCCTTCGCGAATAGCACACCGCTATGCAAACGTCATAATTACTTTAAACATTTGACCGAAATTAAATCCCACCATCCTTTTCATCTTGATTCGTAATGCGTGCAAGTTATTACTTTTGTATTGTCAATAAGTGTAATTGACTTGCAACAGCAATTAACACAAAGGATGATGGGATTAAAACTCGGACAAACAGTAATTTTGATGTCTATTTTTAGAATCACTGCGGGCTTGTTTTAAAAGGTGGTGCCGCACCATGGGGTACCACAATAGTGTACCTTATGGTCTACCCTGATTTCTCATTCCCACAGCATGATAACTTACTATCTTTGTAGATAAGCTGACTGTTCAAGCTTTAAATACTCCCAATAGCAATAACAATGGTTCCAGAATAAAATTTCGCTGAAAAAACAACATTTTCTTGTTTTGTATACCATACGCGGAAGAATCTAGTGTAGCGCTGTCGTTTCACGAAAAATCTTTGCGCGGGCTTTGAAATTTTACAGACTAGAAAACGTATTGTTTATGTTATTTCCTGATATTTTCCGATTCGGGTTAGATAGCTTGCTATTTTTTGCATCAAAAGACTAGTGAGTTCCATCATTTTGAAATTAGTCTTGTTAATTACTGTGGCGAAATGTTGTCAGCACTGAAATTCAATATCATGATTTTATTCCCAGGGAAATTGATGAATGAAATAGGCAGAATAGTGAAAATTAACCCATTACATAAAGGTAAGGTTGTATTATTCGCGTACTATTTTCCAGTCTGGTCTGTAATTTTTTTTCGGGGTAGACCATAAGGTACACCATTGGGGTGCCCCATGGTACGGCACCACCTTTAAAAACAACCCATCACTGATGTATGCTTTTTAAATAAGAATTTATATGTTTCGAGTATGCTTTCTTATAACTGAACAATTTTAAAGGACCAATGGAAAATACACATGAGTACAATACAATACAAATGAGAAAAATTCTGGAAGCGGGTGATTAACCCGGGGGGCACTCATATAGTCCAACCCACGGCATATGCCGCCCTTAAGGGTAGGTTTGTCGAGACCCTCGGAATAAACTGCAAGGGTGAACTTTTGATATAGTGCACTACGATGGTCTTCTTTTTGCTGGATACACTGTAAGGGTGTGTTTGGGGACTGCTGAATTGCAAGACTGACAGTAAAAATGTGATATATCTTTATAAAGTTTTGACTCGCACCTATTTTGATTTGTTTTGCATAATGTGTCGACATCTCTGGCTCTTTTTCAGGTTGCTTCAGTAAAATAAGATATGAAATCAAACTCCACTGTAAGGGTCTGAAAAGTTCGGTAAAATGCACTGTAAGGGTACCTTTCCACTGCTCAAGGGCTGCACTGTAAGGGTCCCATTTTGGAAACCATTTTTTGGCGGCACATGCCGTCGTTTAGAAATCAAGTGCACAAACCTTTACCTGGTCGCCGGTTGTGGTCGCTATTTTTGGCCGATGTTTAGAAACTCCCACGACATAGACAGGCAGCTAATGACATCAAAAAAAGTGAGATAAGTGAAAATTGAGGGACAAATATTGAGTACTTATTTTGAAATCCTTATAGTTTAGAGAGTCAGGAAAATTTACTCGGCGTGTTTAAAAATCTTTACCGGACGTGTCCGAGAATAATTTATAAATTGATGACGTCACAAGCAAAATTGATGTTGAAAAATTTTAAAGTTTTATGTACCATTCGAAGCGTTTTCTGATGTAGATTTTAAATCACATCAGTCTCAATAAGTAAAAATTTAAATATAAAAAGTTATGAAGGTCCGTAGCTCTTCTATGACGTCATTTTTGAAAAAAAACCCTCATTTTATAAGGAATTACGATCTCAATTTTCTCGAGTTAGGTTGAGAAATCGAATATACCCGTTTAAATGTCTTCTAAATAGTTTTTGACGAGCTTTCGAATGGTATAAATTGTTTTTCGTTTTGATGACGTTGAAATTTGACATTTTCAGGGAGTTAAAGGGTCATGATTGACCAAAATTACATGTCAAATTTAAGTCATAACTTTTGAAATCTAAATTTTTACTTATTGAGACTGATGTGATTTGGAATCTACATCAAAAAACGCGTCGAATGGTATACGTATATTATATCATTACTATGTGCGGAAATCAAATTTTCACTTTTGGTCGTGACGTCATCAGCTAACAAATTACTACCGGACGTGTCCGTTAAATAAATTTTCGGACGCCGAGTAAAATTTTTAGGATCAGTAGATATATGGGAACAAGATAAACCAACTCAGCATTTGTCCAAAAGTCATCCAGATTTTAGATGTCGTCAGCTGCCTGTCTAATATTTGTCAATTATTTTCATACCCTCAAATTCATTTACATTTAAATCCCCATGAGAAAAATGCATGGGAAAATAGTAAACCTCTCATCTACGCTAAAGGGTGGTACAATGAATATTAATAAATAAATAATCAAATTTCCCTTATTTTTCTTATCTATGCTCAAAGTGAGCTACAAGAAATTCCAATAAAATCAATATTTCCTCTCTCTTTTGGTTGATTTTCTTTAGGATGATTTTGTATTTTTGTGTTCCCTTGGTTTTGTCTAGGTCAGCCAATAAATGAATCCATTATTCCTCCTATTGTAATGTAACTAAGTGTGAGAATGAATGAAAAATTGGTTACAAAATTTCGTTAAAATCCAATGATATAATTAAGAAGAAAAATTTTATCAAATTACTGTCAATAATCATTACAATTTTTGTTCAAAAAAAATGGTGCAAGTTGTTTACAAAATTGTTCATAAAAGTAAAAACGTTCTGCAGTGAGCGTATGCAGGTAATCTTGTGTGTTGACCCACAAAATGAAGAAAGGGGCGTGTATAAAAATCATGCTCAAAGTTAGCAATTCTTTTGTTGCCTTTTTCTCTTCTTTTTGTGTGCGCTATGTATATTTACAAATGTTTAGTTCTTCTGTTTATCAGTGAAGTGTCGTAAAATATTTGTTTGAAATTTTTGTGTTCAAATGCTGGCGAGCGAACGACATGTTGAGGAAAACAGAACAGAAGTGTGAGTCTTTCGAATGTTAATTTTTCCTTATTGAAAACTTGTAAATTGCTTGTTTTTACTGATGAATGGTTGTTTTATTTTACTGCTTTGTTGTACTTCCTAAATTGATATCTTTCAACACGACGAAGGTACGTCAGCATTTTAAGTTTTTTGTTATTTTTTTCTAATGTAACTCTGAGTTCTTTTGTTTTGTTTTCGCAAACATTTCACGAAATTATGTACAAATTGAGGATATATTTTTTTGGAATTCGTTGAAGAATGTTTTACAAATATTCATTCCATTAAGAGAAATTTAAGTGAACATTTCTAGGAGGGTTTTCAAACAAATTATCTTAAAAACTGTCGTTTCTTTTTTTCAGATTCCATTGAAATTCCTCGCACACCAATGCTGAGAAATACGCAACCAGAGATACAAAATACTCAAGTTTCATCAATTGAATCTGATGATTCAGAGGGCCTATGGACGGGCGACGTGGAGTCGTGTTTCCAGGAAGCGCTCCGAATGTACCCACCGTGCGGCCGCCAGAAGATCATGATTTCATCACGTGATAAGATGTACGGACGTAACGAATTGATTGCCAAACACATCCTCAACATGACAGGAAAAGTTCGAACTCGTAAACAAGTGGCCAGTCATATTCAAGTTCTCGCTCGAAAGCGCGTACGTGTCCTCTCCTCCAAACAGAGATCTATGCTGCCGCCCAATATGATAGCACCCTGTCTGCCACGCCGACATTATTTGACACCCCAGCAGTCACGTGGGCAAATCTACAGCCAATACGTAAAATCCTGTCAAGAACCACCTCCGCCGCCTTTAAGTCACTCAACTCCAATGTCCAGTCCTTTTGATCAAGCGCCCTACCATACGGGTGTTCCCGCCCAATCAACACCCATCTACGATAACATGCCAGAGCTTCATCATCATCATTTCCGTCACGAGCAGCGACGTTATGCGGCAACCAAGATACCTTACGTTCTCTCTCCGCCCTTTCCACCTCACGCCTCCCCACCAAACAACAGGTACCACCTGCATCACGATCAACCTCCTCAACATAGTTTCACCCACGCTGATTACCCATCTACGAACGAAAACATTCACCCATCCGTTATCAGTGATCATGCATTAGATACTTACAATATAAAACACGAACTTCCACATTCCACTCTTTATCCACCACCGCCTGAGCGAGAACTGAAGCCACAGCTACCGCACTACCAGCCTGCACCCTCTCATCTCCACAATCCGCACTCATTGGTACCACTAACGGCATCAAAACAAATAGGATATTTTCCACCACCCACCACCACCAGTCCACTAACGCATCCTCATCTCCACAACTCCACCCTTCAACCAACCCAACCAATGGAAGATTGGCGGTCACTTCAAAATAACTCTTATCAATTCACCGACAACCAACGAACATTCACCGACAACCAACGAACATTCACCGACAACCAACGAGACATTCCAATCATGCTGCCCCAAAATCTTCCGCGAATGACGTCACCTAATTACCAGCAACCACTTTCCGAAGAACATCCGATTTTAACGAAAGCTCCATCTTTGATAGACGTTTGTTCGAAAGAGGGATTGAAAAATTCTTTTGACGAGGAGGATCATGAGGATAGTAAATCGCGTAAAGATTCTGGTCGAGGTAGTTCAGCTGGTTCTGAAGTTCTCGATGGTCTGTTAGACCTGGAACCTTTCCAACATACTTTTTAAATGTATTACATAATGTTTTAGGGCGTTAGATTTTTTATGACTTTTTGTACAGTTCTTTGTTATATTTCAACAAGTTATACATAAAGCTTTCGTGTCACCCTAATCCTTTTCAGCTTCTCGAATGTTCTTTATTAAAATACTCTCTACTTTGTCTACCTTAGCGGCCCTTTTTACGCTGGCCCTTATTGGCGTTATTTTTAGGCTCGTGGCGCAATAAGGGCCGGCGTAAAAAGGACCAAAATTTTGCAATTTTACCTAAAAGCGGTCTCAATTTAAAGGATTTTAGGCATGATTAAAGGATGAAAACTGTCCATTTTTTTACTCTATATCCACGAAAATCGATGATTTTCAATGGAATTTTCAGCAGTTTAATACTGAAAGATGACATTTTAATGTAAATTTTAGTTAATACTCACTGTTTTGAAGCCTGAATAACGATTTTTACAAGTTTTGGTGTTATTTACGGCCCTAATTGGCGTAAGCCCAAAATTAGGCTGTGGTGGAATAAGGGCCGGCGTAAAAAGGGCCGATAAGGTATATGTCTGTCTATAATTAACCAAAAGGGTTATGTATTTGCTATATGGCCATATTTTAAAAAGTATATTACGTGAAAACAAAGAAAGCACTAAATTCGATCCGTCATTCTAGATCCGGGGGAGTACTTAGACAAAAACGGGCACTGGGTACGTGTAACCCGTAAGTAAACTGGAGTCGTTTATAATGCGTGTAATACAGTAGTATAGACGTTATATGATACAGTAGACTTCCGGTTATTCAAACTTGCACTTATTCGATTAATTCGATTATTCGTTCCCCTTCGATCTGCTTACCCAACTTAGGCAAAAACACTCTCGGTTATTCGAACTTTCAGTTATTCGAAGAGACTTCTATTCCCTTGGGGTCAATTATAGGCTAAATCACCCTCAGTTATTCGAATTTTTCTTTTCCTCCAAAGGTTCCTTGCGTTTATTACGCTCAACTTAACCACAATGCCTCAATTCCTTCAAAAAAGTCCATCTTATTAAGGTTATATTTAAAATCTGGCTGTAAAGCGAATTTTTTAGTTGTTTGAACTCCGGGTTATTTGAAGTAAATTCTTATCCCCCTTGGAGCTTTATTTCTACTATGTCTGAATTAGTCGTTAGCTTGCTAGACTAGAAAGTAAATTTTTCGAAAGTAATATTTTTAGCAATTTCGTCTCCCCTTTTTTAATGATAAGTAATATTCCTGATGATTGGCAAAATGGTATTAACATTCTATTGAGATGTGAAACTGGTTCAAGTTGAAGAATTGATGAGAAGAATGGGCAGTACAAGAAATATTTGCTTTGGAATTCAAACTCTTATCTGGACAATATCTCTGGAACAAGTTATATGGGATTGTTTACCGAGTGACCGGCTAGTTCGAAACGCAGGTCACAGGTCACAGGTCAACAGGTCACAGGTCACAGGTCAGTGATGACAGGTTGACTCTAATCAATGTCATTGCAGAGGAAAATGTTTGGAAAACACAAAGAATTATCAAAAACATAATTCTCAAGCAATTTCATCCATATAAAACCATTTCAAACATCAAAATTTAACCATGTGCTTTTATCGATCTTTCGCAGTTTGCGCCGTGTATAACGCAGACCAGAAAATTTAAAACCATATTATACGTATAACAGGTATATTACATATTGTAATGTTTGTAATGTTATATGATGGTTACATATAATAAAACTCATCGCTCTAAAACTACCTTCTCAGAGAACTCACGAGCTTCTGATTGGTGTAATTTTATATCCAGCCATATTGTTATCATCACATTCGGTATGCTAAATATTTTTGGTGTTTTTCTCTTGTAAGACATGATATTTTGTGATTCTGTCAACATTTTTGTCAAAAATTGTCATTAAGTCATTAAAATAATAACTGAATATTTAATTAGTTCCATCCTTCTAAAACCACTCTCTTAGGGACCTTGCAAGCTTCTGTTTGGTGCCATTTTTATCCATTCACACCATCCACATCACATTTTGTATAGTAAATATTTTTCGTGCTTTTGTCTTTTTAGGCATCATATTTTATGATTTTGTCATTATTTTTGTAAGTAAGCGTCACTAGGTTGTTATTTTATTCAATTGTCATTTTATAATATCTAAATAACATGTATTACTTTTTTGTAATTTAATGCGTTATGTATTGATGTTATGTTATGTATATGTTATGATCTTATTATCTTTTTTTCCGGTCTGCACTTTGTTGACCTGTGACATGTGACCTGTTGACCTGTGACCTGTGACCTGCGTTTCGAACTAGCCGCCGAGTGACCCCAAAACAAAGTCTTTAATGCTTGGTTCTTACATTCATGAGGTCAGAGGTTTTGTGGATTTTCTAAACTTTTGAAACTTTTGTGATTGTTTTGGTTGTTTTCCTGACTAAAGACACTTTGAATTTGTGATATTGTTTTCCCTGACTAGAGATACTGTATAGAGATAACTTGTATTTGATAAACATATTGCATCTTGGCTTGGATTATGTTTTTGAATGTTTTAACGGCGACATCATTTCTTGTTTGGATTGTTGTAGTGTTATCTTTTAGTGCTTCAATGTAGATAGGTTATTTCATTTTTTATCAATTAATTCGTGTTTATTTCATAGAATTTTCAGTAGTGTTGAGAGGTTGTCCAAGAGAGAGGTTGTCCCGTAGGTTGTCCCATACTATGGTCCAAGAAAGCATTGTTTCGAGGTTTTTATATTTCGTCAAAACTTGTTAAAACCTGTCAAAGACATTTATAGACATTTTATAAGTATTTTCTTTCCTTAACTTTATGGAATTTTAAAGAGAGCCTTCTCGTAGATCTTATCTATGTTTGACAGCAGAGAGATTGGTCTGTAGTTAGAAACATCAAGTGGAGATCCTTTGTTTTTGAAAACAGGGACTACTTGAGAAATTTTGAGAGCGGATGGAAAGATGCCTGTTGCAAGGGATTTATTAGCCTGGATATCCAGGCTGTAAACTATTTCACAGTCTAGTTTTTGATATTTCATGTTCTGGTTTACAGCCTGGTCTCCCTAGAGCGATTTGCATTCTCTTTAAGAGAATGCAGTCCGCTTGCTTGCGCTCACTTCGCTAAAACCTTAAGGGCCAATCTACACGGCGTGGAGCAAAAATAATAAATTCTAGAGCAAAAATAGGATAGTCCTCCAGTTGCTAGTGAAGATAGGGCTTTCTGTTACATGAAAACATGAAAAAGAAGAAAACAGAGGCAAGTTCATTTTCCAAGAAAACATGGTTGGTCATGATAATGCATGCAAACTTTTTTATGGACTTTGGTGTAATCTTTGGATGTTTTGAATAGTTTTAGATCTTGTAAGACTGCTTTTTATTAATTTCTGTTTTGCTGCCCTGGGTTGGCTAGGAAACATGGGTTTGCACTTTCATTCTCTAGGGAGACCAAGCTCTATAATTTTAGAACTTTTGTATGTTGAGGTAAATTTTGTTTTTTCTAAAATTTTGAGCTTGGATATCCAGGCTAGGGATTTATTACCTTAACTTAAGGGCTCTGACCATAGTCAGAAAACTGATTTTAGTATCTGAACATAAAAGTTATGTTTTAGATTCTCTGACACTTTTAACAAAGAATTGCCTTTATAAATTGCTTTTTAATCAAACCCCTTAAGAGTAATTAAGAACTTAATTGCAAAAATGATGTTATGAACTTTAAAAAGACGTTAAAAATATGTTGCATCACCTTCTTTTATAAAAAGTGCTAAGTTTTAATGGGTAATTAACCTTTTTGTTTCGAACTTTTTTCAAACTGTCCGCAAGAATTGAACTATTTCAAATTTTGCGGAAAATTTTTTTAAAAAGATGTGTCAAAAGTTATGACTGTTTTTTTTAAGCAAAATACAGATGAAAAATTGATGAAAAACCACTATTTTGAAGATTTCGAGACAAAGAAGCATTTACAAAAATGTTCCGCAAAAATTTTTATTGTTCGGTAAAAAATACACCATCTACTGCGAAAAAATTTTCAAAATGTTTTTTCTTCGCCGAAACTAAGCTCTTCAAAGTTGAAATACTCTTCCTCGCAAAAGTCTTCATTTTCTTCTTCATCAAATTTTTTCAATGCAATTTTTGAATTTTCAGATTCAGGAACAGTTTGTCTAACAGAAAATGTATAACATGCCATAGTTTTGTTGGTTACATCAGTCAAAAAACACATTTTAAACACGGCAATTATGAAAAATTCACTATGGTCAGAGCCCTTAAGGGAACTTATTTTGGCGGGAACTGATTTTGGCGAATGACAGCGTAAATCTGTTCTATTTTGCCTTATTTTGAGCAATTTTGATGAATTTCAGAGGTTATTTAGGCAAGGAAACAAAAAATTTAATTTTGGCGGGAACTTATTTTGGCGAACACGGCAAAATCAAAATCGAAAAAGAGATTGTTGGTCGCTGGCGAAAACCGGCGAATACCCTTGAAGCAGATGAGATGATTGAAGGTGAACTTTTAGTTATTCATGCCCTTTAACTTTCTATTTTCCTGTACTTTGTTTTAGGGCAATATTTAAACATCCTACGCCCATTTTTACTACACACTTTTTTTTAATAAGAATAGTGTACTTTGGATGAGGGTCAAGTATTCTTAAGAAAGTGCCAAAATTGAGGGTGAAATATTCTTAACGTATTCTTACTTTTTTAGACTTGACTTTTTTACAAACATGAGAAATGATAAATTTTGAGAGTTTTGGACTTTTGAGTTAACATTTGGGTTAAAATTTAATTTCTTTCTCAAAGCTTCAATTTATCTTTAACAAAGGAAGCATTTTTTTCTGTTAACCAAATACAAAATGACTGTATTCTTATCAAATTCTGTGAAATTCACCCTAGAGGGTATTCTTAAGTTATTCTTACAATTTGGCCAATTTTCCCCCTGATATTCTTATAGTAGATATTCTTATAAAAAAAAGCCTGGCTAAAAAAAGAATTTCTTTTGGAGGTTTGTCCCACAATAAGAGAGATATTTGTTTTTCACATTGGATTGATACGGATGTGGAGCAAGATTGGCCAGAAAGAGGAAAAGAAAAACATCTTTTTGCTTATATCAGCATAATAATATGAAACGGAAACACTTATGTAAAAAGAAAACCTTTAAACGCTTGTGACTCGTATAGAAAGCTTCAAAGATTGAAGTAATAATTCAAACAGAATTTTAGTGAAAGATAAGTTTAAAATTTTATATATACCAAACTTTTTGTTTTTTAGTTAACCCACTGATATAGTTACAAACAAATTTATTGGCTTTGATAGGTGGTTAATGCTCAAATATTAACCCCGTTCTTCAACTCCTTTCTCCGCTGTGAGAAACAAGAATCCTGAATATGCTACAACCATTGTTTGCTTACAAATAAACTAATATGGCGCTACACTAAATCAGCCAATAATCTTTAAAACTGAAGCATTTTCGAAAGGTCAAAAAGATTGATTTCAACTTCTTCCAATTCACCCTCTTCCACTTGAAATCATGAAACAGCACAATGACACAAAATTATTCTTCCTCTTCGTCGCATCATAATCACTAAATAATTAATTTCCCGCACCTTATCCAATCTCGTACTCTCACCACTAGACTTTTGCATCGCTTTTTGAATTTACTAGGCGTTGTTACACAATTATCAATTGCATTTTCTGAGCGCTATCAGAACGTTAAAAAAGTGGGCTAAGGAGGGATCTTACATTAATGATAACTCTGATGGGCGTGCTGGGGGTGTAACCTGGCTGTCATTGAAGAGTTGTCCTAGACACTACCGCGTGCCACAGACAGCGATCCCGGAGGGCGCTTAGACTAAAAAGTCTTCCTTAGTGAAATAATACACCCTGAACTTGTAATTCCCATCCTTCATTTTAGCATGTTACAAACAAACAATTTATAAAGCAGTAACCGTTATATTTCAAGCATGGGTCTGGACGGGTCTGGAAACAATAATTAGAAGATTTTTTAGACAAAACCAACCCTGGGGGCGACTAGTGTACTTTCAAAGAAAGATAACATCACAAATTTGATATTTCAGGGGAGTTTCTAAACATCGACCAGAAATGACCGATGGTCATAAAAATTTGGGCTATCGAATTTATCTGCTCTCTCCATCGTAGAGAACGCAGGGCTTGTATTGTTCGACCCAAATTGCTCCTTGTCCGACCCAAAAATTATAATTTTCAAGCTAAAGCAACCCTGATCGGACATTTTGTCCGACCCACTTGAAATCGATGGGCAAATCACAAAAATAAATCTCGTACACAATTTTATAAATCAGAAATAAATCAAAAATAAATCATAAATCAAAAACAAATCAAAAATAAATCAGAAATAAATCATAAATCAAAATTATTATCCATATAGCGGTCATTAAGTAAGCCATTAAAGATTCGAACGGCGGGCGGTATTGAAAGGTTCAATGACTCAAATAGTCATACCCGCGCTGAGAAAACTAAGGCGTCGCGCTTCAGAGGGCTGAAATATCATTAACCGCCCTGGTTATAGGGCAATAAGGTCATTTGCGGCCCGCTCGGAACTTTATTGAAGTCGTTGCATTGAAGCGAAAAGACTAAACTAACGTCAGAAAAAAACACTTTTTGGTCATTTGCGGCCCGCTCGCAAGGGTACTCAAAACTTGTTAAAGTCATTGCATTGAAGCGAAAAGACGTGGCTGACGCTAGAAAAAAACGTTGTTTGAATGTCCGATATGGATAATAATAGTAATAGCGTTAAGCTTTCGTTCGTTGTTGTCATTAATTCTGCCCTTGCAGTTTGATTATTAGCCCTCTAGTGCCATTTGCGCCCTCCGCTTCGCGTCGGGCCCAAATGACACTCTCGGGCTAATAATCAAACTGTGCGGGCAGAAAATGACAACAACGGCCTCAAACTGAACGCTATTGTTATAATAAATCAGAAATAAATCAATAAATCAAAAATAAATCATAAATAAATCATAAATAAATAAAAAATTTTCCATAAAATTACTCCTGTTCATAAATTAGAGATAAATCAAAAATAATTCAAAAATAAATCATGAATAAATCATAAATCAAAAATAAATCATAAGTAAAAAATAAATAAATCATAAATGAAAAATAAATCAAAAATAAATCATGTATAAAAAATAAATCAAAAATAAATCATAAATCAAAAATAAATCAAAAATAAATCATAAATCAAAAATAAATCAAAAATAAATCATAAATCAAAAATAAATCATAAATCTCGTACACCATTTTTTGAGTGATTTGCCCCTCGCTTGAAATCGTTATTTCGAGCCTTGAGAACGTCCAAATCAAGTTTTCAGATTATTCAGGGTTTTCTCAAACCTTTGGTAGGATTTGTTGGCTTCAAATCCTACCAAGGAGATTGACCTCTAGCCCTTCGGGCTTGAAACTCAATGCGCTGCTGGTCTGCTGGTCGTGGTCGCCGGTCGTGGTCGCCATTTCTAGTCGATATTCAGAAACTCCATATTTTTGATTCTAGGAATAGTCCTTAAAAAGTTATTTTTCTTCTACAAATTAATTTCTTAAAAAGTATTCAATTAAAATGGGATGATCCAATTCAATTTATGATAGCGTACCTAGAAACAACTATCCTTTTCTTTGATCTCCACACATAGGTCCTCCATATTCTTCTTCTTCTTCTTCTTCTTCTTCTTCTTCTTTCATCAAGTGATGCCATACTGGAAAAATGAAAACAGAAAAACTTTTTATGAGAAAATGAAATATGAATGTTAATTGTGGCGTTTCATATTTGTGGAATTTATTTTCGGAATTTTTGGAATTTTTAGAACTAGACATTAAACAGTAAACAAAACTTTCAGACGTTTCTTTTGTTCTTCTTCGTCTGTTTGTTATTGTGTCTAGAAAGAAGAGCGAAATTTCCATTTTACTTAATCGAGTGGACCTAATAATTAAAACCCACTTTCTTATCACATTAACATTAACCTTGTTCCCTGCCGCATTATCAACTTTTTTATGCTTATTGATAGCACTAGACTCGCATCAGCTTACACCGGGGGCGGGTTATTCTCGGGCGTCCACCAGTTATTTGATATTCCGATGGTGGATTGGCGGCTGCCCGTCGCCTAAAGCTAAAGCTATAAAGGAGCGAGCCAATTTCTCATCGGAGAGGAATGATAGTCGGCCTTTGATGTACCGTATCCCTAGTCGGGTTCAACTAGCCTTGCGCATAAAGCTAAAAATATTTCGGTTGGACTCGGTCTTGCAAAATTCCGTAATCTAAACCTTCCAGATGTTGAAAATTTTCCCGACCCTTAGAGCTTTAGCGTGTCGGATGAAAATAAATTCAGAAAAGACACGCAACCTCACCTCTTCGATTCTTTTTATTTGGAGATTGAATTTTTTATATATGGGTCTATTTTCAACGAGTGTGATTTTTTTCGTGCCTTGCGTGCCTTCGTGCCCTTCGTGCCTTTTGAAAAAAAGTTCGTGCCTTTGAAAAAAAAGTTCGTGCCTTTTGAAAAAAAGTTCGTGCCTTTCGAAAAAAAGTTCGTGCCTTTGAAAAAAAAGTTCGTGCCTTTTGAAAATAGTTCGTGCCTTTTGAAAAACGTTCGTGCCTTTTGAAAAAAGTTCGTGCCTTTTGAAAAAAGTTCGTGCCTTTTGAAAAAAGTTCGTGCCTTTTGAAAAAAGTTCGTGCCTTTTGAAAAAAGTTCGTGCCTTTTGAAAAAAGTTCGTGCCTTTTGAAAAAAGTTCGTGCCTTTTGAAAAAAGTTCGTGCCTTTGAAAAAAATTCCTGCCTTTTGCACACAGACTCTATCCGCCGAGCAACACATTACGTTTTATAATATACAAACTATGTTATATCATTGTATCAAAATAGTATATTATACGGACGATAGCATCGTCTACTAGTTCTTTCTCTTCTTCTTTGCATCCGCGCTAATTTGCACGCGTTTGTTGACTTCTCAAACCCGACAATTCATCTATATCCTTTTTTATCCTTCCTGTCTTTTCAAAACAAAACATTCGAATCTTGAAATAAACATTCGAAAGCGCATTCGTTAATATGCAATGTCTTCTTTTTTTTCTCATTTGTGTAATTCATGTAATTATTTTTCTAATAATCAAAAGTTAGTTATGAATTTTTATCCCGGGGGGGGGGGCACTCATATAATCTGGCCTACGTCATGTGCCGCGCTTAAGGGTGGGGTTTTTCGGCATCCCAAATGCACTGTATGTGGTGTGTTTTTGTGAGATTGCACTGCAAGGGTGGAATTTTAAAACAAATTCAAAATAATTGTTAAAAAGAAAGGTTTTTACTTCTCGTTTGTTTGAAAAAGTTTCTATTTTCTGATAATTACAGCTGACAAGAATAATTCTCTCCGTTTTTCTTTGAAACAGAAAATTTCCCGAGCTTCTTCTTTCATGGAGATTTACAGCTGAGAAATATAGTGCACTATAAAAGGGTTGAGTAAATCAAGAGAAAATGCACTGAAAGGGAACCTTTTCAACCATATTGAACTGCACTGTAAGGTGTAAGGGTACGATTTTGAAAAGCAGATTTTGCGCGGCACATACCGTCGTTTCGAAATCGAGTGCCCCCCCCCCCGGGGGTTTTATGAATTATGAATTTCAAAGACAAAAAGCAGCTGAAATTTGTTAAAAAAAATAAGTATACCCTGCTCGCCAAAACTACTTATATGATTTAAAGGCGTTCTAATAAAAAAGTGTATGTAGTTAAATCACCACCCTTCTAAGTTTTTTAATCTCATGAAGCTTCTGGTTATTTTTTTGTCATTAACTATTTTCAAAAGGCACGAACTTTTTTTCAAAGACACGAACTTTTTTCAAAAGGCACGAACTTTTTTCAAAAGGCACGAACTTTTTTCAAAAGGCACGAACTTTTTTCAAAAGGCACGAACTTTTTTCAAAAGGCACGAACTTTTTTCAAAAGGCACGATCTTTTTTTTCAAAGGCACGAACTTTTTTTCGAAAGGCACGAACTTTTTTTCGAAAGGCACGAACTTTTTTTCGAAAGGCACGAACTTTTTTTCGAAAGGCACGAACTTTTTTTCGAAAGGCACGAACTTTTTTTCAAAAGGCACGAACTTTTTTTCGAAAGGCACGAACTTTTTTTCAAAAGCACGAACTTTTTTTCAAAAGGCACGAAGGGCACGAAGGCACGCAAGGCACGAAAAAAATCACACTCATTTTCAACGACTACATAGTTTACTAGTCTGCGATTCAGACTATCTTCTTCTCGTCTTCTTCTACGATGGCCCAGCAGGCTCAAAACACGCACTTCTAGTTTTCACGCACTTCCAGTTCTTATAAAATTTGTGAACTAGAACTGTCTAGGGTCAATGGCCCAGAAGGTTCAAGTGACACTGCGCATTTCTGACTTTTTGTCACGGCGGGAAATTTCCAAGCGAGCGGCCCGCGTAATGAAATTTTTTTTGGTCTTTAAAATGAATGTCGAGTTGCGCAAAACGAGTTAATACTTCCGAGTTGTTCATATCAAGAGTTACAGGTTAAAATTTCCGAGTTAAGTGCTAGTCAGCAAAACTTCCCCTCAGTGGCAAAAATTGGGGAATTTTTCGGGCTTAAATCGGGGAAGAAAAAAGTGACCAAATATCAATTTTGTGAAAACTAGAAGTGTGTGTTTTCGAGCCTTCTGCTGGGAACGCCAAAATAACTCGAGTCGAGAATCTACAGGAAGGAAAATAACTCGAATATCTAAAAGAACGAAAATTGAAGTTAAGTTAAAAAACGAGAAATAACTCGAAAATTCAAAGGGAGGAAAAATACTCGAGTTAAAATACCAGAAATAACTCAAAATTTCAAAGTCAAGGAAAAAAACCGAGTTACGAAATTGAGAATGACTTCATAAGGTAGATATAAAATGATGTCAATATTTATTTCCGAAAATAACGTCATAACTCGTTTTTTTCGTAACTCGGTTCTTTAACTCGGGATTTCCGATCCTCTTCGTTATATTATCATCAACTCATTTATTAAAACTCAGTATCTATTTTGCTGACCATTACGGATATCTTTCGAGAGGGACTTTAGCGTCTCTAAAATATTTTTAGAAGTGCGCAGTGTCGTCACAAAAAAAGTCGGAAGTGCGCAGTGTCTCGTGAGCCTTCTGGGCCATGACCCTAGACAGTTCTAGTTCACAAATTTTATAAGAACTGGAAGTGCGTGGTGAGCCTTAGGGGCCATCGTATTCTTCGCTTGAGAAAATGATTGACAGATTAAAGTTTTTCATCCGTGCCGGGAGCTCGCGAGTGTTATGCGAGCGTTCTCGGCTCGAGCTAAAATGGTAGAACTTAGCTGCGGCAGGGGGCAGATCATTTAAATGGAAGTTGGAAGTTGTTGGACATTGGAATGTTTACCTACAATGTACAAGAAGCGTCTTGACAGAAGAAAATGCTTTGTTTGGTTGTTAGTCTGAATCGCAGACCTCTATAGATATATATAGATATACTCCCTATATTGTATATTGTATATAAGAAACTTTTTTCGCTAGGCTAGAGGATGGAGCATCAGCAGCAGAAGCCCGCCCCTTTGTTTGGTTGTCAATGATAAAAGTACTGTACCGTTATTAATTTTGTTAGATCTGACAGATTGATGCTTGTGAGTGTTCCAGGGGATTAAGGCGGGGTCAAAATGCTTGCAGCGTTACAAATAATCATTTCTAGAATCTCACTTTAGTTTTACAGTTTTAGGCTCACAAATCAGTTCGAGAAATTGCATACCGTGAGATTGGGTAACTTGCATCAGTGGAGGCTAACATGCATAACCCTCGAATGAATGACCCGTCTGGTCATTAAAATACAAAGTTAAATCAAAACAAAAATGGTAGAGTAAAGCTGTGAGCGGAGCTGAATATAGTTTATTTTTATAATGACCAGTCAGGTCATTAATTTTAGGTCTATGCATGTTAGCCTCTACTGATCCAGGCGTCCGCGCTCGATAGGATCAATCATCGGAATGGCTCGATATGACAGATCGATATGTGATCGATGGATTACTTATCGATCCGGATAGGAGATCAATGGAAGATTGAGCCATTAAAAAGTCTTGAGTATCGATCCTTCGTTGATCCATTATCGAGCTAGTATTTCAATCGAGTATATCGATTCGTCATTGATTGTTCAGTCGAGTACTGAGCGATCTTGTCAAGCAGTGCGACACAAACAGCCATATAAACAAAACTCAACATTCTCACAAAAGTTGTCTTTTTGATTTCCCAAACATTCGTCTCAAGCGTTCCCTTCCACAATAATTTATGTAATTGCAATTGCGGTCAGTCCACAGTCGGCTTCAACATATACACGTGTTTTTATTTACGTGACCGAAGTGCTTACTAAAACAATTCGGGGGTAAATAGCGAAGCAACACAGCAGATTATTCGTAAGTATCTTTTGGCATTGACAATCAAATACAATATATTATACTATATTTCCTTAATTTAAAAATCAAAAATTCATTTTTCATTCGCGAAAAATAAAAATAAAAGAATAATGAATTAATATTACATACTAAGACGCCCCCGTCTTTTACTCTCATTTAATTTCCAATCTCGGCACGTGCAAAACGCCCGTCCGCCCAATATCCACCCAATCAGCTTAAATTCACTTTAATTGTCCTTTGACATTCAAAAAATAGTATTTAAAAATTTTGAATTTATAATAATTACAAAAAACAAAAAGTTTGATACTTCATTAGTGAAATATTCAATAAATTCCTGGTTTCAATTTTCAGTGGGCGTTCTTCTAGGGCTTCGTTTATCGCGTGTTTTGACGCGCTTCCGTGCTCTCGAAATATCGCGGTTTGAGACGCACTGTCAAGTCATCTCTATACAAAAAAGAAAAGCAAAAAACCTATCGAATGAGAACATCATAATGTTCCACCGCAGAGTAACTTGTGTTTTGAATCTATCAAAGCAATTAAAACCACTAGAAATCTTCAAATCCCACGATATCCAAAAACTCGAGAACACGCAAGCAAATTGATTTTGCAACGGTATAAATTGAAACTTGAAAATGTTATTAACACTTAGTTAATTGGCATAATTAGTGAGATTAGATATAATTTGATCATTTTTCCGATTTCATTTTTAGGGCCTGTCTTCTTTGGAATCAAGATGGAGCAAGAAACGAAGACTTTTTATAAGAACAAAAAAACTCATCAAGCATTTGCTTTGCGTTTGTTTTTCTTACCAAAGCTGTGAAGATCACATGTCAGAAGGATAAGCGAGCAATAGAAGAACATAATAATCTGCACAACACTCTCGTATCACAGAACCCGGTGGGGACCTACAGCGGGAAATTTCTAGTGCAAAATATCTTAACGGGGAAGAAAATTTGGGGTTTTAAATGGTCGGGGAAAAATTGCGACGGCGTGTACTTTTGTTAACTCTTCGAAATTTTCATCATTTCCCCCCAAATTTTTCAAATTTATCCCCTTTGGAAAGTTCTATCGGCTATCTGAGCCCCTCAGAATGACTTAATTACTCAATATGGAGTTTTTCTCTCCCCAATTCATAAACGGATGATATACATTGTCCCGGGACATTTACTAACACGCATAGACGTACATTTTCTATATTTCATATATAATAGAACACCCCTTTCTCAGTGACCCAGTGAAGTTTTGAAACCCACCGGGTCTTAATATAGGATCTCCAAAGCTCGCTAAGTGATAACCTTTAACTTCCTCTGGTAGGGAAAAATTGACTTTCAACTAATATTCAAGAATTGTTAAAAACACTGAGATTGACCGGGGTAAGACGGTAAGACCATAAATAAGATCTTTGATTTGGGTTCTATGCAATTTCTTTCACCGGGTAATTCATCATTGAGTGGAGCTGACCGGGTCACTGATATAGGGGTGTAATAAAATAATTTGTATATATAATCTCCGTGGATACAATCGGGTGCATAGTTCTTCGCGCTTCGATGGTGAACAAACGATTTTTCTGTCGTGTTTTAGTCAAGTTGACAATTAAGAGTCATGTCTACCTGAGAACGATCTCGATTATCGGTTCACCCAGTGGTCCCTATAAAAGGCAACGAATGAATTAAAAAAAATTGTCATGAAACTAATTTTGCGGTATATTCAGGGCTTCATTAGATTATGACAAAATTGTATGACAAAATTATTTTACTAGAAGAAAAGATACATATTAAAATGGTATAAATGATGACGATAAAACCAGGTGAAACATTCGAGAACGAAATACCTTTTCCTAATTAATGTTGTATATGCAATATGACGATGCGTTGACTTCTCGATCCGGGATACTTGATAGCTGTACCATTATTCGGCAAGTCCATTTGGAATATCTAGAAAGAAAAGCAATATATTCAAATTATTTTAATCTTCAACTGGCAAAAATCTGCCGCCACTTTAGGTGGATGAAACTTCGCGTGGAGTAATTGAAAATGGCATCGACCTCTAACGTTAGAGGTCGATGAAAATGGTAAATTCGTAATTTTCATGAGTTTTGGCCCTTTTCGCAAAACTTAGTTCTTGCTATAAATTGAAAATCCGTTAAAACTAAAGAAATTTGGTGAAATCTAGTGAAAAAGAGGCTGCTTCGCAGCGAATTTCTTACTCAATTCTCTAAAAAAAGTACATGCGAAAATTAACCGACTTAGGGTAATAATAGCGGTATTCTAAGTCGCGTCATTAAGACAAAAGTGACGAGAAAGTAAAAAATCCCACTCGCACAAGATAGAGATGTAATGTGTATTCCGACAAGGACATGATGTGTATTTCCTTCGTTGTGAGACAGGGAGATAGGAAAGCAAAACATCACTCGCACACTCGCATGAGACAGGGATGTGATATGGTATATTTCCTTTGTTGTGACACAGGGAGGTGCGAGAGGCGGGAGAGCTAAAATACCACTCGCGTGATACAGGGATAATACGTACCTGATAAAATAATATTTCTTCCCACTATTCTACCGAGCTTTTTACGTTGCCTTAATATATATTAATGCTTGTGAGAAAGCATAAAAAAAGCAAGCTTTTATCCCCTATTATTGATCGTGATACAAAGAGGGCCTTAGATAATATCCTTGAACTCATTCGCATGTCAATGACCTTCTTAAAATAACTCTCACAGGAATCTGCAAAGACGTCATCCTAATAGACGTAATAAAAAACTTACCATTGTTGAAAGAAAAACTTTTCGTAATCACTTGGGAATATAATTACTACTTGCATCGTGTTTACGTCATATTTCTCGTCTCTTCACTTTTTTTACCGTGTAGGAGTGCAAAACATGAGATTTCTATAAGGAAATTTGAAAAACTTCACCGCAGATATATTTTCAATATTTTGCTCAATTTTTCGACTGCAAGTTGTGGGGTAGCAGAAATATATATCAATGTGTTCCTTATAAGAGCCGCTAAACGAATATCGTATTTTTGTTTTCACCACGACGTGTTATTGAACGTTTTAAGTACTTTTTGTTTTAAGCCTTTGATCTTTCTTTTTTTTCTTTTGTTTAGCGTGGCGCTAAATGATGTGATTACTCATTTTTTTGTCGTTTAAAATATGACAGTGTGCTCGACTGTTGTTAATCGATTCGCCATCGATCGTTAATCGATTCGTCATCGATCGTTAATCGATTCGTCATCGATCGTTAATCGATTCGTCATCGATCGTTAATCGATTCGTCATCGATATCGTTAATCGATTCGTCATTGATCGTTAATCGATTCGTCATCGATCGTTAATCGATTCGTCATCGATCGTTAATCGATCGATCGAGTCGTTAATCGATTCGTCATCGATCGTTAATCGATTATGCATCGATTATAAATCGATTATGCATCGATTATATATAAATCAATTATAAATCGATTATAAATCGATTATGCATCTATCATGTATATCGATCATGTATCGATCATACATCAAGCCCGTAAATCCTCGAATAAGCTTATTTAATTTTTCAGGCTCTAAGGGGGGGGGCGCTTATTATATTAGGTACCCGAGAGTACCATATCAGCCATTTTTAAGCCGGCCAGGTGTCGATAGGTAATCGATAGGTGTCGATAGGTAATCGAT